>NC_064922.1:860713106-861016136 GCF_023897955.1 Schistocerca gregaria
GCCCGGCCACATCGCACGGCCGACGTCTTTAATTGCCTGAATGAATATTTCGATGATCGTGTGATTGCTTTGGGCTGTCCGAAACATACAGGAGGCGGCGTGGATTGGCCTCCCTATTCGCCAGACATGAATCCCTGTGACTTCTTTCTGTGGGGACACTTGAAAGACCAGGTGTACCGCCAGAATCCAGAAACAATTGAACAGCTGAAGCAGTACATCTCATCTGCATGTGAAGCCATTCCGCCAGACACGTTGTCAAAGGTTTTGGGTAATTTCATTCAGAGACTACGCCATATTATTGCTACGCATGGTGGATATGTGGAAAATATCGTACTATAGAGTTTCCCAGACCGCAGCACCATCTGTTGTTGACAATTGTAACTACTGTAATTTCGAAAGTTTGTCTGCCTGAAAATGTACTGTTGTCCCAAGCATATTGCAACAAATGGTGTATTTCTATCGCTGCTCATTTAGTTTGTATTGCTGTTTCAAATATACCGGTCATTTTTGAAACACCCTGTAATAACACTCTAATATATCAATCAATGATGAATACTTAAATAAATGTTGTTACACTATATACAGAGAGATAAAATACAAATGTTCTTCTGAATGAGACTACATTGGGTAAACACACAAAAATTTAGTTTTGTAGGTATTCATTTACTGTGTAAAAGCAGTGATCAACCAAGTACGACTTCAGTTTAGATTTGAAGTGACCAATGTTTTGTATGTGTTTAATGGTATCTGGTAAGGCATTGTACAGTTCGATACTGGGATAGATAAGGCTGTTTTGAAATAACTTTGTGTTGGTGCTCCAATTTTTGTCTCATATCATAGCTGTGTATTGTGTGATTTTGAGTGATGAGTGGTCTTTTTGTATGTAAGTTTTGCTTTAAATACATTATGTTTTCAAGTATATATATACAAGGAAGTGGCAAGATCATCCTTTTTTGAAACAATGGTCTACATAATTTGCAATTATCTACCCTTTCCATTATTCTAATTTTTTTTTTAAATTTTGAATGTTTTCATGGCATCTCCATAATTTTCCCAGAACATAATCCCATACCGGAGTTGAGAGTGTACATAACAAATCTCAGCATGGTACAGAAAGGAGTACATTATTCAAGCATAAAAGCATACAATAAACTTCTATTTCATGTTACAGCAGTCATTGGGGATATGACTAAATTCAAAAAGCAACTGAAACTTTATCTTTTGAATCTTTCTTTCTATTATTTACAGTAATTTTTTGACAGTGTATTAGCAGTTAGTAGAATGAGTTTAATTTTAAACATTCCTATAAGAACCGACTATGTAGCATCGTCATATCAGTTAATGAGAGAATGCTTTTTATACGCATTAGAATGAAAGGCATATAATTTGTTTCTGTAATAATTGTTACTATTATAATCTGTGTTATTGTTTAAACACTTGAACATCATGTATTTGTTTACATATGATTTAGTTTGGATGCCTCATGTCCATTTAGATACAGTTATTACTGTAATAGTCTGACATGTTCTACATCCTAGCGATACACTCACATCAAGGATCTATGGAATACAAAAACAAGTAAATAAATAAATAAAAACCAAGTACTCTTATAAATTGTAAGAGCAACACACAAGGTATTCCTTCATTTTGTTTTTAAATATTTTGGGATATCAATTTTCTGCATGATGTCCACTGGGAACCTGTTACAGACTTTTCCAACCGGAATATAAAACACAGTTCTGAACCTTAGAGAGGGATGCATAGTCTATATGAATATGATTTGTTTATAGTATTGTGGTTGTGAATGATTAAGTTCATCCTAACTTCACTCTTGTTATTAACTATAAATACCATTACAGAGTATTTGCCATATAGGTGTAAGATTACCTAGGTCCCTGAAGAGGCTTCTGCAAGATGTTCAGCTACCAAATGTATGTAATGTTCATATTGTGTGCTTCCATAGAATAAATACTTTTTTCACCTGAATTGCAGTGCCCCAATATACAACTGAGAGAAAGTGCTTATAAATAATTAATGGAAATCTCATATAAAGATGTGAAACAAATACTAACAAAGAGATAGAGGGGCTAGCCAGTACTTACCTCAGCTCAGTACAGCCAATAGATACACAAATTTTTTGTTGTTTTTTGTATATCTATTGGCTGTACTGAGCTGAGGTAAGTACTGGCCAGCCCCTCTATCTCTTTGTTAGAAATTGCTTAGAGTATGTTATCAATTGTGCCAGCAAGTCAACACAGTGAGAGAGAATTCTGAGTGCAAAGCAGGCAGAACTGAGCATTTTGGTTAACTTATCCACTTCAGTTTATTGTGCATCTGGTTGCCCAGAAACTTCACAAATAGAGCCCCATCTAGTGTATGCCCTATTGATCTCTATGCCTGGTACCTGAAATGCACTTTAATTTGTTAGGAATTGCATGATATAGTATTAGCATGATGAAAGGTCAAGCTATTGGCTATGAACAAGTTCCAAGTTCGTTCCCTTATTCTCCTGCCTGTGTCTGATACAAATGTTTTTGGACACTTTAGCAACATACATCTATCATCACAAAACATTACTGTTTTTGAAGATTCTCCAGTGCTGCTGGTAATTCATTTATGTAAACCAAGAACAGGTGCAGGCCAAGAACCAAAGTCCAAAAAGTATTATGATTGTTAAGCTTTATGATGTCCAAGCTGCCATTTTTTCTTTCTCAATTTACAGTTGCAACAGTGTCTATAGTTGTTTGGCAGCTCAGTATTTCCCCTGAAAAAGATGTAGTTAAAATATTAAAAATCACAGGGAATGGATAGACAGTGACAGAACAAAGTAGCACAGTGGTTAGCACACTGGACTTGCATTTGGGAGGACAATACTTCAACCCAAGTCCAGCCATCTTGATTCAGGTTTTCTGTGATTCCCCTAAATCGATTCAGACAAATGCCAGGATGATTCCTTTGAAAGCGCATGGCCAACTTCTTTCCCTATCCTTCCCTACTCCGATGGGACCAATGACATCAATGTTTGGTCCCCTCGCCCAAATCAACCGACCAATTGACCAATAGACTGTCTTCTGTTTACATTGAGCTTCAGGAAATTAGTTACACAAGTAAACACTTAAATGGAACATTCAGATGTAGACTATGCCATTTGTGGTGTGATTATGTGAGGGACGACGCATTAGTCACACCACTGTGTTGAGTGACTTGTGAAGCTCTGTATTTCCATGTATGTTGAATGCTCAATCCAGGGCTCATCATATCACTCAGAGTCTGGCACATTCTTCACATTTGTGTGAGGAACATTCTCAGCAATGTGGCTGATGTTCCCTTCAATTTGAGGGTACTGTTGGAGCTATTCCAGGCACACCAATAACTGTTACATGATTTTCTTTACTTAGATCTTTCTTCAGAGGATCTAAACCACAGGTAACATTGCTAAGCTCTGCATTTGGCTTAAAAACATTAATTCCCTGGTTTTCACTGTCCAGGGATTTCTGTACCAGTTTGAACATCGCCCTCCCATGACTTGACCTTAGTAGAAGAACCTTATTGCTATTTTTAACCTTCCAACTACTACTAACTTAGCCTGCACTTATTTCCACTGTGTTGTCAATGTGCAGTTTGTCTTCACACTTTTGTTTACAGTCTCCAGAGCAGTGAAGCTGTTGGCGACATCTAGACTAAAGCTAGAAAAACTTGCAAAATCTCTTGAACCCCTTGGTCAGGTAGGTTTGGCCACAGTCCAGTATCTGAAGCACTCGGTTATTCTAGTCTGTGCTACTGCAACGTCAGGTTTGAGTTCTAAGATCAGCTGATCTTCCTCCATAACTGTGGAGCAATATGCCAATTACAACAGCACTAAATACTCAGCATACCACCAACCAACCTAGCTGCTTCATAACACCCAATATGAAAAAAAGCCTAGGGGGTTTTCACGCTGCTGATCTTTTCTGACTACTCAGTGGCAAATGTCACATTTGTCCAGTGTGATGAATTTTTTGTCTTGAACGGTTACTTAATTGTAGCTGTTTAGCAAATTTGCAGTTACATTTTTTTTTTTTTTTTTTTTTTTTTTTTTTTTTTTTTTTTTTTTTAAAGTAAGAGACAGCTAACTTACGATAGCATTACATAATTAATGTAACTTCCTACATTACTTCTGGTGCAAAATTGTTTAAAAACTTGCTCCTAGGTCTGTTTTCTAAAAAAGATAAATCAGTTTTGATAAAAATATATTCAAAGGCTAAACAGTTAGTCATTAATGGTGACTTCAATGTCTACTTTCTAACAGAAAGCACCAGTAAAACAGATCTTAAACATTTTTTACAAAACTTTATCACTAAACCACAAAACAAAAACTCATCTGACTTTGATAATATTTTCACAAATGTACTTAATCAAGAATGGGGATGAAACCGATGCTTCTAACTACTGCCGTATCTCATTTTTAACATGTTTCTCCAAAGTTCTGGAGAAACTATATCTACACCTACATCCATAATCTGCAAACCACGATGAAGTGCTTGGCAGAGGGTATGTCCCATTGTACCAGTTATTAGGGTTTCTTCCTGTTCCATTCATATATGGAGCAATGGAATAATGATTGACTGAATCCCTCTGTGGGTGCTGTAATTATTCTAATGTTGTCCTCACAATCCCTAAGTCAGCAATACATAGGTGGGTTTAGTATATCCTAGAGTACTCATTTAGAGTTGGTTCTTGAAACTTTATCATTAAACTTTCTTGGGTTAGTTGACACTTATCTTCAAGAGACTAGCATTCAGTTTCTTCAGCATCTCTGTATCCCTTTTCTTATGGGTCAAACAAACTTGCCACTATATGCGTTTCCCTTCTCTGTATATGTTCATATCCCGTGTTAATCCTATTTGGTATGGGTCTCAAACACTTTAACAATATTCTAGAATGTGTCCTTTGAAGACTGATTGCGCTTCCCCAGTATTCTACCAATAAACCGAAGTATACCACCTGCTTTATCCACAACTGCGCCTATGTGATGATTCCATTTCATATCTCTACAAAATGTTGCACCCAGGTATTTGTATGAGTTGGCCGATTCCAATAATGGCCCACTGATATTTTATTCATAGGATACTACTTTTTTTCATTTTGTGAAGTGCACAATTCTACATTTCCAAACATTTAAAGCATGTTGCCATTCTTTGCACTGCTTTGAAATTTTGTCAAGATCTGACTGAATATTTATGCAGCATCTTTTAGATAGTACTTCATTACAGATAACTGCAAAGTCTTAGGTTACTATTAATGTTGTCTGCAAGGTCACTGATATACAATGCGAACAGCAGGGGTCCCAACACACATCCCTGGGGCACACCCAAAGCTTCTTCTACATCTGATGATGACTCTCCATCTGAGATAACATCCTGTGTGCTCCTTACCAAAAAGTTCTCAGTCCAGTCACAAATTTCAGTTGGTACCCCATACAATCAATTTTTTTGCAATAAGCCTAGGTATGGTATTGAGTGAATTGTGTTTTGGAAATGAAGAGGTACTGCATCTGCCTGACTGCCATCATCCAAAGCTTTCACCAAGTTACGTGAGAAAAATATGACTTGAGTTTCATATGATTGATGTTTCTGAAATTCATACTGGTTTGCATGGACGAGGTCATTCTGTTCAGAATACCTCAGTACGTTTTTGCTCAGAATTTGTTCTAAGATTCTACAACAAATTGATGTCAAGGATGAAACTTCTTGGTAGATTAAAACTGTGTGCTGAACCAAGACTCAAAACTGGGACTATTGTCTATTGTGGGCAAGTGCTCTACTGACAGAGCTACCCAAGCACGATTCACAGTTCATCCACATGGCTTCACTTCCACCAGTACCTCGTCTCCTTTCTTTCTTCCAGGAGTACCAGTCTTGTAAGGTTTGCAAGACAGCTTCTGTGAAGTTTGGAAGGTAGGAGACGAGGTACTGGCAGAAGTGAAGCTGTGATGACAGGACATAATTTGTGCGTGGGAATCTCAGTCAGTAGAACATTTTCCCATCAAAGGCAAAGGTCCTGAGTTTGATTCTCAGTCTTGCACACAGTTTTAATCTGATAGGAAGTCTCATATCAGTTTACACTCCACTGCAAAGTGAATATTTCATTCTGATGTCAAGAATACAAGACAGTAGTTTTGTGGATCACCCCTACTACCCTTCTTGTAGACACATGTGACCTGTGCTTTCAGCTACTGGGTATGGTTTTCTGCTCAAGGGATCTATGATAGTTATAAGAGGGACTAGCTCAGCTGCAAATTCATTATAGAAGTTAATAGGGGCTCCACTGGGCCCTGGAGCTTTGTTCAGTTTTAACGATTTCAGCTGTTTCTCAACTCCACTGATACTGATTTCACTCATCTTTTCAGTGGTACAAGGATTAAATTGGGGCAGTTCTTCTAGATTTTCCTTTGTAAAGGAACATTTGCAAACAGAGTTAAGCATTTCAGCCTTTTCTTCGCTACCCTAAGTTTCAGTTCCTGTCCCCTTCACTAGGGACTGTACACTATCTTTCTTGCCAGTAACAGACTTAAGATATGACCAGAATTTCTTCACGTTTTGAGGAAGATCATTTGACAGTATGCTGCTATGGTAGTCACTGGAGGCTACATTCACTGCTCTCTTCATAATCAAATGTGTTTCATTCAGAATCTCTTTATCTATAGTCCTGTGGTTTGTTTTACACCTATTATGCAGTAGTTTCTATTTCCTTAGAAGCTACAGTGACTGTATACCATGGAGGGTCCCTCCAATTACAGATTGTTATGCTCAGTACATATGTATTTAATGCATAGTCAACTATTCTTTTACACTCGAGTTCCTCATTGAACTTTGAAACTACAGATTTTTTAAAAATCTAGTTTGCTGAATATGCCTGTCTTTTGGTTGCTTTAGTTGTCCTTTGTACTTTGGTAACCATTGTTGATTTGTTGCCATTAGATCCAATATATTTCCATTTTGAGTGAGCTTCTGAACTATCTTTGCTAGGTAGTTTTCAAAGAAGGTATTTAGTAATATTTCACAGGATATCTTATTACAAGCACCACTAAAGAAAACTGTAATTTTCCCAATTGATTGTTGGATAATCTACCTATGACTACAGTGTGATTGGGGGAACTTATGTACGAACGAACTGAGGTTTTCTCTAAAGTTTTTGGTTACATTAGGAGACGAGTCTGGTGGATGATAGAAGGATCCAATTATCATTTTCTGCCGACCCCTGATACTGTGCCTTGTCCATAAAATCTCTCATGCACTTTCAATTTCTGTCTTGGTGTATTTGAGTTTCTTGTCTACTGTGACAAACATACCACCTTCACTTCCCACTAGCTTATCCTTTCAATATACAATTAAATTTTCCCCAAAAATCTCACTGCTATCCACTTCAGGTTTCAACTGATGCATACGAGAATTGTTGAATGCCTGAACATCCACAAGGCACTCAGTCATTGTCAATTTGGTTTCAAAACTGGCCTGTCAGCTGATGACACCATATTTTTTGTTTCAAAAGCACTTAATGATAGACTAGCTTCTATTGGTATATTTTTTGATGTAACCAAGGCTTTTGACCATGTGAATCATGAAATCCTTTTCACATTAGAATGTGGCTTTGTTCACACCTAACTGATAGAAAACTGAGGGTTTCACTTAATCATGCAGATGGTACAATAGCTTCATTTCACTGAGGAACAGTAGATGCAGGAGTGCCACAAGGTTCCGTAATGGGCCCTTAGCTCCTTCTTGTTTTTATTAATGACCTTCCACTATGTACAAAGGTTAAAGCTAAAAGCAAATTTATTCACTTGGCTGCATCTCTTTGTCAATGATACATCTCTTTTAGTTAAAAAAATACACTTAACAATGACCTTTCAACATCTGTAGACTATGTTTTCTCTGATCTCCAAAAGCGGTTAAATTGCAATGGCCTATCTTCACATGCTTTTTTAACAAAAATAAATAAATAAATAAATAAATAAAAAATAAAAAAAATAAAAGAATTACATTCAACATTCAGTCTCATAATGTTCTGGAGGGTGAAGGGCTGAGATGCAGTGATCAAGACATACACCATGTACATCCTGGAAAATTTTTAGACCTAATTATGTTGGTCTGATTTCACAAGAAAACACTTAGTTCAGCAGCTTACGCACTACGTATTATGCAGTCAACCATTGATATTGAATGCTGCTTATTTTGGTTGTTTTCATTAATTATTGTCCAATGGTAATATATTTTGGGGTAACCAATCAAAGGCAAAGGAGGTGTTTGTTACTCAGAAAAGAGCAATCCAAATTCTGAGTTCAATCAACAGAAGTCATTCTTGTCGAACTCTTTTTAAAAACATAAAATATTATCAATGACCTCACAGTATACCCTGTCCCTTATATGTTTCTTAATCAAGAACCACTCCACATACAGAACTAACAGTGCTCATCATGATCATAAACATGGCACACAACTAAACATGACCTGTGTAACAACAACAAAAACCTAAGTCTTGGACAAAAGGGAGTACACTACTTAAGCACAAAGGCATTCTATGCACTCCCATCAAATATTTAAAAAATCTTACTAGTGCAATGCCACAATTTATGAGTATATTGAAGGAATATCTATTGGACAACTCTTTTTGCTCTCTTGATGATTTTTATAATGTAAATATTTTGACAGTTCAGGCACTTTGGGAGAAAATGACGTTACAATGCCAATGTATTGTCCATGATAACGTCTTGTCTGTGAAATAAAATAATAACTCTCCATTTACTGATCCATCATTCAAAGAAGACATCTGAGCATTGTAAATGCAAACTCTACAGTTCCAGTGTAATACCATCACAACTGCTGTTGCGATCCTTTTGTTCTCATATCTTCAACAGCTTGCTTTACCTTTTACCATAACTGCTTTTACTATTTTATTTCATCAAACAAACAAATGATTGAGGAGTGAAAATGGAGGAGAAACATTAGAAAATAAGTTTATCAGAAGGGATAACCATGAATTAATCCAAATGGAGCAGAAGTGCAAGAAAAGCTGCAAGATGTACATGCAAAAATACAGTATCATTAGAACAAAGACAGATGAAAAGTCCAAGAATTTGTACTTGCACTTTACAATATACATTTATTTTTGAAAATCAAGTGGTGGAGATATGCAAAACTATGTCTTTGCATACATTTGGTATTACTGATCAGTAGATATAAACGATTTTAGGGCAAACAATTTAGAGCCAATGTTGCATGCACGCTTATCATAATCATCAATGAACATCAGATGACATTATGGATGGGATAAGAAATCATACAGATTCATTTGATAAAGTAGTGTCACACTACATGACAAAGGATAGTTCACAGTAATACTTAGATAGCACCCTCAGTATTCAAAAGATGTGGAGAATGCACATTCAGAAGTGTCAAGAAGAGGGGAAGAAATGTACATCAGCTTGGATGTACAAAAAGGTTTTCAACATAGAATACAACTTTGGGTTTTTCAAACCTAAAAGGGTCTGTGTGGTAAGTTTAAGGTCCACAGGAATGCTGAACCACAAAATAAGACTGCTTTAGAGGAAAAAAATACACAGACATACAAAAAACAAAGACTTGTCTCAAGCAGAAAAAGATACTGGCAAGTTGAAGATGCTAGCTGACAGTACAGTTCCGTGCGCCTGTCTTGATTTACGGCAGGCACTTAACACTCCACATTGTGAAGTATCCTTGCTCCATTCCAAAAGAAAGCTGAGAACCTGCAACCTGGCTATCTACAACATGCAAATATGAGAGGAAATGTGCTTCCTGTGGCTTGGGGGAATTGGATGTAGAGGATGCACAGCTGTATCTACAAATTCCTAAAGCAGCAAAGTGAGAATGGGAACAAAAATCCATCTTTTCTGACAATTGGAGCAGTAAAAACAGAAATAGATTTATATTTTTCACGTATCTGAACAGTATGAGTACTCTATAAATTGATTCAGTTACCTATAAGTTTCTTGAGAAGGAGGACACCCAGAAAGAAGGAGACAGCAAGCACAGTGTTATTGGGTCAGCAAAAAATGGTCGTGAGCATTTATTTGCCATAGCTGTGGTAACACTATAGCAGCCACAGCCAAGGAAAATGGAAAAAAGATATGATGTATGTTAGATGGCACAGGATTTCTTTGATTTCAAAATGTGCTTTATTGAAGTTCCAAAACTGGACCAAAGCTGAAAATGGAGAAAGGGTAAGATGGTCTGATATCAGAGTAATAATGATGAGGAAGGAAGAACCATGGGTGACATCATTTACACATGAATATGAATCAGACTACAATACCATCTCTTTAATGTCCAAGTTTTGAGGTCATAGACCAAGTATAGATCATGCTGCAGAAGACTTTCCAAGTGCTTATTCTTCATCATCGCCACTTTCACAAGAAAAAGTTTCTGATCTGATACTCCTCTGCCAGAAGCACATTATTCCTATAGTTTCCCATGAATTTCCCATGAATTCTATCACAAACTGAAGCATGGGGAATCTCATAATGTTGAAGAAGAAGATGAATGAAGTGTTACAACAGTCTTTATTTTTTATCTGGGGACTATATTGGTGTTATCACACTTGCATATCATCACATTCATGTGATAGAAAGTTGTGGAAATAAGAAATCTCACAGAGGCATTGTCACTGATAACAGCATTTATGAAATAAAGATATTCACATTTATAGCCATATGCTGATGCAGCACCATGCCAGTGAAATATGAAAAACAGGGCATTCTAAGCATCATCTGCAAGTGTATATTTCCAGGATTATTTCTGAGAAATACTGGAACTTTGAGTTTGTCATTATAACTAGCATTTAAGAAATGCTAGTTATAATAGTATTGCTCTGAACTGTCAATTTCATCATTGTACTTTCAGAATGGCACACTGTACATTTTATTATCCATTATTCCACTTTGTAAATGTTTAATGATTACTTTAATTTTAGTATCTTACAACTTTTAACATACAATATCTATAATATATGATTTTATTGTTTTATACTCCAGTTTTACTGTAGTTTAAGCTCATGTTTGCAATAATTAGCATATGTTCATATTTAGTTCCAGTTCACATGTGTGGATACAATATCTCAATTTTTAATTTGTTGTTTATTCTGTTTTTGCTTTGTTAAACATGTTTCACATTCATGCAATTCTTTTGTCTACTGGATCAAAGGAACATGAGTAATTAAATACATAAAACTGGGGATTTCTATGAATTCAGCTAAATTAAAAAGCATGTCTAACTGGCCACCCTTTCTATAAATTTGCTGTATCTTTGGATTCCAGGTTAATATCGTATGAACAATATCCATTGGAAATAAGGATCTTCTGTGCAGTACATATCTGCTTTTCCTTCAGCATTAACTGCTAAGTATATATCAGCAGATCATCATCAGTCAAGTAGCATAACTGAAAAAGAATCTGCATTTCTAAAGTAGTAGCTTCTGTTCTAATTGTGTAATTTCCAACTTCCCTCTCTCTTCTAATTGTGTAATTTCCAACTCTCTCTCGTTATTAAGGTAGGGCAAGTGCCACTGAAAAATGCAATGTAAGTAGTGGTTACCTTAGAAGCAATTCACCATAGCTTCTTTTGTATGATAATGACTGTTTACTCTGAATGAACTGGCTCTCATTTCTAATCCTCACTTACCTATCTGTCCTCTTTTCCCCCTGATGAAGAAATTTTTAGGTATAAACCTAGGGTTATTTCTTAATTCTTTTAAATGAGCTTACTAGCAGTATCGGAATTCTGTTTTCTAAAAGTTAACTACTAACCAGCCATTCTGTGTCTTAGTAATTTTATAATGTGTGTTTTGATGTACTCTGACATCCTTGAGGCTTCTACCTGAAGATGGGTATTACAAAACTCAATGTATGAACGAATGAAAATGAACATATTCTCAAAAGTAGCTCCTATTATTTCAGTACGCTCTTGTTGCAGTATTCCAGCCACACTACATGCAACTTGGAATATGCCCACCTTCTCCATGAGAGGAGCTGAGCCCACAAGGGATGTGAACAGTTGCTAATTTAATTGCTGAATTATTTGTTTCCCTTATGACAAACCATGACAACTACTACACAAAAAACACAGAAGTATACTATAATTCCGTAATATAGACTATGTTGTGACATCAGTTGCAACATAATGTTGACTTTTTCATCCTCCCATAAGTCTCCAATTTATGGTATTGTCACTGCCTTGCTTAGCCTAGTGGAAGAGAGCTACAGTCGACTCCATAGACAGATGTCATAGAAGATTGTGCAAGATGCCTCAGTGGTAGGTGTTATTGTACAAGAAGTCGTGCTGACATTGCGGAAGTCTTCACCTGGTGTCCTGAAAAGCAAAATTGTAACTCTGTCACAGCACACTAGGGCTGCAGTAAGTCTGACACAGCAAAGGACAGGCCATCGAGACAGTGATGCCACGACTGCCTGATGACAAAGCCTCGTGCCTTTGTTTTGCTGGACAAAAAGCGTTGCCATTTCATTAGTGGCGGACCGTGGCCATTTTAAACAAACAGCTCCTGATTACAAGGGGAAATCTTTGCCAGTCAGCTTCCCAAAATGGATCACTGCTAAACACTGCGACTCTAGAACTAAACAGTGTACAAAGGACACCGGGTCATTTCCTAATTACCACACACATTTCCTGAAAATTTTTACACACATCAGTTTAGCAAAAGGTAATATTACGCCACATTTTATAATTCTATACACTTTACAAAAACAAACTTAGTTGTACTGCATTTTTGTTTTTCTACATATTCCCTTACTGTAAAGAAGCAGCACTTCACCAAGTAATCCTTCACCATTGATTTGAAATTGCTTGTCTCCATTATTATTTTGAGGATTTTAGTAATGCAATATAACAGCCCAACGTCAGGATGGCATATGCTGGGTGTGAGCCTGCCATCCACACCAAAGTTCAAATGCCGCTGACTTTACGCCTTTCAGCTGGCAAGCCATCTGCTGGCTAACTTCCGTCCACAGCAGGCCACCTATCCTAGGGATCTAAGCATGCTTCACCGACAGAGACCAGCCTGCATCTTGGGTTCCTAGTACCATCTCGACCGATATTATGGTGCAGAATAAATGAATATATGAAATTACTGTTTTTATGACTGGACTTCAAACAACCATCTGTTAACTACCTACAGCACCACTATCACCACACCCAGGGTGGGGAGCTGAAGGCTTTCCTCACCACCAGCAGTCCAGATCCACATCATTCTCCCCTTCTGTAGTGAGCAGACCTATGAAGAACAATTGTAAGTGTTTTCACTAGTTGTCAATGACAGATCTAGATTTTCAAGGGATAAATATCTCAAATGGTGAACAAAAGTGGACAAGATGTAGAGAATAAGGAGGAACTCAAGAATATGTGGAAGGAGTATTTTGAAGAATTCCTGAACCTGAATGGAGACCTGGATGAGGAGGAACAAGCCAAGGAGAAAAAAAAGAGGAGGAACAGCACATAGAAAAAGACCTTACATAGGGGGAAGTGGAAGAGGCATTGAACAAGATGAAGGGAGGGATTTCACCAGTTCTGGATGAGCTAAATGTAGAGATGGTGAGAGCAGCAGGAGAGGTGGGGATACAATGGCTATGTAGAAGACTGAAAGAAGGGGATAATTGTCTCGATCTTTAAGAAGGAAAAAGAGTGCAAGAACTATCGGGGGGGATAACATTGATGTGTCATTGTGCAAAGATTTTTGAGAAAATTTTGGAAGCATGAATTTGGAAAAAATTAGGAAGAGGAATGAGAGAAGAACAACATGGCATCACAACAGGAAGATCCATGGTGGATCCAATTTTTGTTGCAAGATTACTGCAGGAACAGCACTATGAATATGGAAAAGATCTACTAATGACCTTCCTGGATATTGAAAAATCGTATGATATTGAACGTAGAAGCACAAAGTGTGGAAAGCCCAGGAGAACAGAGGAGTAGCAAAACATTACTTTGAGGATAAGGGAAATGTACCATTGAAGTGCCAGCTGTGTGAAAATGGGAGGAGAGGGACCAGCTTGGACTGAACAGAAGAATGGCTTGAGGCAGGGAAGTGCACTTTCACCATTACTCTTCATTGTAGTGATGGATGATTTAATGAGTACAGTAGCACAAGTAACTGGTGAAGGAAAGATGGAAGTTACGGTGTTTGCAGATGATCTGATGATTTGGGGGACTGAGGAGGAGGAAGTACAAGAGCAGTTGGACGAACAGTACAAGAATTTGGGATGCAATTTAGTATAAGTAAGAGTGAGATAATTATCGCAACAAGAAAGGAGGAGAGAGGAACAACTGGAATAACAATTTGTGGGGAACAATTGAGGAGAGTGGAGAGTTTCAAGTACCCAGAAGCCTGATACGAGAAGATGGAAAAAGCTACAGGGAAATAAAGGAGCGCGGGAGAAAAGCAGAAGCATTTTGGAAGTGTGTCAGAAGCCTGATATGGAGCAAGGATGTACCCTAAATCAGTAAAAAGGTTAAATACCGGTCATACTATGTCCTGATCCTGACATATGCATCAGAAACGTGGGTTATTGAAGGAAGAGAGAAAAGCAAAGTACAAGCTAGCGAGATGAAATTCTTGAGAAACAGTATTGGAGTGACAAAGATAGGTTAAGAAATGAGAGGATCAGAAAGTTAATGAAGGTGGAACCTTTACAGGAGGAGATGGAGAAATCAAGGCTGTGATGTTATTGACACGTTAACAGAATGGAGGAGAAGAGGATATCCAGGAGGATACACATGATAAAACTGGAAGGGGAGAGACCAAGAGACAGATAGCTGAAAGGAATAGAGGAATGCATCCAGAAGAAAGGAGAAGACTAGACCAAGGTGAAGACAGAGAGATGGTGGCAAGACAGAAGACAATGGAGAGGCCTATGCTCCATACACATCAGGACAGAGGCTGGTAATTGTCCAAAATAATGGTGATCTCATAAATAACTAATTTTTCCATTTACCACCTCTATATCATAGAGGTACCCGTATATCATACTAGCCTTCGAGTTGATACCAATATCTCCCCTCCCCTCCCCCCTGCCCCTCTCAGTTCTTCACTTTGAGAACAGTTTATGTGAGAAAACAAGTTCATGACTTTCAGTAAACAGAATTTAGTTATTCTTCTAATTTTTTTATAATTCTTTTCCTCATTGATGACACATTGCTTAACATAGCTTTCCACACCCTTCTTCATAAATGAGGGATAAATCAGGCATATTCTAAGGTATCCACATCAGTGGTATTTTCTGAGATAAGTATGACTCCTATTCCAGTTGCTCTTGTTCACTCGTTGCCAACAACACACAACACTTCTTTCCTCAATAGATAATATTCCATTTCTGCTTTGGTTTTTATTTGGTAGTATTTCTACACAACAGTAAAAGTTTTCATTTGATGCCTGTAGACAAAACAACTAGAAAACAACAGTAATTAACCTGTTAAATATAAGCCTGGTTACAGCAAACATCATCAGTAATGTAGATTTAAAAAAGAGAGAGAGAGAGAGAGAGAGAGAGAGAGAGAGAGAGAGAGAGAGAGAGAGAGAGAGAGAGAGAGAAGATAAGCATTTAACATGGAGTCACAGGTGAGGTCATTAGGGACAAAGCAAAAGCTGACTGGACAACTTGGACAACTATTACAAAGGAAATAGACCTTTTCAACAGCGACTTCTCTGTGTCTGAGTTAAGTTTATTTATTAAAACCTAAATGTGGGCATATGGGGAATTGAATGCCTACCCTGTTCCTCCTGAATGATAGTCTAGTGGCCTAACCAATGTACTACAACATTCAAGATTTCTGTAATGTAAATTTGAAAGGTGTGCTCTTTAATAGTAACTGTATTACTTATTCATGTTGATTTGTTATGGGCTATGAGAACATGTTTTTGCAAGGTCAACATTTAAGAAGTGAGAATAGTTTTTGATTTCACATTTTCAAAAGTGTAGTGTACAGTAAGGCTTGGGCAATTAAGTTAGGAGGAGGAGGAATGTAACTGTGTGTGTGGCGGGGGACACTTTTACTCGACTTTTGAATTGCCCCCCCCCCCCCCCCTTTTTCTTTTTAGATCTGCTACATAGGGTTCTGTCTTTTCTTCAATTATTCAATTATTTCATTGCATAAAACAGTTGTGAAGAACTGTTCTATTTTCAAGTGATCTTAGCACTTAATGGTCTACAGATTTGCCTTGGCTGTATATACTATGAGGTTTTTATTAATGTTGTTATTTCTACTTGCTATAACATCAGCTGAAAAGTCTTCAAAACTGTTGACTTTCTGTACTCTACGTTACACCATAAGTTAACACATAAACCATAAAAAATATTTCTTTCCTCGATTAAAGATTACATAACAATTCAGAAAACTTATTTTTACACTGAAACCAAGCAATTTTATATGCACCCAAGAGGAATGTTGATAGCTTCTTAAAATAATACCTTTTAGGTGATACTGAAACAGGCTTTCTACATCAATGCATATGTAGACAATGTGTTATAAAGCAGGAACTACACTCTTTGCTGACAACGCAAGCACTGTAATGAAGCCCCAAAGAGTTGCAACAAGAGAATGGGCAATAAATTGAATTACTGAAAAGTATTAGTGCCTGGTTCATAGTAAATTATCTACTCCTATCACTTAATTTAGAAAAAAAAGTCTGTTCAATGCTCCACAAGGCAACATACAACAACAATAGCAGCAGCAGCTTGGAGGAAAGGCAATATGTGAAATTAATTGTTCAAAATTCCTGGGTGTGCATACTGATCACAACTTGATTTGGAAATCACATATTATTGATTTCCTGAAACTACTGAGTGCAGTTGCCGAGTCTGGTGATAAAAGCCTCAGAAAATTAACTTAAATTGGAAATTTCAAAAAATGTTCAAATGTGTGTGAAATCTTATGGGACTTAACTGCTAAGATCATCCGTCCCTAAGCTTACACACGACTTAACCTAAACTATCCTAAGGACAAACACACAACCCATGCCCTAAGGAGGACTTGAACCTCTGCCGGGACCGGCTGCAGAGTCCATGACTGCAGTGCCTTACACTGCTCAGCTAATCCCGTGCGGCTAAATTGGAAATTTCCTCTGATGATGTACAGAATAATTTCTTGGTGCAATTACACACAGACATGAAGAATTTATTTCACAGTAACATGTGTGAATGATATCATCTGGTGTCCATCATAAACTTCATGCAGCCATATGTTTAAAAACAAGGCATACTAACAACAGCCTCACAATACATTTTGAGTTTGTTGTGCAGAATCAGGTATTACTTTAGAGTATAGCAGTACTCTTAAACCTGACATTAGAAACAAAATTAGCCTCCACTATCCACAAGTTAACCATACTGTTGTACAGAAAGGAGCAAAGTTTTCATCCATAGAAATGTTTGCCCACCATCATTGTGAATGAAATTTAGTGGCTTATAACGAACATTTTAAAAATAAAATGGAAACATTTCTACTTGATTACTCTTTTTACTCCAAAAATGAATTTCTGAATAGATAGCATATATGTGATTGGATTGTAATCATTGCAGTTTTGTTGTAAAATATAATTAAACCATAAATCCATTTATGTAAATGGACAACACGTAAATATGTTTCACACAGAAAATTAATGTCTCTCATTTGTAAACCTACTGATATTTCCACATCATAGCTAGTTGTCATCAACACAATCCAATGAAAATGGGGGAGAGGGAACAACGACCTAACACGAGCAAATGTCAAAGATATACAGAAATCACATACAGTCCATTCTGACACATTTTTGCAATCTTTACATAGCTAATGAAAAGGAAACTAGTGGTTCAATGCGGAAAATGGGACTATGTTAAACATAGTGTTGACAGTAGCCCACTGAATGCCTCAGAACTGCTTTCACCCTCGTTTCAACACAGTAGCTCTAAAACAATACAGCACATTGTAAGTGATTTAATCACCACTATATTTTTTTAAGTTAATGGAATTCGGTACACTTGAAGCTTATGGCTACATGTAAGAGTGAGTAGATTGAGCACACGTCAGATAAAATATTAGAGTATTGTTAAGTGTAAAGACTGGTGATTCCCGACACTGACACAGTTCCTGTTGCCTTCTGCCTCACGATCTTTGGCTGATGCTTGTTTAGCAATTTTTCCCAACACTTCACTGGCACGAGTAGCTGGTATTGTGGAGGGTGAATCTTTGACAATGCCAGCCACTTGTTCTGCAGAAATGTCAAGAAAATGGTTATGTCTGCCAAACACACAGATACAGAAAACAACAGGCAATACATCAACAACTGGCCATGAAAGCCACAACAATTTTACTTGCACTAAGTTTTCAAACTTTGTAATGCCAGGAATAAGAGACAACTATGCCAAGAAAAATTGCAGAGTGCAGATAAATAGATGTGTCGACTGATGTCAGTAAATCTAGCAGCAGAATGATAAAAGTTCCAGATTAAAACTAAAATTATGGCATTAGTTGTATCACTCTTGATTCTCTGAAGTTGGGTTGTGACAGAAGAGGTTTTTAACATAAACACCATGATCATCTTGGAATGCAAGGGAAGTGCCATTACATCTGAAAAATAAAAACTGGTTATTTCTCTGCAGGGATTAGGAACAGCATATTGGCTTGCTTTTTAGTAAATACCTCCCCCTTTTCATTATCCTTACCACTTTTGACAATATTAAACATGGCTTCAAATGTGTTAAACTGATCAACATGATTCATATTGCACATTATTATTTTTACTGCCAAGTATTATTGTGAATATTTTCTAATATATCTGATATTGGTACATGTTGTTCGTGGTCAAATGTGAGAGAGGGCTTTAAGGCCCTAATCTTGTCTGGCTCAATAAATAAATGTAGTTTTGAAGTGCTAGTAACAGTCACTGCATCTCTTTTTTATTGTCTAATTATTGGGGAGGGGGGGATACCATGACAACCCCTTCAGGAGTGTTATGAGAAAACAAATTAATCTGTGAAAATTTGTATTCTCATTAAAAATCCTGAATTTACTATTAACTATAGTACAATACATAGCATTAGTGTCATTACCTTTATAACCAGTTCTTTGTCATTCAGCAACCACAGCTAAACTGACACATACTTCAGTTAGTTTCACAATTACGAAGAGAGACAATTATGTACTACAATGCTCAAATATGGATGGATAAATTAAAATAATCTCTCAGCATCTTTAAAAAGAGTAGTACAAACAATATATATTTGATGATTCTTCATAGCTGTACACACAGATGTTTGGCTACATTATGAACAACTTCCTTACTACATGACGTGAAAAAATGTAGTCTTTATCGCTGGAATCATACTGGATTGATAGAAGAGTATAACAATTAGAACAGTTTCTGTTAAATAAATGTCAGTAGTACCTTGCTGCTACATCCACAGACAATAAAAGAGCTACATCACAATAATAGTTAACTATGGGACACTTCATTTCAAAGACACAATGTATGCTGATTTAGATTCATATTGCATAACTTCATGGAGTCAGTCTTTATTAAAGCAAAAGACAATGCGGTCTATTTTAGAATCTTACTCTATTTTTCCAACTGAAATAGGCCTACATTCAATTACATCATCATACACAAACCACATTAATGCGTCAATGAAATGATGATTGTTTTTAAAATAAAACGTGACTGGCAGGCTGCTCCAGCTTCACATAAGTGCTATTGCCTGACAACGCCGTCTTCAAGTGAAAAAGTATACTCAAAAGAGTTCGAACTCAGAAGTTGTTTAATAAATGACAAGTGCTGAGTTGTGCGCACGTGTAATGTTGTAATGGACTCCACGTCTTCGAACGAACCACTGCATGTCAACTTAAACGGCACTCCGTGCAATAAACTTTGCTGCTGCTGACTTGGTTCTTGTTGGTGCTTATCCCGTGCGACAGAAGTTGATACAGGCGCCAGTGAATAGGGCAGGTGTGGACCTCCAGTATCTGATGACTGAGATGCCAACGACTGTGAAAGCATAACGAAATCGTCTTCACCATCGTCTCGTTTCGCCTGTGAATCTTGGCCGGATTGCTCTTGTTCACTTTTCTTCCTACTGCCGAATATCCAATCTAATGGCATTTTTAACTTTTTCGGTTAACTGTAAAGTGTGCGTGCGTCAGTATGCAGTTATCACACTTTCTCGTAAAGTCAGGAACCTTCAAAACAATAATCAGTTGTTACATTCCATTACTACTTGTCACAAGTTGCGCAGTTTCTACAGTACCAATTCTTTGGTTTCAGCTGGTGTTCAGAGTAGTCGCCATTCAAAATAATGTCATGTCACCCGTATTTCTCTCGACATGTTTGTTTAAGGTGAAAATTCATGTTTACATATAAAATGCGTGCTGACTCTAAAATAATTCAGTATGTTCATTGTACTAAAGTAATTTGAAGAATAATAATTTATTTTCAGTATGTTGGCTCTTCTGTTCGATTAATTTCCTGAGTATAGAGGGCAGTAGTTGGCAACGGCATAGAATTGTTTTTGTGCTTGTGTATTTATTGTGGATATTAGTGATAAAACAGCTTTGTAGTTTCGAAGTGGATAATAGTTCGTAATTTTTTTCTGGATTTACACCTGAAAGTCGACAAGCGTGGAGTTGCCATACTGACATCGCAGGTATGAATTCCAATTTACCGCTTGTTATTTCATAGCTAATAAAAAATGAACGTCTGGAAGTTTGTTGCGACATTTAATCTACTCCCGTTTTAAGAAACTGGTCAGGAGTCTTTTTTTTTGCCAGTTTTCCGAATTAATTACCAGGATTATTGGGTGAATTTGTCAAATTTTTGAATGTTATACTTCTTGAAGGCAGATTAACTAATTTGTTCGTCGTTAAAAGACAGCTAGTGACTGCTTGTTTACAAATTGCTTTTACTCAGTATAATGTGTCAGTAAACAATAGTAATATGCAGTTGTTCGTCATTTAATAAAATAAAATGATTGTATGTTGGATAAGATTGCACTGTATACTCATCGATTCGGTATATTTACTACAGTGGGCGTTTTTAGAGAGGCGTTGTAAACAGGTGGCATCGTTCGCCGTGAAATCTGTCGTATACTTAGCGGATAGAAGCTGCAGATTGTTGTTTGAAATGACACGGAATTTATGCGGAAGCATTAAACTCTATCCATTTGTAATATTAGATTAACAAACCTTTGTCTTTGTGTGCGTATGTTGAGAAGGTAAGAGAGATATTGACCATCCTTCAGTTGAAATATTAATGGGCGCGGTCTTCTACTCTAAACGTTTAAATTCCAGGGCTTTCGTTGTACGATACGCGTTAGTCAGCTCCGTTAGACTAATCATCTGTTTTTATAAATCATACCATCGTTCGAAGTCGCTACTACTGTACAAATGTGAACGTTTGGAAAACGTAGGGGAACAATGTTTTAACAGAAGAGGTATCTTTGTTTGATTCCTATAGAAAGAAGAATACTTCCAAGTGATGCTGTATATGGACTGGAGAAAAAATTTGCTGCTGTTTTTCATTCTGAATTGAAAATCTGTGTACTTTATGTGCAAAAGGTTATGTAGTCATGTGATAGTAGATATTCTGTATTGCCTTCGTGTATTACCAAAATATATTAGATGTTCAGTGTCACAAAAGTGGGCATCTTCTTTGTGGTGTTTGAAATATTAATGAATGATAAACGCCAAACATAAATATATGCTAAAGATAAGAATTCTTGTGCTGCTAGAAAACGATTTAATCACTGCATTACAATAGTAATTGTAAGTATGATATGTAACTTTGGTAGCCATAGAAAATAAATTATTTGGGATAGTTTGAAATTCGTATTTCAGGTTCCATATTGCTTAAGAATTAGTATTAGACTCATAATGTCTGTCAGATAATATGCCACCATGGGCCTTATTGTTGCCTGGAAGCACATTTCTGGTATAAGCCTCTGTTGTGGTGTACTAAACTAGCTGCAACTGTTAATTAAAAGATTTTGTGGTAGTATAGGATAGTGAGAGTGGTGATTCGGATGAAACCAGGAAAATTGTTATTTCCATATATTGCTGAGATAAGTCATACAACATGGCTCTACAAGGCCAACAAGATAATTAGAATAAAGTGATTGGTTTTGTATTTTTCTTTTAAAAGAAAGAAGATCTGTACACCACTTATGTAAAAGAAAGAGCGTCTCTGCACTGATCCAGTTGTGCCAAGATCCATTGAATTAACCCATAGGGAAATGTAACAACTGTAGAAGAATTCATAATTTATAAGTATTGTTGGCAGAGTAATTTACAGGTGGTATCTTATTGGAACGAAGAACATTTATTGGACACATTGTTGTTGTTTTCAATCCCAAGTTTGGTTTGCTGCAAATCTCTGCATTAGTCTATCCTGTCCAAGCCTCTTCATCTCCCAAAAACTACTGCATCTTACATCCATTTGAACTTCCTTAATGTATTCATCCCTTGGTCTGCTTATAGAATTTCTATACCCCACACCACACTGCAATACCAAACTAACCTCAGAGATTTTAAATAGATTATTTCACCACTACTAATTTCAGGCCTGAGCCCATCATCAGATGGTAGTTTTGACTTCTTTGGAAGTTTTATATCTGCCGGCCTACCTTCCTTCCTTTACATATTAAAATATAGAAGTTTTATTTTATTTTACAACCCATACTAATCAATGAACTGTACTAAAGACAAGATGGAAAATACATTTGTTTAAATTGGCTGCTGATTTGATGTACTGTAGCCAGTCTGCATTTCATAACCTCTCTACTTCAACCATTATGTTACTGTCTTGCCTAAATAGCAAACCTCATCTACTGCATTTAGTATCTGATTCCCAAATCTAATTTTATCAGCACTGCTTGATTTAATTCGACTACATTCTATTATGCCCTTTTTTTACATTTAATTATGCTCAGCTTATAATCGCTTTTGAAGACACTATCCATTCTGTTCAACTGCTCTTCCTGGTCCTTTGCAGTCTCTGTCAGAATTAGTGTCATCAGTGAAACCTCAAACGTTTTTATTTCTTGTCCCTGAACTTTAATTCCTTGCCCAAATTGTCTTTTTTTTAAATTCCTTCATTGCTTTCTCTATGTACATATTGAATATTATCAACGATAGGCTACAACCCTTTCTCACTCTCTTGTCTACTACTGCTTCATTTTACTCTCCTTCATCTCATATAATTGCAGTCATGTTTTTGTAAAAACGGTAGGCCTATATAACCTTTCGCTACACGCGTTTCAACAATTGAAAAACTGCAATACCAACTCTTGCATGGTATATTATGTGAAGTAAAGACATAGTTGCACCACAGCAACACAAAAGGTAGTTTAGTAAGCAAGGCATTTATTTTAATCTCTGTTTCTTACTCTGCCAGGCCATCACTGTTCTGTGTGATCTAAACTGATAATCAGATGTCAGTTTTCAATTTCATGATATGAGACATTCTTAATAATTTCACTGAGCAAGGTGGCACAGTAGATACTGGACTTGCATTCGGGAGGATGACCGTTCAAACCTGTGTCCGGCCATCCTGATTTACGTTTTCTGTGATTTCTCTAAATTGCTTCAGACAAATACTGGAACGGTTCCTTTGAAGGGCATCGCAGATTTCTTCCCCATCCTTCCCTAATCCGATGGGACTGATGAATTTGCTATTTGGTCCCCTCCTTCAAATCAATCTATCAGTCAATCAATCTTAATATTTTCTTGTTCTGAACTCATATCGTGAGTGAGGGTAGTTATTGGACTACATTCTTTCATACTGGATCAGTTGAGAATTTGGTACTTGTAGTGTATATGCTCTATCCACAAACAATCTTCTTTGCAGTTCCTAGTAATTTAGATAGGTAAACAGTAACTCTATGAAAATTTTTCAGTTTGAATCTTGCTGTTAGTTTGTTTTTCAAAATATCTTCCTTTCACACATTGTTACTAGAAGATAGCATATCATATACATAAACAGCAACGATTAAATGTGTGAATCTTAATTTTTGTAATAGACACAAGGGTCAGCAATTGACCTTTTGAAGTTTGTGTCTAATTTCGGCAGTACTGAAAATTCCGAATTCCCGTGACGGCAGACACTCATTTCTCCAGAATACGCAATATGACGACCATAATGTTACCAAATACACCCGAAGCGACCTTTTCACTCCGGCAATAAAGTGAATTTAGCGGAACAATTGCGGAAGTTGGGGATTCAGGGTGGCGACTAGCGAAATATTCAACACTTAAGAATCATGCCACATTTCCAGAACAAATAATGCAAATAAACCGACAAAATACAAAAAATCACACAACAGGAATGTATACGTTATTTGATCAACGAAGACATCGAATACCAAAAACCAACAATTAGCTGAACCGTTATCAAAACCATGCAGACCGATATAACAACAGACTCCACAATATCTATCAGTTTAAATTATGAAAGTTGCCAAGACAAACTACAAAATCATTAAAAAACTACATAAATTTAGATAACCATCAAGAAAATTACGAATATAAAAAACACGCTACACTTCGTACAATAAAGACTAAAAAACATGAAAACGTACTTACCACCAAAAGTCAGTAGACAAATCTTGGTCGGCACATATCTCTCTCTCTCTCTCTCTCTCTCTCTCTCTCTCTCTCTCTCTCTCTCTCTCACACACACACACACACACCAAATGAAACCAGAAACAACCATTATTGAAACCCACCATTTCTTACACCCGTCCCTGGTTTGAGAAGTGGAGATTTCGCTCAGTTTCATAAATTCCGCGCACTGCTGACACTTCGCAAATTCCGCCAACATGCCATATAACTGGATAAATCTAATTGTAGACGCCATATTAATACCCATAGCAGCAACCAACGAACAACTATCAAATTTCCTTGCATGGACGTGCCGACGTAGTACTAAACAAAACACAAAAAATAACTTGCAAACCATTAACAACACGACGAATAAACAATCTGAAAACCAAAAGCAAATCTGTTGCTAATAACTAAAATAGCATTCAAAAATCTGGTAACACACAGCCCTAAGTTCAGTGCCGCACGAACATCACTCACAAACAATTTAGAAACATAAACATCCGACACTTTCTAATGTGTCACCGCTTAGTCCAAGTCCATCATGCCCTTTGCAAACACAATCCAGTTCAAACACTTGGACCGAGCGAGGTGGCGCAGTGGTTGGCACAGTGGATTCGCATCCGGGAGGACGACTCTTCAAACCCGCGTCCGGCCATCCTGATTGAGGTTTTCCCTGATTTCCCTACATCGTTTCAGACAAATTCCGGGATGATTCCTTTGAAAGGCACGGCCGACTTCCTTCCCCAATCAGACGGGACCTAAAACCTCGCTATTTGGTCCCCCTCCCTCAAATCAACCATGTCTCAGTGACATTGTATAACCCAACACAGTTGTCGTGGGTCAAAGCAAACAAATGGAGTCGGACCCTTCGATTGACCCTCAATTTCATATACCAGCAGCAGCCACTTTGGTTAAATCCATACACTATCTTTTTGTAGTTTTTTGATACCATTATCTTTCCGTGCCTTCGTACCTGTTTCGACTAGACTGCTGGTACTGTTACACAAATCTCTTCTAGTAAATCTCCTTGCAAAAAAGCCACGACGCCTCCAGGTGACAAACGTCAAGATCATGTTTAGTAGCCACATGACATAAATACCTTAATGAGTTAGGGCTGTATTTTATAACTGGTGCATGTTTTTCGTCATAGATCAGGCTTTGCTTTCGAGTACAACGTTTTATTACTAGCATTTATTGACTTCTTATCTGAAGGTAAAACGGCAGACCCTCATATGTCGTTATCTTTGTGAGATTTTAACACTTCTTGTGTTGCCTTCATCCAGCTTCCAGCGGTGCTTGCCATTGCTTCTGCCAGTGACATAGGGTCAGAGTCAGTTGACTGTTAAGGGTGATATGCTACGAAGTTATGGGTCTTCTTTTGCTGTAGAATTCTTGATGACTTTCGTATTTGCTCAAGTTGTTGTAGTTGCTAGTTATCATTATTTGTTTTCCTGTACTTGATTCCTCATTGCAGCAAGTACTCATCATCATACGATAATCTCAGGTTCCGGTCCAATTTCTTCTAGTTCAGTCAATGAGGCTTTCAAATGCAACCCGGTCATTAGTGTAAAATAACGGTAACGTTTTTATTAACTCAAATATGTAGTTATACACAGTACACATACTCAAAAATAGTCGACAAAACTGTTGGCACATTTGTCCCATTGCAATACTAGCCGGACGATTCTATCCTTGAAGAAGCTAGTAGGCTCCTGTCGGATCCAGACCTGGATCTAGCCACACACTTTGTCGTCCGTTGCGAATCGATGTCCGCGAATAGCTTTAGCGGTCCAAACACATGAAAGTTACACAGTTGAAAGGTCGGGACTGTAGGGTGGATGTTCCAGCGTTTCCCACCGAAACTACTGCAACGTCGTCTTCACCGCATTGGCTGTGTGTGGGCGGGCATTATCATGTAAGAGGATAATGCCATTGGACAACACGCCTTGGTGGTTCCCGTTCCAGGGACTCGACAAGCAGTGGGCCCTTGTGGTCAAAAAAGGACATCGTGACCTTACCAGAACTGCTGTGCACGGCCTTTAATTTATTTGGGGGTGCTGAAGTCGCATGTTTCCACTGGTTCCTCTGACGCTTGCTTTCCAGTTCAAAATGGTGACACAATGTTTCGTCACCTGTGACAATACGTAACAGAAAGCCGTATTCCTCCTCATGATAACGTTGCAGATGACTCAAAGACAGCGCCATTCGAGTATTGCGCTGTTCGGCGGGCAGTTGGTGCGGAACCCACTGCGCACAGCTTTTTCGGAATTTTAGGTGTTGATGCATTATGGTGTGGGCGGTGCTTACGCTAATAGCTAGTAACCGATGGATCTCGTCCACGGTGATTCTGCGGTTATCCAAGACTAAAGCATTCACTTCCGCAACCATTTCCTGTGTGATGACACGATGAGCCTGTCCAGGACGAGCATCATCTTCCAGTGACGCCCCCCCCCCTCCCCCCCCCCCCCCCAAGGAATCGTTTGCGCCATTCCACAACACTTGAACGGCTTAGACTGTACTCACCGTACACAGCCTTCATCCCTCGATATACTTCACGGCCTCCAATTCCCTCCGCCGCCAAAAATCGAATCACTCCTCGTTCCTGCTTACTCGCCTGCATGTTCGGTAGTGGACGATAACTTGTGTGACCCCTTCTCTTCGGCGTGAAACCACACTGGCGAAATGCAACGTCAAACGGTGCGCACGCGTCAGTCTACGAATAGATGGCGCCACCATACCCGCAGTTACGTGATGCCACCTTACGTGTAAGGCAAAGGTAGAATCACTGACCAGGTTTCGTTTGAATTTACCTCATAGTTCTGCTCATGTTCTGCCAGTGGGATAAACAATTGACTTGGTTTCTGTGGCTCGATTTCTAATTTATACTGGAGAAGTCTAAGATTTGATTCTTGTCTGTCCAAGCTTTTTCAGGAGTCTTGCGTTTTAGTGCCCAAGTCCTGATCACATAAGTGAAGCAACGTCGGGCTCAGATTCAACTTGTACGGCTGACGGTCTGATTACCGGAGTGGCGTCCAGTTGAAAGATTTGCACACACCGGTGTTTCATACATTATTATTATTATTATTATTATTATTATAGTCATCATCATCATCACTGTTGTTTTAGACAGGTTTTTTAATCGACTTGTGACGTTGCAGACCGATTTTGTGTTAAAACTTACTATTTGCGTAAGATTTTAACATAAAACACTTTTAACTATCATAGGCAAAAAGGCATCATTTATGTCCATTTTAATACCAATATTTTACGAAGCTAACGTATAAGAGACACCCTTTCCATATTATCTTATTACAAATATCATTTTATTTGTTGTAAAGTACTTAACTGGGTAATTTGTATACAAGTTTGTCACAGATAATAACCGTGACCACTGCGGTAGCCCATTATCTCTGGCCTTCGGGCGAGCTGACTTTTCTTAACGAATATACTTTCCGAAACGAGAAAAATTTTTGTCATCGTCGCCTTTAATTGCCATTTACTTATTGTTACCAAGGCCAAATGTGCTCAAATAACGTACAGAGTGCAATGAAAATCTCAAAATACAATTAGAGGTTATTGTGGACTCAGTGATAGGCTGTACTAGGTAAAAAGCGACACTTCGTTCTAAGCTATACAGATCGCATTTATTTACGTTTTTGTATTTTATATTCATAATTATCATTCATCTTCTCTTCAGCAACAGACAAATGGAGATATTACTGTCGAAAGTTAGGAATTACAAGCAGTTAATGAGAGTTAAACAATTTTCTCTCTTCATTCGCATAACTATACATATCCCAACGATTACACTTATTTCTATTACTCTCATTATTTAAAACTATAAAAGTGCGAAAATTTCGCGCTAGTTGCCTGGTTTTTATTACAGATTATTATTATTATTATTATTATTATTTGATAATTTTGTTTCG
This sequence comes from Schistocerca gregaria, assembly GCF_023897955.1. NCBI lineage: Eukaryota > Metazoa > Arthropoda > Insecta > Orthoptera > Acrididae > Schistocerca > Schistocerca gregaria. Next base: position 860,741,686 of record NC_064922.1, read on the forward strand.
AAGAGCAGACATCTTGCGTTTTCGCCTGTTGTATTAAATCGCTCAGCCGCTGAGTTTTGTTCTTGCCTAACAAGGTTTATCAGATTATCATCCTCACATTCTCTCCAATTATTAGTGCGTGGAGTGCATATCCTTTTTCCCACTTTCCCTTCAGTTAGGTTTTTAAAGTCTCGAGTCAGCTGTGGTACTTTTTATTCCGAAAGATTATGTAAAAACAACCCTGGAATAGTCGTCAGTTAGAGTAGGAAATTAATTGGCTCCTCCAGTTGACGTAGTTGCTGCCCACTCAAGTCTGAGTGTAATGGCTCGAGAATTTCCGTGGCTAGCATTAATTGCTCTCACGCGAAATGCAACAAGCTGGACCTATGCGTAGTGCATGCATCTCTTTGGACTGCAGATAACCTAGTCTTTTTATTTCACAGATCTGCAGTGTTTGACTGCACTATTGATTTTGTTTCAAAAGTCCGATCGTATGGTTGGTCTAGCCAGTACATTCCATTTGTTAATGACGCACTACTAACTACATTTTTGGATTTGTCGCCAATACGACAGCATTCCCTGTCGAATAATATCTAATGGGCATTTTCTATTACTTTACTAATGGATAGTAGATTTGTGCTTAGTTGAGGTACATGCAGAATATGCTCTACTTCAGTTCTAGCTTTCTTGTTGCCCGTAAACAAATCTATATATGAAGATTCTATCCATTTTACTGGTAAGTTGTCATTTGCTGTTATAACTTACGACCGTATCACTGTTCCAACATTTACAGCCGATATTTTTCCATTGACGCAACCTCAAAATTGTTCTCGTTCTAGATACGTCCCCATAACGAACAGCCACGTACTGTATTTTTCTATTGCTATAAGTTTCTTTCTTTGCTTTTTTCCCGTAAGCAGCGAATTGTCCTTTAGAGAAACCATTGTATTAGCAGGTACGTCGTTCCATATTGCCACGCGCTGCTGCTATTTTCCGCTAACGAGTGATATTTTTTTTTTTTTTTTTTTTTTTTTTTTTAAATATTGCGCCGAAACGCGTAATTGAACTGCGTAGGTTGTTTCAGTTGAAGATCATGTGTACGAGACACCAGACCACATAGCAAGCACCAAACACTACTGTTGGATCATTCAAATCGATCATCTTGCAATCAGTGTAAAGAGTAGGGAAGAGATCATGAATGTCAGAGTACGCAAAGGTTGGAATGTTGACAATGACCGCCGGCCGCGGTGGTCTCGCGGTTCTGCCTCGGGCATGGATGTGTGTGATGTCCTTAGGTTAGTTAGGTTTAAGTAGTTCTAAGTTCTAGGGGACTAATGACCACAGCAGTTGAGTCCCATAGTGCTCAGAGCCATTTGAACCATTTTTGACAATGACCATTTCTTCACACAATTAAAGACCATACTACTACCTTATCGAAAGGTACCTCGTACAACAATTCCTCCAAGGATTGATCCCCAATTCTTTGCAGAGAATAAAGAACGCTTGAAAACTGACATAATGCAAAAAGAAATGAAAGATTGGAACCAACAGGTCCATTGTAAGCGAGGCGACCAGTAAACCCGGACAACCTAGAAGGAAGCGACGTCATAGATGGTGGAATTCTGAATGTGACCTTGCAGTTGATGAGCGTGCCACAGCCTGGAGGAAGTGGAACTGGATTAAACGACAAGAAGACTGGAAGAATTTCACAATGGCGCGGAAACTGACAAGGAAGAATATCAGGCGTGTGAAGTGATCTTACGATCGATCAAGGCTGGAAAACTTGAGTGAAGAATTTAAAATGTACAGTACCAGGAACTTTTATTGGGCCTTCAAAGAGGAATTCTCAAGTTATAAACCACAAGGCCTTCACTTTAAGAATACGGCCGGGGAACTGGTCACTAATAACCGCGAGAACGTGAAACTTTTGACAAACTATTTTGAGCAGTTGCTTGATTGTGAAGAGCCCACAGAAAGACTGCCTGTTGAAGATCCTCGAGAGATACACCTACCATCTAACCCACCAGCTATACAGCAAGTGGCTAATGCCATCAACCATCGTAAAAACTGCAAGGCACCCGGGGAAGATGGCATCATTGCAGAAGCTCTAAAAGGAGGTGGAAACAGGACCACAGAGGCCCTATACAGGATTTTGGCCAACTGTTGGGAGTCTGGCAGGATCCCTGATGGCTGGAAATTAGGTATCATACACCCTTTACATAAGAAAGGCGATTGCAGCGATGTCAGCAACAACCGGGGGATTTCTGTGCTGCCAGTAGGATACAAAGTGCTCTCCAAGATTTTACTGGACAATATAGAAAGTCAGTGTGATCAAACAATTGGTGAATATCAAGGAGGATTTCGACATGGAAGGCCCTGTACTAAGCAGATCTTCAATCTGAAACCATGCTCCAACTAAAACAAAACATGAGTACGAACATCATCATGGTTTTCGTTGACTTTGCGAAAGCTTATGTTTCCATCGACTGCCAAATACTCTTCTTAGTAACCCAAGAACGAGGTGTGGATTACAACACACACATCCTCATCAAACAGACTCTCACGGATACAAACTCCAAGGGAAGTTCAGAGGAGAACTATTTTGGAGTTTCAACATCAAAACCAGAGTACAACAGGATGATGGTCTATCACCCATTCTGTTTAATCTGGTGCTTGATAAAGTCATCAAAACCTGGGAATGTGCGCTGAAGAATCTATGAATCAAATCAGTTACCGTTAGAGCAGGGACTGCAAGAATCGAGATAAGATGCCGTGCTTTCACAGATGACATTGCAATCTTAACCAACAACTCTAAGGATGCTGTCATTGCTGTTCAAGCTATGTATGAGATAGTGGTGTAGTCAGGATTACAAATATCGTATGACAAGACCAAATACATTGAGAACCGGCACTCCAGTAACACCCCTTTGAAGACTATACATGGATTGATTGGGAGGGTCAGTCGCTTTCGTTATCTTGGTGAATGGGTCCACCCCAATGGTAGAGATGGCACCTCCATCTTAGAAAGTCGTAACAAACTCAACGCAGCATACCACCTGTCCCACACTCTGTACAACAAGAAGTGCATTACGAAGAGTGCTAAGGTCTGTCATTACAAAACTGCTGTCAGACCACAGTTTCTGTATGCCACAGAGACCCTCTTAATGAACAGAAAATGCACAATGGATGACCTGGAGAAAGCCGAAAGATGTATTCTGAGAAAAATTCATGGCGTGAGATTGCTCCCAGATGGAACCTACCGATTGAAGTCTAATTCTGAACTGTATCAACAGTTAGAATCAGCCAACACCAGTGTGAAATGTAGGAGGCTCCAGTTCTATGGGCACCTACAACGAATGAACAACAAAAGGCTTACCAAGAAGATCTTATTGGTTAAAAGCTACAAGACTGTTAGTCTGTGGCTTAATGAAGTACTAAAGGACTTGGATTTGGCTGGGATCTCTGATCTTGAGGTAGAAGATCGTTCCAAATTTTCTGCTATGATAGTGTGTTGGTTCACACCAGCTAGAGTCCCTAAACATTGGAAGCCCCTTTCACAGGAGAGGAATGAGACATTATCAGCAGGGCTCAAGAGATATTGGGAACGGAAGAGAGCATTGAAGAAGAACTAGTTATAAGCACTTAAATCCATAATAATTGCGCCAAAATGCACCCTGATTCCGCAACCCCTTAGCAGAGTAATTTATAGGCAATAATCAAGGCATAGATTCTAAGCTCTCACTAGGGAGGAACCGAATGAGGTAGGATTATTTTAAACAGGGTGGCCTTGTATTCAGAAGGGTGGAGGCTCCTTCCAAACTTCATCCAGCTAAACACGATTTGGATTTTCATGATTTTCCTACAATACTTTAGCCAAATGCCGGGATTGTGGCTTACCTGTCCCATTTTTGCCGTACTAGAGATTTTAATATGCTAACGGTTGTACATATGAATTACATTATTTTTGTTGTTCGTTACTACTACTACTACTACTACTACTACAGCTACATGCACCCACACAGTTGATGAGATTATAGGGGATTTATTCTTCAGTATATCATGGTTGACATGACGAGGTGTTAATTTATGCAGAAGGAGCACTGAAGAAGGTATAGATTGAAACACACATAAATAATTAATGAAGACCTGCTTTAGGTTTTGAGGGAGATTATCAGAATCTCAAAGCGTATTGCTAGCTTCTTGTGCTAACACATCGAGCAACAAACGTACGCAGTTCAGTGGTTTGTACACTGTACTTGCATGTGGGAGGACAATGGTTCAAACACACGTCCGGCCATCCTGGCTTAGGTTTTCCACGATTTTCCTGAAATGCCGGGGTGGTTCCTTTGAAAGCGTATGGCGGATTCCTTCCCCCTTCTTTACCTAATCCTATTGTACTGATGACCACTGCCCCAAATCAACCAGCCAACCAACATACTCAATTCCTCAATTTTGTAAATACTTCTCACTGTTCTGTACACAAAGCACACTTATGGTAGATAACAGCTCACAAATAGTTATCAAACAATTCTTGAGAAAACTTAATACTTCAATTAAGAAGTTTCCCCTGTGAGCCTCTGAGCTATTAAAGGTGTATCAATTATATATTTTACAAAGCTGAAGATATGATTTTGTTTTGAGATGGCGTGTTCAGTGTTTTTTCTTGTGATTTTTGCCTTTAAGTCTAAGTAATACGTTTGTAGACTTCACTCTAGTGTCAGTATGGGACCGCACTCATTCCTTGCAATAACAAATATCACTATTTTGTTTTAAAAGGTCAGTTATATTTTTAATGTGTTATATCTGCTGAGCATTATTGCATATAATTTGGTAAATTCAACCTACTGGTATCAGATGTTCACTTTAACCTGTGATAAAATGATGTTATGATATTTAATGTCCTATTTGTGCAAACAGATAGAACTGAATGACAGCAATATTCATTTTGATTTTACAGTCTTTTTTGTAATATACACTCCTGGAAATTGAAATAAGAACACCGTGAATTCATTGTCCCAGGAAGGGGAAACTTTATTGACACATTCCTGGGGTCAGATACATCACATGATCACACTGACAGAACCACAGGCACATAGACACAGGCAACAGAGCATGCACAATGTCGGCACTAGTACAGTGTATATCCACCTTTCGCAGCAATGCTGGATGTAGTCCTGTGGAACGGCTTGCCATGCCATTTCCACCTGGCGCCTCAGTTGGACCAGCGTTCGTGCTGGACGTGCAGACCGCGTGAGACGACGCTTCATCCAGTCCCAAACATGCTCAATGGGGGACAGATCTGGAGATCTTGCTGGCCAGGGTAGTTGACTTACACCTTCTAGAGCACGTTGGGTGGCACGGGATACATGCAGACGTGCACTGTCCTGTTGGAACAGCAAGTTCCCTTGCCGGTCTAGGAATGGTAGAACGATGGGTTCGATGACGGTTTGGATGTATCGTGCACTATTCAGTGTCCCCTCGACGATCACCAGAGGTGTACGGCCAGTGTAGGAGATCGCTCCCCACACCATGATGCCGGGTGTTGGCCCTGTGTGCCTCGGTCGTATGCAGTCCTGATTGTGGCGCTCACCTGCACGGCGCCAAACACGCATACGACCATCATTGGCACCAATGTAGAAGCGACTCTCGTCGCTGAAGACGACACGTCTCCATTCGTCCCTCCATTCACGCCTGTCGCGACACCACTGGAGGCGGGCTGCACGATGTTGGGGCGTGAGCGGAAGACGGCCTATCGGTGTGCGGGACCGTAGCCCAGCTTCATGGAGACGGTTGCGAATGGTCCTCGTCGATACCCCAGGAGCAACAGTGTCCCTAATTTGCTGGGAAGTGGCGGTGCGGTCCCCTACGGCACTGCGTAGGATCCTACGGTCTTGGCGTGCATCCGTGCGTCGCTGCGGTCCGGTCCCAGTTCGACGGGCACGTGCACCTTCCGCCGACCACTGGCGACAACATCGATGTACTGTGGAGACCTCACGCCCCACGTGTTGAGCAATTCGGCGGTACGTCCACCCGGCCTCCCGCATGCCCACTATACGCCCTCGCTCAAAGTCCGTCAACTGCACATACGGTTCACGTCCACGCTGTCGCGGCATACTACCAGTGTTAAAGACTGCGATGGAGCTCCGTATGCCACGGCAAACTGGCTGACACTGACGGCGGCGGTGCACAAATGCTGCGCAGCTAGCGCCATTCGACGGCCAACACCGCGGTTCCTGGTGTGTCCGCTGTGCCGTGCGTGTGATCATTGCTTGTACAGCCCTCTCGCAGTGTCCGGAGCAATTATGGTGGGTCTGACACACCGGTGTCAATGTGTTCTTTTTTCCATTTCCAGGAGTGAAGATCATTGTGAAATACTGATCTGTAATAGACTAGATTCTATGCACGTAGGAGGTTGAAGTTTGGTTTATGTCTGTTGTTTTTGATGTTGTCATGAGTCAAAGACAAAAGATATCAAAAGGTTTAATATTGCCGCAAGCTATGGTGCATGCATTGTGTCAGTGGTTAGTGTCGTTGCTTGGCTGGTTGCTAGTTCAGATTCAACCACAGCAATTATTCGTTTTTTAATATTTATGATTTGTGTTGGTTCTTGAAATATATATATTTGTATAGATTGTATGTTGTGGAATGTTCATTGTTTGTACAAACAGGTGCACTCTACATCCAGGAGATCAGCTTTGTTCTGGCTGTAAATCAGTGTTTGTAGTAAAGATGCTTTCAGTGCTAAGTGTTGTAGTTCATGAATTACCTGCTTTCACATTTGAACTTGAGTGTGATCACGATGTGACACTGTTTGTTGGAGATGCCGGGTACTTCAAAACATATAAGTCACTGTGGCTCCATTTAGACAGTGTAAAAGCCTTCGCCAACATGGACAGGAACCAGAATACAAGCAGTACATTGTTCATATGATCTGTATATTCAGGAGCCCTTTGGGTTTCAAGCCAGCAGTATGGCAGCTGCAGATCAGCCATCTATCAGTGTTCTCCAGAGATGCAGGTCAGAAGCCAACAAAATGGCTGAAAGGATTCGACTAAGTCACCAAATACAACAGTTGAGATGACGTGATATGCTTGGAAAATGTGTACTTTTACTTGAATGTCACAGCCCAGCAGTGGTCCAAGAACAGTGAAGAGAAGCTCAATGTCTCTGATAAATTCCTTGCTGAACTGAAGAAAATATTTGGTTACAATCAGCAGCAAGTCCACTTAGTGGAAGAACAGTTGACAAACAGGGCTCAACATCATGGGGAAACGACACAGTTACTTGCAGAATGTTTTGGCTGCATGCCACATACTGAATCCAAATATGACTGAAACAGATAAAAATCTCACACATGATGAAAGAAGATGCAGGAAACATGCTTTAAGCTCTTCTGGTGAAGGATGTCATAACAACTGATCATTTTGTTAAGTGGTATCAGCACATAGAGGCAATGCAACAGAAAAAAATTAGACAAAAGAAGTATGACTGACTACCAAATATGATCCCTATGGCAGTTGTGCAAGACCACCACTACTTCTCCTCTTTCAAATAGCATGTAGTGAGAGAAGAGATTTGGCATTGTATGGCAAATAAAAAATTAGACAAAAGAAGTATGACTGACTACCAAATATGATCCCTATGGCAGTTGTGCAAGACCACCACTACTTCTCCTCTTTCAAATAGCATGTAGTGAGAGAAGAGATTTGGCATTATATGGCAACCTGAGCTGTCAGAGCAGCAACGTATGCTGACCCAGTACATCACAAGGAAATAGAGAATGTTGAATAAGAGGTGTATTGGTCTTCAGGACGAATCTCTGCCATTAGCCAAACACACCAGAAAGAATGGATCCAGCCAACTAGGACTTATACTGCAGCCATCAAAACGCAACCAATCACACGACTAACGCGTGTGCAACCAACTCCTACGCCAATGTAATGCCCTGTATAAAGACATTTGGAGAAAAGAGGACAAGACAACGGTGTTTTCCGTTTTGGATGTCATGGGCATGTACACTACTGCAGTGAAAGAAGGTGAGTTTGAAAGACTATGACACCAGCAGACATCAACCATCACAACACTTCTGCCCTTGTCAGTCAATTGCAGATGGTTGTACTCGACCTGGCCCCTCCCCAATATGCTGTAGCTATACCCTATCACCATAAAATGTGTCAGCCACTTGGCCAGCTACCGTCTTCAGGAAAACTAAGAGAGGCTATCATATGGAGGTGCTGCCACCACAGATACAAATCTTCCATGGACAGCATTCACCAAGATATCACGAAATATCATTGATGTCATCACCAATTGTCAACCTCTCTGATCACTAGTTGATGTGGGTGCTTCTTTTTGTGTATATTGAAAGCATTCATCACCAGCTCAAGAAAACTCTTCTGTGATATGCAACTGGTTGTGCCGAAGTTTGTAAATGGGAAATACATCCAATCTACAGGAACGTTTACTACAAGAATAACTATTAGGAACAGAACATATCCCTTTGAATTTGCCTTTATAGCAGAATGTATTCATAATGTAATTCTGAAATGAGACTTCTTGCAGATGCCACAAGCATTCATAGACTGAAAGATCAGAGCTCAAGACCGAAGAAGCTGTTCCAATAACCACACACAATAAGGATTGCTCTGGGTAGCTGTGTGCCGTTGAGGATGATGATATCCTGTCATCGCCAGTCAGATGAACTCCAGACATCAGTCGATAAGCTCTGTTAAACTGCGAAGCTTCGTCGATTGCAAAAAGCTGCTCAGGCTTTCAAAAGAAATATACATGCCAGCAATGACCATAAGCATTGTAGATGGTCAAGAAGGACTTTGGATCACTAATTATCATGAGCACCCTCAACTCATCCCTAAAGGTATGTGTGTAGGGATAGCTGAGCAAGTCCAGGGATGGCAGATTAGTGTTATCAATCAAGAATCGTGCTCCAGTACCACCACAGACAATGCAGGGGAGGAAGCTACTATCAAACTGCCAATAGACTCCTGCCTGACCTTGGAACAACACCGGTGAGTGATTTAAGTGTCCTGCATCATTTTTCAGATGCTTTTAAATCCTAAGTAGAGAAAAGACAGAACAAGAAGCCCAGGTTAAAACACTGTATCAACACCAGGGATCATCCACCAATTAGCTAACATATATAATATCTTATATAAAGAATTCGACATATTTCATCAGCAGATTGGATGGCATAGTGGTCCAGCCGGAGGACATATTGGTCAGCTTCGATGTGGTATCGCTGTTTACCATGGTTCCACTTAATGATGTATTGGAACAGCTGGATCGAATTTTTCCTGCCGATATTTTAGAACTATTTAAGTGTTGTTTGACGACCACATACTTCAAGTTGAATGAACAGTTTTATGAGCAAACGGATGGCGTGGCTATGGGAAGCCCCCAAGTCCCGTAATTGCAAACTTCTTTATGGAGAAATTCGAAGAACAGGCCTTAGGTACTGCCAGCAAAAACCCAAATGTATGGTTCCGATACGTGGATGACACGTTTGTGCTGTGGAGACATGGTAGGGAGGAACTAAGGCGGTTTCACGAACATCTAAACAGCATAAACTCGAGAATTCAGTTTACAATGGAGGAGGAGGTAGACGGCAAATTACATTTCCTCGATGTGCTTGTTTTTAGAAACGAAAATGGTAGTTTGGGCCACTCAGTATACCGCAAACCCACGCACGCAGACCGTTATTTGCACCGGGATTCGAACCACCACCCCACAACAGAAGCGGGGTGTTATCAAGACGTTAGCGGACAGAGCTAAAAATATTTGTGAACCTGAGTTGCTCGACGCTGAGATGGAACATCTCCACAATGCATTAATGAAGAACGGATATTCGTCCGCCGAAATAAAACGTGCGTTGAGGCAGCCATGCAGAAACCATACTGACGTACAGGCTACTGCAAAATCTAAGGTATTCCTGCCGTTTGTTAAAAATGTAACGGAAAGAATAGGGAGGATCTTGACGAAGCGGAATATTACCGTAATTTACAAGCCCACCAGGAAGATACAGGAATACCTTAAGCCTGCCAAGGACGCTCGCAAACCTTTGGAAAAAGTTGGAGTGTATAGGATCCCATGCAGCTGTGGTGATGTTTATGTGGGTACAACTAAAAGAACGGTTTCTAAACGTTTGGAAGAGCACAAAGGAAACTTTAGAAGAGGAGAAACGGAACGATCAGCTGTTGCGGAGCATGCTTTCCAGCCAGGGAACCACAATATTCGTTTCGAGGAGACGCAAGTACTAGCGGCCACAAGCGGATACTACGAAAGGCTCTACAGGGAGACAATCGAAATCGCTAAACGCCCAAATAAATTCAACCGAAAGGAGGAGGGCGTGAAATTAAACGGCATATGGATGCCGGTGTTACAAAAGATGTGTACCACCCGTCCACTACTGGGTGATGGCAACGGCGATCGACGGCGACGGACAGCGCCAATTGCACTGACGTTTTCAAAACACGTGACGTCACACCGCGGCGCGGGAGCTCGCGGAGACGGAATTTAGCGGCAGTCAGTAGCGAGCCATTGGGTGTGTTGGACCTTCTGTCGACCTACGGACCCCCTTGAAGATGTCTCCCGCAGTCGGAGACGAAACGTTGGGAATTGAGACAAAATTCATCAACCGACCACGGCATAACAGCCCGGATAAGTATAATGGACATGATAATATTGAGTGTCGCTGGCTCAACGATGTATAATCTAGGAGGAAGTGGAGAAGACGCTGCAAGATGACATCATTGAACTTTCAGAGTGTCCTTGATCCTCTCCTGTGGTCCATTTGAAGAAGGAAGATGGCATATGGCATTTATGCGTCGGCTATCGACAACTAAACGAATTCGTGAAAAAAGATGTCTGTCCATTGCCATGTTTGGAAGACACCTTAGACTGCTTGAAATAAGCGAAGTAGTTCTCAACGATGGACAAGCAGAGAGGCTACTGGCAAATGAAAGCTTATAAGGCTGACCTGGAAATGATTCCTGAGATCCTCTATGTGTTTCAAGTTATGCATTTGGACAGTGTAACACCCCAGCTACCTTTGAATGTATGATGGACAACTTGCTCCAACAAAGAGTTTGTGCTATCAGGATGACATTCCCGATTTTTTGAAGACGTTTGCAGAACTTCCAAACTGGCTGTTAGCCACGCTGAAATATATTCACACTGCAGGCCTCAATCTGAATCGATAAAGTGCCTCTCTGCCACCCAAGAAACACAAACCTTGGGGTACCAAGTGAATCGCAGTGGAGTCTGCCCTGATCCAGAGAAAATAAGAGCGCAACAGATGTTCCAACTCCCCATCATATTTGTGTTGTGAGCAGTTTTGTCAGAACGTCCTTGTATTACAATATGCCTCTGCCACTGGCGATTCATAAAAAAACATGTGTAACAATAACTACTGCAGGGAGACACCAAAGATACATGGAACTCCTTTCCTTGACTCCTTAAGGAGTCGCTAACATCATCTCCAGTTCTAGCACTGTATGAAGAGAATCCTGAGACAGCACTCTACAGTGATGGAAGCAGTTATGGGCTAGGTGTTTTTCTAGTGCAAATTCAGAAAGGTGGTGAAGAAATGATAGTTTATGTTTCTGGAATGAACTGCTTTATAAGTGAGAAAGAATGCCTTGCGGTTGGGCGAGCCAGCAAGAGGTTCTGGATGTATTTATTTGGCGAAGCATTCATTGTTGTGACAGACAACCATTCTATAGACTAGCCTGAAGGATCCGTCGGATTGACAAGATTGGCGCTGAGGTTTCATGAGCACAATATCGCAGTTGTATCCAAAAGTGCATGTTAATCATTTTGCCGAACATAGCAACGTGGATGAAATCTCAATCAGCGCTGCATTAAAAGATGTTGCAGTTGAACAAAGGGAAGATCCATCACTGCTGAAAACTGTAAAAGCCTTGAAGGAGGAGTAACCAACTAAAGGAGAGTTGTAATTAACAGATGGAGCGTTATGTAAGAGAAACTGCAATCCCGTGAGGTGGAAATGGTTTCTCGTTATCACAGCTCATGCGTGGCCAGCTGACCTGATTCCCACGACACTTTAAGATCTGGTCACCTGAGATTCGTGAAGGCTGTAGACAGATAATATGTAGGTATCATTGGCCAGTTCTCTACCGATCTATTAGACTCTGTGAGTCATTGTAAGGAAAGCTGATGACAGAAGCATGTGCAACAATTACCTCCAGGGTACCAATCATGCTTACAACACTGCCATTCCACTGAATTGGAATCAACATCTTAGTTCCCAAAGTCAACGAATGGGACTCAGTGGATAATAGGCTAACTGCCTCACCCACTTTGCTGTTACCAAAGCTATGCCAGCTGGCAATGACTAGATTTCTTGATGAAGACACCATATTGATGCACGGCGCACCCTGTGTGATGATCTCTGATTGTAGGAAAGTTTTCCAGTTGAAGCTGGTGCCAGAGGTAATTTCGGTTTTTGACATCACACACAGGACGACATCTGCCTAGCACCCACAAGTGAATGGCCTTAAACCACACTTTCATAAGATATTGGCAGATAGGTGCTTGCTGTTCGTTGATGTTGAACAGAGAGATTGGGATTCAATACTAGATGTTGTGACATTCGCATACAACACAAGAAGCAAAACAGAACAGGTTTCTCACTGTTATTTCAGCTCCACGGTTGTGAAGCCGAAACGACAGTGGATACGCTGTACTTACTTCAACCAAACGATACTCAAGATGATTACACAAATCACCTCATCATCAGGAACGAAGAAATGAGGCAGCTGGCTCATTTACGGAACCTGGGAAGTAGGAAAAAAAGACAGAGTTTTACAGAAATTTTACTTAAGTGCTGCTTTGAGCTGTATCTTATCTATTGCTCGATGGACATCACATACTAATTAGAGGATTACGAGCCTTCATTGAGAAGACGAGAACACAGAGACATCGTCTGTGTTTCCATATAAAGCTCTACTACAGTACTGAAGCCCAGATCTTTAATGGGAGGTTCAGAGAAAACGAAGACCTGCCTGATGATTACGAATCTTCAACGGGAGGGGCTACCTTCCATGCTTCTCGTAGTGAAGATAAAGTAGCAACATTTTCAAACTGCAGAGCTGTGCCAGTGCCGCCACACTGATGGCCATTGACGAGATCTAGCTCCAAGATGTTACAGTCACCTCCAGCGTGAATTTCTTAAACAGCGGGTCGCAATTTCTTCAGGACTAGCTTTGGTGCGTGCAGTGAGGTGTCGCTGGCTGGCGTGCTGCGGGTCGCCAGTCTGAACCCTTTCGCCAGCCATTACGAGGGCGCGCTCTAAAGTAATACGTCCGAATTTTTTTATATGAAAACTCTTAAAGCTTTTTAAAGAAAACAAATTTGATTATAATTCTAAGTACTTGTTCTTCATCTCTACATACTTATTACTCAACTGTCACCCTGGTGACGAACACATTTCTGCCATCGAAAGACTAGTTTGTTAATGGTATCACTGTAGGATGTTTGACTTTGTTGACAAAGCCACTACTTTACCTCTGCGTGCACCGCTTCTTCACTATGAAATGAAGCCTTCAAAGGTATTCTTTAAGGTTTAGAAACAGATGAAAATCAGATGGGGCCAAGTCGAGACGGTATGTAGGATGATCGATGACGGTGAACCCAACGCATCTGTTTGTTGCAGATGTTGTACGGCTTGTGTGTGGTCTGTGATTGTCATGCTGAATGAGAGCGTGTTCTTCATGTATGGACGAACTTTTAAAATTCTCGCTTTCAGGAACTGGACTACAGCACGCTGTTGCTCGCGCACCGAAAGAGTTACGAAGTGCCACTTTAGAGGCCTCTACTAGCAGAGGGTTGCAGAAAAGTGGGAAAGTCGACCTAGTAATTTGCATGACGTTTAATATCTCAACCTATATTGAGACTAGAATAAAAATTCGGAGCCATTACTTCCCAGCGAACCCTCGTATTTATTATTTTGTGCTATTTATTTCTGGAAGGTTCTTGAAATGAGAAATACCGTGTCAAATCGTCTAATTTCGGAATTTTTTCATGCTCGACCATCTACGATTTCGATTAAATTTTTTGTGAGCATTCACGCATGTCCCAGATGAACACTGGTAAAGTTAGAAACATACGTCAATGCAGTACTGCCTAGGGTTTAGTTTCTTGTTTGACTGCATGCGCAACATTGCACGGAGCGAGCGTAAATCTCTGGCAACTTTGAGGTGCTATGTCTCTGGCAGTATTTTGTTGAAAGAAATGAAATGTGGCCATCTTGTGCAAAGAAAAAAATTGTAAAAGCCATAATCTGGGCATAATCGCACGAAGAAGTCAGCACCCGAAAAAAATCCAAATTTGGCTTCTTATACCTCAAGGACTACAGTCATGATGTTTTGGTTTGTGGGGCGCTCAACTGCGCAGTCATCAGCGCTGGTACAAAGTCCCAATTGTTACAAAGTCCAGTTTTTTCCACAGTCCACTCTAGCCACTGCCACAAATGATGATGATGGAGATGATGATGATGATGATGATGATGATGATAAAATGATGAGGACAACACAAACTCCCAGTCCCCAGGCAGAGAAAATCCCCAACTCGGCCGGGATCGAACTCTCCACCCCGTGATATAGAGGCAGCAACGCTAGCCACTAGACCATGAGTTGCGGATGACTAAAAGTGTGACGAACGTGAAACTTGACATGTTTACAAATATAAAGTTTCATTTATGTACTACTTTCCAGTATTGAATTACTTACTTAAACTGGCCACACAAACCGCAGCTGGTCTTTGGCCTCACTCAGTCCAGCCTTCATCTGCATCTTCATCTCCCAGACCCAGTATCTGCATGTCTCCTATGATATTATCCTTCCATCTCATTCTCGGCCATCCCATTGGTCTCTTTAGTTCAGCTTCTCCATCCAATACTGCCTTTATTACCTCTCATCCTAACATGTCCGTACCATCTTATTAATCTCTTAATTTTTACACTTCGCTACAACATCAGGCAGTGTGTATAATTGTCCGAGTTCTCTGTTTTTCCTTATTCTCCACTGTTCATTTTCTTTCACTGGTTCATATATTTTTCTCGGTACTTTATTTTCAAAAGTGGTGAGTTTTTTTCCTCTGTTCTCTTTGTCAGGGGCCATGTTTCACTTGTGTAGCACACTATTGGCTTGATGTTGGTCTGATATATTCTTATTTTTGCCTGCCTAGATAGTATCTTTGATCTTATGATGTTGTGCTTAGCTCCTAGATATCTTCCCCCAGCTTAATTTCTTGATACTATTTCTTGTTCTATAAGGTTTTGTTGGTTAATGTTGACACTGAGGCACGTGAATGTGTTATCTTCTGTATTGTTAGATTTCTGATTTTTAGATGGTTTGGTTCTAAATGAGCTCTTCTCCCTACCACCATGAACTTTGTTTTACTCTCATTTATACTTAGTCCTACTTTTTTAGCTTCATCCATTAGCGCAGTCGTCGTTTTCTCCAGGTCTTCCATGTTCTTTCCTATCAGCACCATATCATCTACAAAAGCCAGGACATTTATCTTTTTTCCTATGGTGACTCCTGCACTTTCACATGTTACTTTCCTCAGTGTGTTGTCGAGGGTCAAATTGAACAGGGTTGGTGATATAATATCTCCCTGTCTCACTCTGTTTTTACTTCAAATGCTTCTGAGAACTCCAGTTCCATCACACACATTTTCATCAGCTTTTCAGGTACCCCACACTCTGCCATTGTCCTCCACATTTCCTCTCTTACTATGCTGTCATATACTTTGTTGAAATCTATATACAGGTCGTGACTGTGCTCCTAGTTCTTATCTAATATTTGTCGTAGAGTGAATATTTGGTCAGTTGTTGATTTACCTTTTCTGAACCCTGCTTGTGCTGTGTGTAATATTTCCTCAATGTATGGATTGAGCCTGTTTAATATAATTCTTGATATTACTTTATAGCATGTGTATGGGAGAGATATTCCTCTGTACGTCTGTTCAGCATTTTGTTTCTTTTCTTGTATATGGGACATACAACAGCAGTTTTTCATTCCTTTGGCATTACTCCTTTTTTCCATACCTCTTTTATTAGTTCAGCTAACCCTTCATGTATCTTCTCTCCCCTTTCTTTGATGATCTCTGCTGATATCATGTCTGTGCCAGAGGCCTTCCCATTTTTTAGTCTTTTTATTGTCTTCTTCACCTCCATCAGTGTTGGTTCTCCAACTAATGGTTGTACATTCTGATTGTTTTCTGTCTTGTTTTCATTGTTGTAGGTACCTACTAGGTTGTTCAGCAGTTCTTTGAAGTATTTCCTCCAGTTCTCTAAATTTCCTTAATTCATAATGATCAGTTTTCCTTTCTCGCCCTTCGTTATCACAGACTTAACTCTGTACTCTTTTCCATAGCTATTCATCGTCCTGTAAAACAGTTTACTGTTGTTCTGGTTATAGTCCTCCTCAGCCTTTTCTATGTGTTTTTATATGAATGCTCTTTTTTCCTTGCGTTATTATACTCTTCATTTCTCTCATGGCTTTCTTTGGTTTTCAAGGTTTCTATTGTTCATCATTGCCTGTTTGACTCTCTTCCTGTCCTGTACTGTTTTTCTACATGCTTCACTGAACCTTGATTTGCATTTTATATTGTTATCATCTCCTAGTAGTTCATGCACTGTCTCCCTCATAACTGTTGTCATCTTCTTTCATTTTGTGTTGATATCTTCATCTTTTTTTAATTGTTGCCATTCTCTAATTCAGCGAATCTATTTTTAATCTTAATTGTTTATTCACCTCCTTCTCTTTTAGTCTACTCACATCTACTCTTTGGGTCCTTTTACCACTGTTGTTCTTACTAGATGGCTTTGGTAATTGTTTTATCTTTAGAGGAACAATAGAATTGTCTGATCCCATCTCAGTCCCTCTCATTGTTCTAACACGTGTTATTGCCTTTTTATGTTTTTTCTCTATCAAAACATGGTCTATTTTGTTCCTAGTTAATCCATCCGGTGAGGTCCATGTTGCTTTCTGTATGTGTTTATGGGGGAACAATGTACTTGCTATTTTTCATGTTTCTAGCTGTGGCGAAGTTGTTAAGCCTTATGCCATTATCATTTGACTCAGTGTGAAGGCTGAGCATGCCAGTATTGCTGTTCTTGTCCTATTTTTGGCATTTAAGTTTCCCAGCTCAATTTTGATACCACACTGTGGTAATCTGGAGTACATCTAGTCAGTATTGAATTAAGAGCAAAAATTGGAGATGTCGTAGACAGGACGACATGCTTTATTTCCGATCTGATTTAGGAACAGTCTTTATTCTCTTTAGAAAGACCATGGTTTTAACTGCAAAAAAGTGTATTTGATTATTCAGCGCGGGTTAACAGTGCCAGATGATTTGAATCAAAATTGAGTGCGAAAATCGTTGCACGAAGAAAATGTAAACTTCGGATTTTTGTATCGCGTAGAATAAACGCATGTTAAACATGAAACTTCCTATGCAGTAGGTCGGTAGCACAGGCATGTGGAATTCAAAACGTCGTTCACCTGCACTTTTCCAATGGTGTACAAATTTGTTGATAAGGTTACGATTTTTTGTGAAAAGAGGAAAATAGGGTATATTTAACTTTTCTTTTACAAATAACTTTTTGTATTGAATCTTCAGAACCAGTCTCATTCAAAACAAATGGCTCCCATCCCCCACACGGCTTATTCATTTTACTGGCCGGAAAGACAAACGCTTGTTGGCTACCAGAACAAGTCATTCCCACTTTCCCTGATTGTTTAATATCAGCATCTGGTCGACGGTATCAGTTTTCAGTCCGTTGTCGAGTCTGTAGTACTGTTCTACTGAACCATATGATTACTATGACTTGCAACGGAATTCCAGCAATTTGTAATTTGTCTGATTTTCAAATGTCTCCATTTTGTAGAAGAATAGACGGGCGCTCAGCTTAAATCAGAAGTATATAGTTCTAGTTGCAAAAGGCAGTAAAATATTACATACTGTACACGTATTCTTTCTCAAATCCCGTTATGCAATGTATAGTTCGCTTTCACCATTGTAAATCTGCTTATTTCAGGAATTTCCTCACTGTAATATTATTGGTGCAGTGTACATGGTTCAACGGGGTATCCTCCTGTGTTTATCGACTTACCGGAACTTCATCCCTCATTGTTGCCCCACAGTTCGTTATTTAACCGTTGACCTATCAGTGATTTTCATGTTCCCGAATGTGTTGATCACTTCTTAATATATCACCATAACTAATAAGCACCAGTTTTCGTTTCGTGTACCATATTGGGTAGCGGAGAACGTAAGGGGTGGTTAAGAGTTTGGGTGTGCACGCGTGTATGCGTTGGGGGGGGGGGGGGGGAGGAGGAGGGAGCTACGTTTTCGTATGCTGTGCTCTCCTGTAATCGATGGTTTGCGCTAGTGAACATCGCGTGTGCCTAGCAAAGGGGAAGTAGGCGAGCTTGCATTTGAGTGGTACAGCGCTTCTTTCTGGCATGCATTCATAATTTTGAGAAAAATTCTTAGTCTAAAACACAGCCACTTAGTGGTGCATGTGGACCCATTAAGTGACTAATTTTCTGGTGTTATCGACAGAAGCGCCACCTAATCAACTTTTGAATTTACTAAGTGTTTTCGATTCCAGCTTATTGAGGGCGAAAGTGCCCATGCAATTGGCATCGTATACGTGTAAGGTAATGTAGTGTTTCTCTTCAATTTACTTTTGTTTGACGTCACACATGACAGCCTGTGTAGCTCTTGGAGTGGGAAATAGAAGTTCCCGCTTGAAATGCTGAAAGGGACGAGTATGACAAAATGCAGTACGCTTTGCGACTGGATCGAAAACTTACTGGCAAGAAGGATGAAACACATTATCCTGAATGAAGAATAACCCACAGACCTTAGATTGATAATTAGGGCACTTCAGGAGAATGTAACACGACTATCGCCGTCCATGTTATACATTACAGTAATTACTGTTAGCTGCAACCTCAGACTTTCCGCAGATAATTCAGTTGTCTGTGTCATAATTCTATCCTATAAAAATTACAGAAATATCGCGGTTGATTTCGACAAAGTATCAGCCTGGTGGTAAGGTAATAACTAACTGTTAATGTAGAGAAATGCAATTTTGTGGAAACATAAAAGCCGGACCTCATTTGACTAGACGATTAATGAGTCATAACTGCAGCCAGTCATGCCGTATAAATGTTTGGGAGCAACAATGTGTAGAGACCACATAGGCTCAGTTGCAGGTATATGATATGACAGATTGCGATTAATTGGTAAGTTTGTGTACAGAAGAGATTGCACACAAAACACTTATACGACCTACAGTTGAGTACTGCTCGAGCGTGTGGGACCCGTATCAGGTCGGACTAGCAGGGGTCGTCGAGAGTGTACACTCGAAGAATGCCTATGTAAATCTCCCGGGGACCTGCTCGGAAAACTTCTAGACAGAAACTAGGAATGTATCTGCAGCCGCCTACGTATCTGAATGCTCAGATAAAATTACACAGATTAGATCTCGGAAAAGAGCATACAAGCTGTCGTTTCTCCTGCGAATGTAACGAGAAGGAACCTTACAGTGTGGCACAAAAAGACAGTACCTTCTGCCACGCAATTCTGTGATTCGCAGAATTTGGATGGATGCGATGTATTTGAGTTAAATAAAAAATGAGATATGTACTAAGAAATTATCATAGTACTGGAATGCAGTGCTACCATATCGGGTGAAGAATTTGTATTTTAGGTAGCCTGACGTACCCAGTATCTGCAGAGAGCTGGTGTCACAAGCAAAGGACGCTGCCTATGCGGACCTGAGGCTGTACTCTTGTCAACAAAGAAGCGCGCCTTCAGACGCTTTGTGTGGAGTGTCGCAAGCTTTGAAGCAGTATCCAGGACACGAAGCAAATCTGAAGAGTCAAAAAATTAAGATCCTTTGAGACGTGGTGCTGGCGACTGACGCTCGACGCACCGAAAGTGGAGGCGCTGGATTGAGCGAAAGGTGCAAAGTCTTTTGTGTCTCTTATGTCAAAAATGGCGCCATCTACGGCAGTTGACTTTGTCCAGTTGCTTTCCAGTGAATAGATTACATCAATGAAGTGGAAGTCTGGAAAGACTACAAAATAGCAGTAACCTCTTCTTTGGACTCGAGAAACGTTCTCCATCCGTAAATTTCTTTAGACGCGGGAGTCAGACGTGTAGTTGGTGAGGAGGACAGCTGTCTAGTTTCTACCGTTTTCCCATTGAGAGTCGCCGCGGGGTCAGGACGGGAGGAGGGCGGTGCGGATCCCCCAGCCGGACATCCAGAGTTAGGTTTCCGGCGGTTTTCCCAAATGGCTGAAGGTAAACGTAGATGTGGTTTGCCGGAAAAGGTCGCCACCAATTTCCTTCCCACGATCCACACTTGTGTCCCGTCTCCAATGACATTTTCGTCGACGGGACGTTAAACTCTAAATCCTCCTTCGATTTCTGCCATTACGAAAGCGCGTTAGTGGCCAAGAGCGGTGTACAGATAAAATTGAGTCCATTTTTCGGAACTTCATTTTGATGACTAAAATTCGACGTCGGCTGCATAGGAGTTATTTTTAGTTTTTTTTCACGCTCACTATGTATAGCTAGCGCTACTTTTTACTCAAACGTAAGATTATGATTACCCGAGCCGTTTTCATAACTATTACGGCAAGTGAAAAAGAGAGAGAGTGGTATAGATAGCGAGGGGGCTTAAATGTGTATGATGAATCCCTTCCCTCGAAAATTCACCTCCTTCGTACCTCTTCTTTGTTATCAGAGATAACGTGTCACTGATCTCATTTGAACTAAGACTGCAGTACCCGCGAGGTTACTAGTTGCTTCCACCTCCCTGAGTGGAATGCGTAAGTTCTGGATAATGTTCACCAGCCTGCAGCCTTCTACAGTTGTCCCCTGCTCAGGAAACAGCACGAGGTCGTGAGTCTGTTATTCTTGAGACTGTAGTAAACTGTTAGCGAAGAACTGTTATTGTATAAATAATTAAATTTTGGACTGATTTCTTTAAGCGGATGCCACTCTCTTTTTATTAGCAGAATACTAGAAACTGGGTAATTGCAGTCTACTTTACGAATCGCAAATAATTTCCATCCTTCACACTTTCATAGAAAATAAACAATATAATGACCTATGCGTTTGCGTAATTAAATTTTCACTCTGAAGCGGTATGTGCGCTGATGTGAAACTTCCTGGCACATTAAAACTGTGTGCCGGAACGGGGCTCGAGCTCCGGGCCTTTGCCTTTCGCAGAGAAGTGCTCTACCCTCTGGGCTACGCACGCACGACTCACGACTCGCCCTCACAGCTTTTACTTCCACCAGTACCTCATCTGCTACCTTCCAAAATCCACAGAACCTCTCCTGCGAAACTTGCAGGACTGGCATCTTACCTGAACTTTTCACAATGCAGCGGAGTGTGCGTTGAAATGAAACTTCCTGGTGGGTTAAAACTGTGAAGTATGAGAAGGTAGGAGACGAGGTACTGACGGAAATGAAGCTGTGAGGACAGGCCTTGTGTCGTGTTTTGGTAGCTCAGTCGGTTGCTTGAGAAAGGCAAAGTTCCGGAGCTCGAATCTCGGTCCGGCACACAGTTTTAATCTGCCAGGAAGTTTCATACCAGTGCAGACGTCGCTGCCAAGTGCAAATTCCATTTTGTATGGGCTATGTTATTTCTTCATTAATCGTGCGTCAGCGATTCCCTATACGCTGATGCCCCCTAGGCATACACTGATCAGCCAAAACATGGCTCGGGCTCTGAGCACTATGCGACTTAACTTCCGAGGTCATCAATCGCCTAGAACTTAGAACTAATTAAACCTAACTAATCTAAGGACATCACACACATCCATGCCCGAGGCAGGATGCGAACCTGCGACCGTAGCGGTCGCTCGGTTACAGACTGTAGCGCCTAGAACCGCACGGCCACTCCGGCCGGCGCCAAAACATGACTACTTCCCACTTGGGGCTCGCCAGGCCGCAGGGAAAGTACATAAGCGGGGCAGAGACGAATGAGAATCATTCCAGCCACGATACAGACCGTAAATGGGGAAATCCACAGACATACGCGGACTGTGACAAATGATAGTTATAGTTCTGCACCTGGTAGCAAGCAACTCGGAAGCTCAGAAGGAGATCATAGTTGTTCGCAACCTGCTGTCGTGTGTATATACGGAATGTGGTGGAGGCTGAAATCAGGAGTAGGTGACACGGTGTTGGATGTCCAGGCCTCAGTTTGTCGCAGATCTACGGAAGGGGCCAGTGCTGGTGCAGGTAGGAGTGCTTCGGAGCAAGCCTCTGAACGCACATTGTTGAACAGGAGGCTCCGTGACAGACGACCCCTGCCTGTTCCCACGTTGGTCCAACAACATCGCCATCTAAGATTGCAGTAAGCACGAGATCATCGAGATTGCACCGTGTATCTTTGGAAACGTGTCATCTTGTCGGAAGAATCATGTTTCTTGTCACACCAGGTCGATAGTCGTGTCCGGATATGCCGCCATCCAAGTGAACGGCAGCACCACACACGCACTGCGCCAAATGGGGGCATCATCATCTTGAGCACTTTTCTATGTTAGCAGCAGCTGTGGACTGCGTGGACATTATTTTGCTCCATCTGCACGACTTCGTGCGTGTTGTCATCTCCTGTATGGCGATGGCGTCTTCCATCAGGAACACTGCCCGTGACACAAGGCCAGAAGTGTTCTACAGTGGGTCGAGGAGCGTGATAGCAAGCTAGTGTTTATCTTGGCCACTAAATTCGCGTGATCTGAACCGAAGGAAACACATATAGGACGCTGTCTGACGTCTGCTCTGTGCCCACATCCAACGGGCCCTAATTTACGGGAAGCGCGTGACCTGAGCACATACTGTTTGTCACGTACGCCCGGAAACGCATCAAGGACACGACGAATCCACGGCACGCAAAATCACTGCTTTATTGTGTACCAAAGGTAGAACAACGCGTTATGAAACACGTACCCGTTGTGTGTTGGCTCGTCAGCCTGTTTGCTCGGGCTTCAGTTTCCAATATGTTCCCGATTGGCGTAGGTAATTAGTGTTGGGTTTTTCACTGTGTTTAAGTTTGTGCTCTTTTGGAAGCGTGACTTTTAAGTATAAGCAATTACCCCCAGTTTCCAGTTTTTGCAGTGTTCGCCCATACTTTACGGTTCACAAAAGATATCGACCTTTACTATCTGCTTGATGTGGAGATGACTCAGTCTCTTTGCTCTGAAGAAGTTCTGATCGTATCGGTACGTTCATACACATGCGAGATTTGGCACAGCACTGTGTTGTTAAGCACATTAGCGCTACGCATTATTTTAGTGTTCACTTTTATGACTCTTTTAACCGTTGTGTGTATACATCTTGTGAAGAAACTATAAACTTAGTGACTATGGTGCCAAAAAGGTTCCAGGGGTCTCTGTAACTTAGGAAATATATTATTAAACCATGTAAGTGTTCGTTACCAAGATACTGTGCAAAACTAACGACCAAGGTACTTCTAAATCTACATGGATACTCTGCAAATCACATTTAAGTGCCTGGCAGAGGGTAATTTAACTACGAGTTTTTAATTAATTGCATCTGATTGCTTATTGTTCTAGCGTTTACAACGCAGTCACTGGAGAAAAGTCCTCTTTGCATCCCAAGAAACACCGAGCGTAAACTCTGCGCAAAGTGCAGCGGATCTGGCGTGGCACGGCCACTATCTCATTCCTGGCGTGAAGTGTAGGATCAGAGCGACACACAATCTTACAAAATTACTCGGGTTCTTTTTCTGAGGTATTCATTTTCACATTTGCCTTCTGTCATCATGCAACAAATGCGGCAACAGTACGGGATGAAACTTTGTCACCGTCAATTCTTCGCGGAAAATTTACCATACTCTCTTCCGCTTGTTATGACGTTAACCGTTTCATATACGTTTAATTGGCCGTCGCCCAACACCACATTGAGCACTTTTCCAATGTTTATATATATAGACTTCTCTTCGAGGTGGCGCACACTGAACTCGCATTCGGGGGGACGGCAGTTCAAACCCGTGTCCGACCGTCGTGATTCAGGTTTCCCTTGATTTCCGTAGATCGCTTTAGCCAAGTTCTGGGATGGTTCCTTTGATAGGGCACGGTCGATTTCTTTCCCTAACCCCAGCTTGTGTTCCCTCTCGAATAACCTCGTTGTCGACGGGACATTAAACACTGATCTCATCCACGTTCTCCTCTTCGCGGATACTGATCGCTTGGATCGCTTTCAAGAAGCATAACGCCCACGTTTAATTTCAGCTGCCTATTTTCTAACTTATGAAAATGATGGAGCAGACGCATCATTGCCTTTGGACGAATTCCTGCTGACGATAAAACGTCCAAAACAGATAATGCTCTTACAATGCAGTATTCCAGTTTTTTCCTTTTCACCAACTCCATCTCTCAATCACCTACCCGAAAACAGAATTTTATTAATGTCTGTTCCGAAGTGAAATCGTTTCTCCTGTATTTGACACGTGTCATCGCGCCATATACTGTCAGCTGATTTCGGCCAGTGTGGCGTTTTTGGTGTTGTAACGTGACAGGTTTTTCTAGCCAACATACTACGCTGTTGAGCCATTCATTAATGATAGTTTTTTTATTACTTAGTCAGTTGCAAGACGAAAAGATAAGCCAGCACTCAAAGTTTATTAACTGGGACCATACTATCAAGAAACACACCCTAGCGAGCTGCTACATGTCACTTTAAGAATTAATATTGCTGTTCATAGCATTTTCCTGCATAATATTAGCTCTAAGCCACAGAACGCAAGACGTTAACATTGTTTCAGTCCATTTCAAACGTTGGCGGTTCAGCGCATACCGAGCGTAAATTAACTATGGGTGTCTGCTCACTGATGACAACAGCCCTCGGTGTAACGCCTTTGATTAACAGGCTAAAGTATTCGAACCTATTCTTCGGCTCGTAGCAGTGTGTTGACAGTGGAGACGTCAGGTGATCCTGTAAAGAAAACTGGTGTAAGTCACTGTACCATATCTCCATGTGTATCAGTATATACAGGGTGTTGTAAAAAGGTACGCCCAAACTTTCAGGAAACATTCCTCACACACAAATAAAGCAAAGATGTTATGTGGACATGTGTCCGGAAACGCTTTATTCCCATGTTAGAGCTCATTTTAGTTTCGTCAGTATGTACTGTACTTCCTAGATTCACCGCCAGTTGGCCCAGTTGAAGGAAGGTAATGTTGACTTCGGTGCTTGTGTTGATATGCGACTCATTGCTCTACAGTACTAGCATCAAGCACGTCAGTACGTAGCATCAACAGGTTTATGTTCATCACGAACGTGGTTTTGCAGTCAGTGCAATGTTTACAAATGTGGAGTTGGCAGATGCCCATTTGATGTACGGATTAGCACGAGGCAAGAGCTGTGGCGCTGTACGTTTGTATCGAGACAGATTTCCAGAACGAAGGTGTCTCGACAGGAAGACGTTCGAAGCAATTGATCGGCGTCTTAGGGAGCACGGAACATTCCAGCCTATGACTCGCGACTGGGGAAGACCTAGAACGGCGAGGACACCTGCAATGGACGAGGCAATTCTTCGTGCAGTTGACGATAACCCTAACGTCAGCGTCAGAGAAGTTGCTGCTGTACAAGATAACGTTGACCACGTCACTGTATGGAGAGTGCTACGGGAGAACCAGTTGTTTACGTACCATGTACAGCATGTGCAGGTACTATCAGCAGCTGATTGGTCTCCACGGGTACACTTCTGCGAATGGTTCATCCAACAATGTCTCAATCCTCATTTCAGTGCAAATCTTCTCTTTACGGATGAGGCTTCATTCCAACGTGATAAAATTGTAAATTTGCACAATCAACATGTGTGGGCTAACCGAGAATCCGCACGCAATTGTGCAATCACATCATCAACACAAATTTTCTGTGAACGTTTGGGCAGGCGTTGTTGGTGATGTCTTGATTGGGCCCCATGTTTTTCCACCTACGCTCAATGGAGCACGTTATCATGATTTCATACGGGATACTCTACCTGTGCTGCTAGAACATGTGCCTTTACAAGTACGACACAACATGTGGTTCATGCACAGTGGAGCTCCTGCACATTTCAGTCGAAGTGTTCGTACGCTTCGCAACAACAGATTCGGTGACCGATGGATTGGTAGAGGCGGACCAATTCCATGGCCTCCACGCTCTCCTGACCTCAAACCCTCTAGACTTTCATTTATGGGGGCATTTGAAAGCTCTTGTCTACGCAACCCCGGTAACAAATGTAGAGACTCTTTGTGCTCGTATTGTGGACGGCTGTGATACAATAAGCCATTCTCCAGGGCTGCATCAGCGCATCAGGGATTCCATGAGACGGAGGGTGGATGCATGTGTCCTCGCTAACGGAGGACATTTTGAACATTTCCTGTAACAAAGTGTTTGAAGTCACGCTGGTACGTTCTGTTGCTGTGTGTTTCCGTTCCATGATTAATGTGGTTTGAAGAGAAGTAATAACATGAGCTCTAACATGGAAAGTAAGCGTTTCCGGACACATGTCCACATAACATATTGTCTTTCTTTGTGTGTGAGGAATGTTTCCTGAAAGTTTGGCCATACCTTTTTGTAACACCCTGTATACATAATGTCTAGAATAGATGTTCAGGTGTGAGTGCACACGCAAATTTATGAGCTTGCTCACACGATATGGAAGGTAGGAATGTGAACAGTGAATGTGGATACATGAACCTTGTACAAGAATTAATTTCCCAATTTACCGCGAATGTACATCCGCAGCCCGTACAAAGTTATTAAGCGCACCTCAGTTCAAAGAAATTATTAAAAAATCAACGATAGAAACTTGATGTACGTGCTTGATTGAGACTTCGCCAAATTTTCTACGTTAACGCGAGAGAAATGGAGCATAATATGGGAGGCCAGTTGTTACGCCAGTCTTCTCGGTGAAGCACTGCAGTAAATTCAAAAACAGAAGGTAAACGGAGGCGAATACTGCAGTACGCGAGCACACGAAAGACAGGGCGTCTGTCTCTAGAAACTCGTGGGACCGATTGATGCTATCTGTCGAATTTAGGGGCTGAAAGGAGGGCGAGGAAGAAGTGACAGAGAGGAAATGGTCTTCAGCCCAGGCTACCCCACCTGCAGTAACGCTCGCCGGGCCCTTACTACTGCAGCCACGGTGCACTGCGACGTGGCCGGTGTGGCGGCCTGCACCGCCACGCAGCCATCCCAGTGCCCAGTGCTATACCCTGGGGGAGCAGAGCCTCCTGCCGCCCTGCTAGCGGCTCACACTGCGGCTCATTACGGCACAGCAGTTGCTTGCTTCCATCCTGGCGCGATCGCCTTGTGCATTTGCAATAGCATTTTTATGTGACCGAGCTACGTGGCTAAGGTCGTCGTAAACACTGGTCTCGCATTGGCGAGGTCTGCGATTCACGTCCCGCCTAGTTTCAGGTTTCCCGTGGCTCCCCTAAATCCCTTAAAGCAAACACCGGCTTTGTTTCTCTGGAAAGGGCTCTGCCGATTTCCTTCTCTGGTTCGAACTTATTCTCCGAGTGAGATGCCTGCGTCGTCAACAATACGTTTAACCTTACTGTGCCTTTTTTGTGTCTGTGCGGATAGCCAGTCGCGACATACAGTTTGAACTTCGACTTTATGTCACAGAAACTAAAATGGGAGGGAAAACAACCCATCGCATTTCTAACGAATATGGACTTCTTACGTCAGTATGGTATAAAAACAATACAGTAGCGCCACTGGAATTCATCAAAAAACCGAATGAGATGAAAGAAACATAATCTGCATGGCAAAACACGACAACTGTGCATGTGGCAAAAAAATCAGGCATTGTCTAACTCTGCCGCAATTATTTTCACGTGGCTCGAGGAATGATTGATTTAGCTGTTCCATCGAACCAGCTAACGCTCCGAGGGTGGTCGTTTATAAGGCATGCGATGGTTCGCGGTTCAGCACTAAAGTCGCAAGCAGGAAAATAACCAGTTTGACTGATACAGACAAGAAGCACTTCTTCTGACAGGAAGTCGTATCTTACTAACTTTGGTCCAGCTGGATCAAGGGAGGCTGAGGCGAGCCAGTTCTATACGAGGGTCACGGATGTCAGTAAGGCTGTGAGAGTATCTCCGTAACCGCTCTTGTCTCATCACTTTATCAGGTGTAAAAATCACACATCAGACCAATAGGGAGAATATAACTTTGCTAGAGCAGGTGTGCGCAGAGTACTCTCATTTATTCTCTGTAAGGTTCCAGCAAATCTTTCCAGTAGCTTCATGCGATTTAAGTTTAGCAGGAAGTTTTCGAAGATGGTGTGAATAGGTTAAGCGGAGGCCTGTGGTCAGACCTGCGACTAGAAGGTGGGAGTGTGCTGATTCAGAGAAATCGTCTGACTAGGAGACTTCAGCACAGAAGGCGTTGAATCCAGTCGGCAGGTAAAGTGGACCTTACAAAAGGTGCACTGTTGTGTAGAATCCAAGTTTTCGACCTCAAGAAGCCTGTGCTAACTTGGGAGGAGTCGAAAAGGCGCGAAGTTTTTTTTGTCTATAAGTTTTTTTCCGTTTTGTATTCGGACAAAAAGCACTTATACGCTTCTTTTTACGCGTTAAATTCCCTATATTTTACACGAATTAGACGTAATTTTACATCATATTCTTATCAAGACATGGCAACAGCCTTGCCGCAGTGGATACACCGGTTCCCGTGAGATCACCGACGTTAAGCGCTGTTGGGCGTGGTCGGCACATGGATGGGTGACCATCCAGGCCGCTATGCGCTGTTGCCATTTTTCGGGGTGCACTCAGCCTCGTGATGCCAATTGAGGAGCAACTCGACCGAATAGTAACGGCTTCGGTCAAGAATACCATCATTACGACCGGGAAAGCGGTATGCCGACCACACGCCCCTTCTATCCGTCTCCTCCACGAGGATGACGCTGCGGTCGGATGGTCCCGGTAGGCCACTCGTGGCCTGAAGACGGTGTGCTATTCTTATCAAAACATAGAGC
Source organism: Schistocerca gregaria (assembly GCF_023897955.1). Lineage (NCBI taxonomy): Eukaryota > Metazoa > Arthropoda > Insecta > Orthoptera > Acrididae > Schistocerca > Schistocerca gregaria. The sequence continues at coordinate 860,770,732 of NC_064922.1, forward strand.
TTCTGAAGAACGATAAAATTCCCAAATCATAAAAAACTATAAAAAAGACAGGTTTCCGGATTATACTTTAATTCTACAACTTTTTTAAAAATGTTGTAGGCGCGTCCAAGTGTGAACGTTTAACAAAGACAAGATCCCCCCCTCCTCTGCATTTCCGCTCTCAATGCTATGCTCATTTCTGCTAAGGCTGCGTAAAAATAACAAAACACGCAGATTTTTCATTGTAAATGCTTCCAGTTTTCAAAGTTTAATAATCCGTAGAACACTCACCCACGCTCTCTTCTTTCAGTGAGATATTTATTCAGTAGAAGTGTGTAACTATATAGAAAAAAACACAATTTTTGATTAATACAATGAATATTCTACAAAATTTCCCGTTATACCATATCCAGTCATATTAATGTGACTATCTGTCAAAAGCCTGAATAACCTCTTTTTGCAGCGAAGATCACTTCAAAGACGTGCAGGAAGAGTGTTAGTCTGGATCTGGGAGGTACGTACAGTGATGTGGAGCCAACCCGACTCCAGTACCGGGGCCAGCTGCACTAGGTTTCTCGGTTGAGAATCCATGGCGCAAAAGGGCTATCCAGGTCGCCCCACAGATTCTCAGCTGCGTTTAGAAGCAGGGTGTTTGGTGGCCAGGCGAGTGATGTAAACTTACCGTGGTCCTCTTCGAACCACGCACATAAACTGCGAGCTCTGTGACACGCTGCATTGTCCTGCTGGTAGATGCCGTCTTGCATACTTCTGTTGAACCATTGCGCCTTTCAGAATGACTGAGATCACGTAGGGACTGCGACGAAACTATTCCGCAGACCTTTACGCTCTCACCTCCGGCCTGGATCCTTCCGACGATTGTTGCAAGCAGGCCACCTGTCGCCACTTAGTGGACGTTCAGTTGCGGTATTGGCGTGAAAATTCCAGCCTTCCTTTGAATTGCAGGTTACTAATTAAGTGTAGAAATAACAAATTTGTTAGAACCAGCTGTGACTAGTTTAAGTGGAACATGTCCGCCGGCTACGCAACGGTGGCATAGTCAGTGTCAACACTCGGAAATGCTTAAGTACAGAAGGACAACGAGCTGATTGGCTCATAGTGTGCGAGAGAGGATGTCGGAAGCACTCGATTCATCACTTACGCTTCAGTGCGCAGAGACACACAACGCTCTTCTGTAACGAGGCTTTATTTAGTAACGTCACCTAGGGATGCCACAGATACGCCTTTCAGGACGCGAAATTTGTGTAAAGGTCGCGTTAAACATTAGGCTAGCCGAGAGTACTTACAGGCTCAGAAAACGGGGGCACATTCGCTCACTTTTACGGGGGGAATCACGGCATCGACTACAATAAGAAACCTGCCTTCCGTTCACTCATTCTCAGAGTTAGATCACTCCAACAGCATCACTGATACCCATAGGTCAGCTCTACTAGGTGCAAGGTGCTCTGGTGAATACAACGAGGTATCTACAGCCGCCGCCACCACCTGGGAGTCCACTGCTACAAGTCCACAGCCCTCTGTATAAGCTGCACTCGTGCCGGTCACAGCGGTGAGTGACCGAATATGAGGACGAGGTCGATCTTCCATGGACGAATAACCGACCTGCCCGTCTGCATGCTGGGGCCGCCTTTTGGGCTGTCCTTCGTGTCGTTGCCGGGTCTTCCGCCTGCACGCCGTCTCGATAACTGACAACAGGAGCATGCGGATCTCTTGGGCCAAGTCTAATCGCAGCGTTACTCGTCGAGAGCACTGAGGCTCCGACAGACGTCCGTAGCCACGTGGGCCGTAGCGACGCCTCGGCCACCGGACCGTCCTAGGACGGGACCGCGGCGACCACCTCAGACAAGCCTACGCCTGAACCTGCACATTCTTCGCCGGGTGCTGAGCGCTGACGGCCCACCCTGCGCCTTGGTGCGGCGCAGTCTCTGCACAGACGCTACTACGCAGCGCCGGGAAGAAGACAGAGTGATTGTAAAACTCTCATTAGTATGTGGTTGTTAATCAAATGATGTCTCATTAGCGCCCCGGTGCTCCGAGAGATCACTCACCCTCACTCTTCGCTCGACCTACTGATAACAACGCGACCCGTAGTCCGGGTCGCTACACTTCGTCGCCGATGTACAGCAGTCGGCATGGGTCCGTGGACTAAGCGCCTGCTGGGAGGCCGGTACGCAGCAATGTCCGCCGAACGGCCGTTGAGGAAACACTGTTGGTAGCCCCTCGATTCATCTGGGCGATCAGTTGTTCAACAGTTGCAAGTCAATTCGCCTGCACATATCTCCACAGCCGGCGTTCACCCACTGTCGTCTGTGGCCCGTGGAGCACCATAGTTGCCTTGACATCGATTTTGGATAGGGCCATTTTGCCACGCACGGTATACTTTTAATCACAGTGGTACACAACAGTTTAGAACCCTTGGCCGGAAAGCCAGTGATCGTGCCCTTTTGGACATCAGATAAATAACTCCGTTTCCGTTTTACGAAAACGATTGCGCTGTTTCCCCCGACACCCTTTATACAACCTCCACTGCAAACGCTGGCACCAGCCGCCTGTGGATGGTTATAGCAAGTTGACGTCGAACACGTTAATGTGACTGGACCGCGTATTTAGTAGAATGTCATCTCATACCAGAACGTTGCACACTGTGAAAACGCAAGTTACTTCCAATGAAAATGGAATATGATATGGAATCACACAAAACAATATTCTAAACATATTTGGGCCAGATGTCAAACAAATCAGCTTCTTACTCCTCAGCGACGTTGTCGGTTCGGATTTTCCCGTTGTCGTAGTCCCCCCCCACAACCCCCCTCTTTGATGACCCGCTCGGGCGAATTCTCGCTGGCATGGCAACTACAGTGTTTCCAGATGGCAGTTCACTGGAGTCCCCCTTTTTTTTGCAACTGCAGACACTTCACTGCACTCTATCCTACATTCGCAAGAAATGATTTTCAGTTGGCAGCCTGAAGCTCCATTTTTCGTTGTTGTTATTGGAATAACACCTCCTTTTGTTGCTCCCACTGCCAAACTGATGGAATCAGTTTTTCGTTACTGATCCGTATCTTTACTTTTAGGCAGGCACGAGGAGGACGGTACTAGGCGGAGTCTGCCGCAGACTCAGAGACTTGCTAGCGAAGGTCGTTCAGCCTAACTGAGGCCGTTTCTCCACACAACAGTGTCACAAGCAACCTCTCCCTTGCTTCAAAAAGTTGACATCAAGATGCGCCAGGGCTTTTTGAAAGTACCAAGTCAGACAGAGAGGAATTTTTATTTTAAATAGTACTGACTTTTTTAGTCCCTTGTCTGTATTAGTTGTAGCTGTGCCACATCCATTAAGCGGTGCTATTCTTCAGGCTCAAGGAGTGGTGAAAGTTCGGAGAACCACACACTCAGCTCCTCAATATCACGATTGTATCTGGTTACAAGGGAAGGCATCAAATCTACATGATGTTCAGAGTGTCTTCAGTGTAACTCAATGAACGGTCTCTATTTGTTAGTTGATTTGCTGAAAGCGTAGCATACTCAAAGTTGCCCCGGGACAGAACAAAATCCGTTGTGCCCCGACCGTGAATAAGTGAGTAAGCTCTCCTAGCCTCTTCACAGCCTTCACTAAGACGTGCTCAGTGGTCGTGTCTGGTCAGACGCCCGACCATATTTTCTTCGACTGTGAATGTACGAAGTTCCTGAAAATCCATTTTGTCTTTTCAGGATACTGACGTCTAACTGGTACGGATGTGCACTCCTTAGCACATCGCCAGCAGCATACAAGTAGGTAATCATTTCTTCGACACATTCGACGTGCAGGCTCCAGTCCGACCTCGCTTTACATTTCGATGGTTTTGTTTTCACTAGTGTTCATGCGGAAGTATTGAAGCCATTTCGTAACAGTAACACCACAGTACTATGTGAAGAAGTGCTGGCTTGAGCAATCACCACCTCAGGCATTGGTGGAGGGTAGAGGGTACGGACAGTTGCGCGTCTCCTAATGACACGTCCCACATGGCCACCTAAGTCTCCAACCCATGCAGATCTAATCATCTCACTTTTAGGATGGGGGGGGGGGGGGGGTTCTTGGGTGTGGTAAACATTTACCATTGGACTCACATAAAATTAAGCTTTCCAAAATGTTGTCAAATTTGAGTTGTAATGCTAAATCTGGCACTTTTACAGTTTTCAGATAGTTAGAGAAACCTGCTGTTCCTTTGAAGCTCGGTAAGTATGTTTTGTAAAAAGGCGTCTACTCAGTGCAGTCAGTAGAAGATTTAACGCTCTACAAGGAAGGTCTAGTTTGCCGGTCGGTGTGGCCAAGCGTTTCTAGGCGCTTCAGTCTGGAACCGTGCGACCGCTACGGTCGCAGGTTCGAATCCTGCATCGGGCATGGATGTGTGTGATGTTCTTAGGTTAGTTAGGTTTGGGTAGTTTTGAGTTCTAGGGGACTGATGACCTCAGATGTTAAGTCCCATAGTGCTCAGAGCCATTTTTGGAGGTCTAGTACTTTTAGTCGTAGATCGCAGGAGGAAAATGCCTGAAAAAACTGAGCCAAAATTCCATGTTTTTTTTCCCATGTTTGCATAGGTAGACTTTTTTTCTTGGCACCTGGCGACTATACAGCTGTGGTCTGAGTCTGCAGGGGCGGCTGCTTGTTACGATCCGAGACAGCGGCCAGCCACTCGTCGCCCGTGAAAATGTGACTCTCCTCTTCATCCTAAATGGACGCTCCATTATCACTCGCCAAGTGTTAACCGGCTTTCGGCTCCGTTACCGTACTGGCTCGCGGCGTTTATCCGTGCTAACAGCATCAACAAACCGGATCATATATTAGCGAACTTCACACTTATTTGGAACCTAGTGGCAGATTAAGAGTGCTTATTCTTTCTCCTGGAAGTTGCAGCTGGGGAAGCTTCAGTGCGGTTTGAGACTACAGGAATAGAGCTTTCACTCATTATGCCAGAAAATTAGGCTTACATGCTGAAGGCAAGCGCGTTGTCGAACATATCTTGGGGCATGGATCAAACATACGAGTTAAGTTTGGGGAGGGCAGCTGCCAGTTACAGATTTATAGCAGGAATGAATGGAAAAAGGGACAAGATTCAAGGAAGAAATCTTTTATTCGCAAGTGATTGGAAGATTCGGCTCGGGTGCGTCAGAGAATTACCCTAAAAACTAACAGGCGTTGTTCGTCGCGGAGTACACTTTCCAGGGCAGGTGAAGAAACGTCTTATAGAAGATACCCGACTCTGCGGCGCCGCGATTCCAACCAGTTCCGGCATGCCAGTCGCGGGCCGCCAGAAACTGCTAACTCCTTTTCGGAAAAAAATTGTGACAAAGCACACGTTTGGACGCAACGGAATCTCTAGAAAACTGGACAGTAAAGGAATTCTGTTTATAGAAATCACTTCCGCAACATAATAGATCTGAGAAATTTAAGAATCGACCCGTTGGTTTTACACTCGAGCAGGAATGCGTTTACCAGCTATTGTAGTGTGTAGGTGGTGTGACAGCTGCACGATCACATCGCAGTCAACTTCCGTGCGTGGTTTCGAAAAGAATTTTTTGAACCTTCTTTACCTTTTGACTAGAAAATGAAAGCGGCAACGAAACTTATGTTTTATTATTTTTAATAAAATGAATTGGGAACAGAGTAAAAAGATGACCAGCGTACTTGGAGAGGAGAGAGAGGGACGATTAAAGGAACCTCACCAGACGACAACGGAGACACGTTCCAAGACGTGCACGACTCTGTGCGCCGCGGCTACCGACTCGGCTCCCTCTTAGCGGGCTGCAGCGCGCCAGACGCGCCGCGAGGTACACCCGTCGCTCCCGATACGTGCCGGGGAGAACTTTGCTGGCGGGCCCGGATCAGGTTATAATTTGTCACCGGCGTAATTCGCTCTTCAGATGACGTACCGTACGATTTGTGAAACTCACAGAACCGAATTACTTGCGCCGTTTGCTCTGTAAGTGACATACAGTTCCTGTGTTTTTTCCTCCTCCTCGTGGCGGCAGTTGTGCAGCTGCTGAGGTCTCGGGAGAGTGTGTAGGAGCGATTGAGGGGGGAGGGGGAAGCGCGCCCACCGTGGTAGAAAGAAGTCGCAGTGCTGTGAGAAGGCACGCTCTGCTTTTCGACAATCTGCCTCAGCGTAGAACCGCACAGAGACGCACACGCCATTTACGAGGACTGGCGGAAAAAAAGAAACAAGGCTTTATGGTGCAAACTTACGAGCTAAAAATATGTTCAGATAGTGATGGTCGTCTGTAAATCAGGATGGTTACGAATATTGTCGAATATCAGCGACAAATCCGATTTTTGTGTGGAATAAAATCGCCAGGGCTATTTGCAATTTCACACATATGGGACAAATTTCAGACACACGGCAGTTGTATATTGTGTACAAGGGGTCGTAAGGAAGATCTTTCGTAGTGAGAAATAGCACTTTCTCCGATATGCTGGTAGAATACTTACACGCTCGCTATAGACACAGCATCCATGTACACACAAGACTTAAGTCTGCTGACACAAATATGTGTCCGGCCATCCGCACTAGGTTTTCTGTGGTTTCCGTAAATCGCTTAAGGAGAGAATGCTGGGACGGTTCCTTTAGATGGTCGCGCCCCAGTTATTTCCTCCTGCAGAACTTATGCTCTGTCTCTACCGTACAAGTTTTCGATGGTGCCGAGCCACGGTCAGACAACATTCTTTGAAAGAATACACCGCCATTTGACTGTGCATTACTTAATTTTTCTTCTGACAATCTATATTTCAGCATTTACGCCGTTATCGAGTACAATGCTGAATGTTCTTAAACCATTAACACGTTTATCTGGTAAAGTCAGTCCACAGCAGGTAAACAAGACTAGCGCATTACTGTGACGTCAAAGAATGTTTCTTTGAGGTCAGTTCAATAGGTACATCTTAAAGCCATGTGCTAGTCTTATTTACCTGCTGTGGACTGACATTACCAGATATGACGTTTTGACGGTTTAAGAACTTCTAGCATTCTACTCGATAACGGCGTAAAAGCCGAAATATAGATTGTCCAAAAGAAAAACACGGTAATATGTAGTCAAATGGCGATGTATTCTTAATTTTAAAAAAAAAGAAAAAGTTAAAGACTTCGGCGGGGCGGCCAAAAATTACTCTTCCTTCGTTTTCGACATGGCCAAATATCCGCAATTGTCGGCCTCGTGCTCGTTTTAGTCTTCGTCCGTGCCCCTCTCGCTTTTTCCGGATTTATCTTCGATTATACCCTACGTTTGGGGAACCACAAAAAATGAAACTTGCAGTTTTTCACAATACAAGTGCACATATTATACGAACCGTAGCGATTCGCGGTTAAACGTCTGCCAACAGTAGCGAGTTACACGACCGCCAGTACCGACACCCAGGCGCCGACCTACACTCCGCTCGATTGCAAACCACAGATCACCGCAAGGAAAAGATGCCTCACAAGCGACAGAGCTACGGGAAGGTGCAAACGTGTGCCAGAATCGCTGTGAACGCTTTGGGAGCCGTTCCTGATGCAGCACGTCGCCGCAGTCAGCCGTGTCCTGATTTGCAGGATGGCCATTTTCTTTCCTTCTGCCTGTGCAGCCGCTGCCGCCTGGCTCGCCACTGCTGACAAGTGAGGCCCGACTGCCGGGAACCGCTATCGTGCGGGCCGGAAGCAGGAATCTGGGAGCGCTCTGTATCTCCAGCTGCGTCCTAGTCACTGAAAAGAGCGGCTGTTCCAGACGCGGCGAAATACTGCCACTGACAATAGATTCAGTGTGGTCGCTGTAGACCGTCCCTCTGTGAATTAGCCTTTGTTTGGTCACGTACTGCTGTGTTCTGGAAGTCCACTTATCCATGCTGGCGAAGGTATACAGTGTACTAGAATTACCCCCCCCCCCCCCTTCCGACTGTCCTGTTTTATTCTCTGATGGTATCCAGAAAGAGTGAGTTTATCTCTTCTTAGCGTCGGGGTCATTACACAAGATGTAATGTATGTTGCGTACTTCTGGACTGATTTAGGCGGGGCTTCCTAATTTTGTGAGTAGGGTACTCTACGATATACTAGGTATCACTTGTGACGTCACACATTGTTCGTTGACCGTTTTGTGATACTGTCACGCTGACCGAACAATTCACAGTTCGTTTCCCAGTGTTTAGTATCTCTTTTGTGAAGTCTACAGTGTAACAGACCCAAACCGACCAAAATTTTCTCTCTTGGATGCTTATTACTAACTTGTTATGTATTTCGGCCTGTCTCTCAGGTGGTGCCTTTACCGTATCCCACTTATACTGCCGTCCCCAGAGGAAAGAAAAAGGGGGATAACATAATACTAGGAAACAGCTATATTTACATCAATACATTACGCAGTAACTCCTTAACTGCAGGCCTGGAGAAGGGTTCGTAGTCTAAAAGTAACTGCACCGCGATTGTTGACACTGGGCGCTACTGTTAATGATGTATTAGTTTAAGATTGAAAATGCTGCGAGAGAGGCGCTCCTCAAAGTAGAAACCAGTAACCATCGCCGTATATAATCTAGACGTACGTCCCCCTGTGGGTCCGGGGGTTAGAACAGGCCCGAGGTATCCCTGCCTGTCGTAAGAGACGACTAAAAGAATCCTCACACTTTTCTGCCCTATACGTTCAGGTTACATACTATGGTTTGACCTGCCACTTTCCAAATTCTACGGGCGTGCGTGTCATATGGTGCATGATTTATCCATAGTGCCCTTAAATTCGATCTCCTGAACCTCTTGTCATGGTTTTGCATCTCCACCTGCAATTTAACTATTTGGGCGAGGACACTTTCTGGATATGTCATCTTCTTCCGTTGTCTCCTATCCTCATTCGCCCCCATGACAGTATTGGATTTCTCAGCGTCCAATGTCCAACACGGTAGCCAGTCTGTTGTGGGGCCATCTTGTACCCATTTGGTGGTAGCCCCTTGACAACTCAGGGATCGCACTGCTGATGCCTGAGCTGTAAACTCCCCACGTATGCCAAGGAGTACATGCCTGTCTTCCTGCAGCATCAGGACTCCCAGCAACAGCCATCATGCCAGGTGGCCTTTGCTGTGGCTGGTTGGCGCCCGTGGAGAGACCCCTGCTCAGAGTGGGTGGCATCAGGGCGGGTGACCCACAATGAAACGGACTAAGTCATTTCTTGCTGGTGATCGTACGGCGCCAGCAGTCTCTTAAGAAGGGCAGGATGGAGTACAATGCTGACAGATATGACCCTAAATCGTTTCCCTCCCTCACTGCACCATTGGAGGAACGTAGGGTTACAGAAAAAAGAGAGCCATATTCGCCTCGGTAGTTAGTCTGTAGCAGAATGGATGGGGACTACTTTCTACCTATGAAGTCTCAATATTTTGTTTAACATCCTGAGGATAAATTTGGGAAAGTGACAGCGCTGGCCAAGATGCGAAGTGGTGCAGTCTTGATTAAGACAGCGTCCCATGCCCAATTCCGGACGTTAATTGCTTGTGACCGGCTGGGTGATATTCCTGTTTTCAACACGTCCCATAAAAGCCTCAACATGGTCCAGGGGATTATTTTTCATCGCGACCTCCTCTGCAGTCTGACGACGAGCTCCGCGTCTAGAACGGCAGGGTGTTCATTTCATCTGGCGCGTTTACAGGGGATCCAAAGACAACAGGGTTGCTACCAGTGCCTTCATCTTGGTCTTGGAGGGTGATTCATTGCGTGAAAAGGTCAATGTGATAGTTTACCACTGTGACGTTAAACCATACGTCCGTCCCCCTAGGAGATGCTTTAAGTGCTGTAAATTCGGGCACATGTCTTCCCGCTGCACTTCCAACGCCACGTGTCGAGACTTCGGACGCCCACTGCATCCAGGTACTCCCTGTGCGCCTCCTCCCACTTGTATCAACTGTGGAGAGCAGCACTCACCCTGGTCGCCAGACAGCACACTACTGCAAAAGGAGCAGAAAATCTTGGAGTGCATGACCCTCGACCGGTTGACTTACGAAGAGGCTAAACGTAAATTTGAACGATTACACCCCTTTCGGTTGATGTACACATACGCTGCAGCTACATTGCCATCGCCATCACAAGTACCAGTCGTAACACACAATGTACCACGAACAGTGGGCCCTCTGCGCCACCAGAATACATCTGCCCCCTTGGTGGTAGGCGGGAAAGTCTCTCCCAAGGTCTCCACTAATGCCACAGCAGACACTCGCCAGTGGCTGATGGAGCCAAAAACTGCTGGATGAAGAGCCTCACGGTCTTCTTCGGTGCCTGAAGCTACTTCAGAGAAGTCCTCCCAACAAGCCCCTAAAGAAAAGCGAGAAGGAGCAAATAAAGAAGTCTGTTAAGAAAAAGAACTCTCTGTGACCACCAACACGATCACTCCCTACCAGTTCTGTACCTGCGGATGAGGTGGAGATCTCAGCGTCCCTTGATGGCATGGACCTTGCTGATACCTCATCCACAATAGGAATGGATACAAATACTCAATCGATGGCAGCAGGTGACCCTGAGGCATGACCTGCCTCCTGAAAGTTTATTCAGCACTTGCTCATAACAAGATCGCGGAGCGAACTGCCTCCTGCCTGAACACATACAATGTATATACAGCTACAGAACATTCCAGTACAATGATTCTTGACATGCGTGGATACTTCCAGAATGTACTCGAACCGAATATAGAAATTAAAACTGTATAGTCCAGGTGAGTTTTGAACTCAGGACCATCCATGCAACAGTTTAGTATCATAACCACTACACCACGAAGCTACTCAGCTTTCTTCTGCGACAATATAATAAGAACCGTAGCGGCTATAATAGACTGTCAGGTGGAGCCTGTGTCTATGTCCTGAACTCAGTATACAGTGGACCTGTGCCTCTTCAAACCCTTCTTGAAGCCGTGGCTGTCAGGATAAGGACGACGCAGGAAATAACTGTGTATACCTTCCTGCAGATGGTGCAGTATCCCTGAACGCATTGGCTGCACTGATTCATCAACTCCCTGAACCTTTCCCATTTTTGGGAGATTTTACCGCCCATAACCCCTTGTGGGGTGGCACTGTGCTTACTGGCCGAGGTAAAGATGTCGAAACTTTCCTGTCTCAACTCGACCGCTTAAATGCTGCCCCCCCCCCCCCCCCCCCCCTCTCCCACGTTTCAGTGTGGCTCATGGCACTTACTCGGCCATTGATGTATCCTTCTGCAGCCCAGGACTTCTCCCATCTGTCCACTAGAGACCCCACCATAAGTTGTGTGGTAGTGACCACTTTCCCATCTTCGTGTCACTCCCCGGCGCTATTTCCGCGGACGTCTACCAAGATGGGCTTTAAACAAGGCAGACTGGGAAGTCTTCACATCTGCTGTCACAGTTGAGTCTCCCCCACATGGTTTCATCGATGTGGTAGTTGAGCAGGTCACTAGAACGATCGTTTCTGCGCCGGAAAACACGATCCCATGTTTTTTAGGGTGGCCCCGGCGAAAGTCGGTACCTTGGTGGTCGCCGGAAATCGCTAAGCCATTAAAGAGCGTCGGCAAGCTCTACATCGACATAAGCGGAGCCCTTCCCTAGAGCACCTAATAGCTTTTAAACGGCTCCGTGCCCGCGTTCACCAGCTTATAAAAAGACGGAAACTGGCGTGTGGGGAGAGGTACGTCTCGACCATTGGGTGCCATACGTGAACTTCCGAAGCCTGGGAAAAGATCAAACTTGTTACTGGCATTAACGTGACGTGTTATCTACCGACGCAAAAGCAAATGCCGAGCACTTTGCTAAGAACTATGCTGGAGCCTCCGCGTCAGAGAATCATCCCTCAACATTTTGCACCCTCAAACGGCGGATGGAAAGCAAAAGCCCTCTCGTTCATTGAACGTCACAGTGAACCCTATAATGCTCCATTTACAGAGTGGTAGCTCCTCAGCGTCCTTGCACGTTGCCCCAACACAGCTCCTGGACCAGATCGGATCTGATGATCAAACATTTCTCGTCCGACTACAAGCGACATCCCCTCGTCATCTTCAACCGGATCTGGTGTGATGGGGCCTTTCCATCGCAATGGCGGGAGAGCACCATCATTCTAGTGCTCAAACCCGATTAAAACCCGCTTTATGTGGATAGCTATCAGCCCGTCAGCCTCACCAACATTCTTTCTAAGCTGTTAGAATGTATGGTGTATCGGCGGTTGTGTTGGGTCGCGGAGTCACGTGGTCTACTGGGTCCATGCCAAGGCGGTTTCCGCCAAGGTCGCTGTACTATTGATAAACTAGTTTCCCTAGAGTCTGCCATCTGAACAGACTTTTCCAGACGCCAACACCTGTTTTCCGTCTTTTTTGATTTACGAAAAGTTTACGACACGACCTGGCGACATCATATCCTTGCCACATTATATGAGTGGGGTCTCCAGGGCCCGCTCCCGATTTTTATCCAAAATTTCCTGTCGCTCCGTACTTTCTGTGTCCAAGTTGGTGCCTCCCATAGTTCGCCCCATGACCAGGAGAATGGGGTCCCGCAGGGCTCTGTATTGAGTGTATTGGCCATTAACGATCTAGCAGCAGCTGTCGGGCCGTCGGTCTCACCTTCTCTGTATGCAGATGACTTCTGCATTTCGTACTGCTCCTTCAGTACTGGTGTTGCCGAGCGGCGCCCCAAAACAGGGAGCCATCCACAAGGCGCAGTCATGGGCTCTAGCCCACGGCTTCCAGTTTTCAGCCTCGAAGTCGTGTGTCGTGCACTTCTGTCGACGTCGTACAGTTCATCCGGAACCAGAACTTTAATGACGATCCACTCACTGTAGTGGAGACATACCGATTCTTAGGACTGGCTTCCTCATCTTCGTCAGCTGAAGCGGAAGTGCACCTCAGTGCTCTCCGCTGCCTGAGCAACGTCAAGTGGGGTGCAGATCACTCTACTCTGGTGCAGCTCTACAAAGACCTTGTTCAATCCCACCTTTGCTATGGGAGTCTGATTTATGGTTCGGCAGCGCCTTCAGCGTTGTATTTTCTCCACCCTGTGCACCACTGTGTGGTCCGACTAGCGACATGAGCTGTTAGGACGAGTCTGGTGACCAGCGAACTGGTGGAGGCTGGTGTCCCTCCATTTCCCATCAGACGTGCGCAATTGCTTGCCAGTTACGTTGTACACATTCATAGTTCCCCTGAGCATCCGAATTACCGTCTCCTTTTCCCATCCATGGCGGTTCATCTCCCTCGTCGGAGGCCCAGGTCAGTGCTTAAGACTGCAGTTCTCGTCCGATCTCATCTGCCTGAAGTCGAGTCCTTGCCTTTACCACCTATGCTCCAGGTCCATTCACGTACACCTCCATGGTGTACACCTAGGCCGAAGCTTCGCGTGGACCTTACACATGGTCCTAAGGACTCAGTTAACCCCGCAGCGCTCTACTCTCACTTCCTCTCCACTCGTGGCATGTACTGGGACAGTGAAGTGGTTTACACTGACGGCTCGATGCTGATGGTCATGTTTTCTTCACTTATGTTCATGGAGGACATATTGAACAGCACTCCTTGTCAGTTGGCTGCAGTGTCGTCGTCCCTCCCCCCCTCCCCCGACCCGCCCTAGCTGTCAGGGAAATGAGGAAAACACAGTAGTCATTTACGTACTTTTTTTCGGGGGTGGGGTCAGAACACAAACTTTTTGGGACTACTTAGAAGTCTCCATTCGTCCTCGAAAATATTAAATATTCAATACTGCACGCCTCCAGATCCAGCCCTCCTCCACCGTATGTGCGCCCTTGACACACGACCCGTCCTCAGTGGCAGAATTGAAGCTGTGAGGATGAGTCGTGAGTCGTGCTTGGGTAGCTCAGTTGGTAGAGCACTTGTTAGCGATAGGCAGAGGTCCCGAGTTCGAGTCTCGGTCCGGCACACAGTTTTCATCTGTCAGGAAGTTTCATATAAGCCTACACTCCGCTGAAGAGTAAATATCTCGTTCTGGAATAAATAAAGACTTTAAGGATTGCCGATGACATTTTAATTCTCTCAGAGAGGGCAAAAGACTTGGAAGAGCATGTGAATGCAACGCATACTGCTTTGAAAAGAGCTTATAAGTGGAACATCAACAAAAGTAAAACAACAATGAATGAATCTGATCCAGTTAAACAGGGAAATGCTGAGAGAATTAGGTCAGGGAAAGAGACACTGGAAATAGCAGATGAGTATTGCTTTTCCGGTAGGAGCATAATAGACGATGGCCAAAGGGCAGAGGATATAAAATGCAAACTAGAAGTAGCGAGAAGAAAGTTTTTGTAAGTGATTGGTATCTCAACGTCGCAAACAATATGTGTTAGGAAGTCTTCTCTGAGGGCATTTCTCTGAGTGTCGCCTTGTACGGAAGAAAAACGCGGACTATAAACGGTCCAGACAAATTGAGAACACAAGGTTTAGAAGTGCGGTGCTACAAAACAAGATGAGCGATATCCGATACGGATACTATAAAATCCCCTGACTGCATTTCACATGAAATACAAATAAAGATAGCTGCCACTTACCAAATAATTTCTTCCAGGTGAGGCATCTGGAAGTTTACATGCTTGTATATTTAATATATTGCTGTTTACTGGACGTTGTTTCGTGCGGCATTATCGGATCATCTGAAATCATGCATATTTGAACTTCCAGGTGCATCATTTGAAGATGAGCCTGAAAAGGTTGGTAAACTAGTTCACGGATATAGTGGCTGCTCGCGGGTATCTGTATTCATTTTTTGTAATGAAGATTAGACTTCTAGATGAGATAACTAATGAAAGCTACTGAATCGCGCTGGACAGAAAAAAATCTTTGTGGCAAGGCTTGACTAAATGGAGGGATCAGTTGCTGGGACACTTCCTGAAACAACAGGGAGTACTCGGTGGGGTAACGGAGGGGAGTGCGTGGGGGAGGGACACAGTGAGCAGGTCCACACAGGTGTACGTAGGTTGCAGTATTTGTGCAGACTGGAAGCACCTCGCACAGGATCCACTACCGTGGAGAACCGCATCAAAGAGTCTTCGAACTAAAGACCGTAACAACAACACAGCAATGACGAGAGATTCGGTTGATTTAATTACTTTTCAGATTACAACTGTTGCCTTCCCTTACATTGTTCTGGCCGCTGAGAGCGTTAGTATCCTCTGCAAAAAAATGGCCGGTCCGTCTAGTGCTGCCACCTATCAGCTAGCTTCTGAAGCCAACGCGAGATAGCTAGCGCTCTCTCTCACACACAGCAGCCACTATCAGCTAAGCCGCTCAAGATCGCAGTACGCTCGCGTTCTTTCGTTCTTGCACTTAAATCTCTTCCATACCGACTGAGCAATAAAGGCGAGTTCCGCAAAAGTTATTAAATAGCCGCCTAGTCATTTACAATAATAACAAAATAGTACTTCTTTGAAAATAACACCTGGCCGGAGTGGCCAAGCGGTTCTAGGTGCTACAGTCTGGAACCGCGCGGACGCTACGGTCGCAGGTTAGAATCCTGTCTCTTGCATGGATGTGTGTGTTGTCCTTAGTTCAGTTAGATTTAAGTAGTTCTAAGTTGTAGGGCACTGATGACCTCCGAAGTTAAGCCCCATAGTGCTCAGAGCCATTTGAACCATTTTTGAAAATAACAGTAAGTCATTTCAGAGGCAACAATTCTTTTATTGCGTAAAACAGTTCTTATAAAACGCAATATATGTAAATTGAAATTCAAATTATCGGATGTTTTAGAATTTAAATTGTGTTGTTTATTATTTGTAATTAATGACACCACAAATTAAAGTCCAATCGCTATCGCTATCTCTCTCTCTCTCTCTCTCTCTCTCTCTCTCTCTCTCTCTCTCTCTCTCTCTCTCTCTCTCGTATAATGCGTGTGTGTTTGTTTTGCTAAGCTGATTGGTGACCTTGCGATGGCAGCTGACTCGTAGGGGTGGAGGTGGGAAGACGGGTGAAACGTAAAACATCATTGTTAAACAGTTTAAGCAAAATAAAGATACATAAAATCTATCGTTCCTACTACTATAAGAATGCTTTTATACCAGAACATACGTTTTGTTTTTACAAAACATAGTCGTTGGTATCAGAGAGAGAGCGATAAAGCGGAACACGTATGGTGACATAAAAACTTATTATTATAGTACCAAAGGCAGCTCGTAAGCAGCTTTAACGACGAAGAAACGAAAAACGTTGCAGTTTTGTGGAAAACATGCAACACCGAGTGACCGAAACAAAGATTTTAGCACAGATGTGCTTGTCGTCTTCATTAACCACTTGAGACTCACTGCTGGATAAGGTTCTCCTCTGCTGCTGCGCCTCTTGTAATGGTGTCCGCCCACCTTCCGTTAGGTCCGCATCTCGGTGTTTTCTCATCACCCAGAACCGTGCTAAAAAAACTACTCGATCCGCCTAGTCATTAACTTGGCAACGTCTCCTGGCCATCTCCAAGTCTTTCCCAATACCATCATAGTTTTGACTATTCCCTGGGCCATGTTCTTATCTTTGTAGTTTCTGTTATCTCCTAACGATTCGGAAAGTGAGTTTCCGCACTCTTTGCAAAGCGACCTACTACCACCTCCGCCGTCACTGCCATTGCCACAGCCCTGGGCGCTGTCGGTTCCGCCAGCCGCATCCCCTCCTGTAGCTTCCGACGCTCTGTAGCGCCGTCGGATGACGCACGTGAAGATGGGGTCCTCTTCTCAGTTTGTTCCTCTTGCCAATCCTCTGCGGTCGATGCAAGTTAGACACTACATGTTTGTTTACACCACGATAGCGTGTAGACGATGAGGACTACGGAACCGTACACGATCTCTAATCGTCATACTGTTGTGAACTCCAAACGCATGTGCGTCGGCAGCGGTTGCCGGGAGACTTTGACGGCCGCATCTGTGAGTCGTGTGACGCGCCTGCGGTGTTTCTCCTAATGAGTGGTTTTGTTTGTACAGTAGTCGAACTCGCCGCCAGCACCGACGTAGCGAACGTACAAGGCGCGGCCGCCGTATCAGTCAGAAAACCGAATAACCACAAACGACGTTCTGTTGAAAGCTGAGAGGTTATGTCGTCATACAGAATAACTAACTCGATTACACATTGGGGTAGGCTGACGCTGTATCGCGTTCTACCACAGACAGTGCCCACACCGCAGCAGAACCGAAAGATACTAAAATTGCCACTCTCACAGACGCATTCTCTCAACATAAATCGTAAGTAATATGGACAAATTATAAACAGTGAGAATGTTATTTTTTAATAAAATCGCGCAAGTTGCTCCAATACGTACCCGCTGATGCCACGCGCTACATTCGTTTAAGTGATGAGTCAATTGTACCTTGTATTATTCACTGTCGCTAATGAAGACTGAATAAAACTTTAAAAACCACCAATAAAACAGTAGCAGCTTCATTCCAGGGAACTAATTTGTTAAGGAACATTTTCAGAAACTGACAGACTGATAGTCCTGTTGAAGGTCGCTCACTCGTATCTGGAAACGTAAAAAAGTCAACTGAATTAAGTTGCACAGTTTTCACAGACACTAATCAACTTTGATTAGTTCCGTGAAGACGTTTGCTTCAAAATGCTTAAAGTTTTACCTCCATGCCCACCACACAATAGTCACGGCAGTATTCACAGGTAATCGTGTAACGTACACACTAATTTTCCGCAACTGTTACTGTCCTCGAAATATACACAGTGTTAAAAAAAGTATTCTGTATTTGGAGAGGTGGTAGTATGGGCCAAAACACGACAAACGTTTACAGTAAACATGGGCTGTGAACTAAATGCCCTAAGAGCACGCAGCACATTTTCGAGTTCATTGAATCGCGTGTCTTCTGCTGCAAGCTCTTCGCTATTTCGAACGACCGGAAGAATGCAGTAAAACAATGAGGACACATTCCTCCGTTATCATCCATAGATAGAGCATGTAGCAAACATCTATTAGTGATACCAGTGTAAATCGTATTCACAGTACTTGGTAAATGCGGCACATATATTAGTTGTAAGGGAAGCAGTTTGTGTTTTGATGGATGTGTGTAACACTTTGACACTGTAGTTTTATGTTTGCTTGTACCAGCACTCCTGGTAGAGGAGGAACCATTTCAACAATGGCTGCAGATGTAGCAGTAGCCCTTTATTCCCCAAATGTGCGAGAACACATCACACATGCACTTAATGGGCAGTGGATTGGTAGGAGAGATCCAGTACGCGCACCAGGTTTTTTCCCCGATCTTAATCCCTTGAAATCTTTGGTGTATTCACTCAGCATCAATGATGTACAAACACAACAGGACTGCGTCATCAATGCCTACCAGGGCATCCGTGGCGAGCTTGGAGTTTTTCAGAGAGTGTGAAATTCTCTGAGACGTCGTATAGAAGCATGCCTCATTAAGAGTGGCCACTAAGTTCAGCACGTCCTTTAGCAGTGGCTGACAGCTGCAGGTCGCATGTAATAGTAAGCAGATTACATTAGAAGCTTAGCTGTTTCACAGTATCAGGTAATGTGTTGCTATTTGTTTATCGCACTCTGTAGGACGTATCTAATAACAAAAAGCTTGGACTGGAAGAGATTTCTTTCACAGTAGCGAAGACGAACCAGTATAGTAGCTCTTAAGGCATGCATTTTAGAGCCCATGTCTACTGCAGGTCGAGCGGTTCTAGGCGCTTCAGTCCGTAACCACGAGGCTGCTACGGTCGCATGTTCGAATCCTGCCTCGGGCATGGATGTGTCTAATGTCCTTAGGTTAGTTAGTTTTAAGTAGTTCTAAGTTCTAGGGGACTGATGACCTCAGATGTTAAGTCCGAGTTCTAAGTTCTAGGGGACTGATGACCTCAGATGTTAAGTCCGATAGTGCTTAGAGCCGTTTGAACAATTTTTTTTCTACTGCACACTTTCACCATTCTTTGGTCCATACTACCACCTTCCAGTCTACGGAATACTTTTTTCAACACCTTGTGTGTTAGTTTCATTCAAAAGATGGCAGTAATTTAACTTGTTAAATCGTAATTAGTGATAATTAATAAAAAGACAAGGTTTAGGAACATTGGTTACACAATTTGAAATAAAACAAATGGTGTAATACATTCCATTCGGCTTATAATTTTGACAAAGTGATTTTCGTCTGAGTAAGTTATCTTCGGCGTTAACTTGAACTTGTAACTTCGCCGTAGCGGAACTCTTTTGTAAAAATATTTTCAGACTTGTTTATAGTCAATTTTTGTACACTGTCTACTAGTAACGTATCGTAAAAGGATAACAAAAAGTTCATAGAATCGCCTGTACTACGCATGCATTTTAACGAATCTGGTAAATTAAGTTACGGAATAAAGGCAAACAATTTGTATTATTGGGGTGAGGGGAACGTGCAGGCCCGGCAGACATTGGTTCCAGCTGTTGTCCGCAGCGCATTTGCTCGTTCCTTACTTACTGTGCCCTGGTGAACTGTAAGAATGTTAGGTAAATTGAATGTGAAGGGGGGCGGGGGATCGAAAGGAAAGGGTTGGAACTCATGATGTCAGCTGCATCGAGACTTTATGCCTACGTATTAGGCAGTTGCGTTAACCATCCGGACACATCGTTTACCACGAATGCACAGACTGCCAACACGCTCCTCAGCCGACCTTCATTCGCACCTGTCCGCAATCCCCGTCCGCGTCCTCCGTGCTAGCTACTTTGAGATTGCCTCAAGAGATCGAACGTGACTGCACTCGCATTGAAGGTAGTGGATTAATTGCCCTTCGAGGCGAATCAGTTACACTAACGTCTAGGCGCCTTCCCGCGAGCCGCTACAACTCGCTGCTGCCGTCCGCCGTGCTGCCGAAGGATGCGTGGCGTGTAGAGGCAGTGTGTAGGCGGGCCGCCGCATGCGCGCCCTCGCCAGAGTCGAGTGCTGTGGCGGCGCGCCGTGCCGCGGCATCGGCCTGTCTCTGCGCTCTGGGGACCCGACGACTCTACTGTGCGGCGCCGTCCGCCGTCCGTACCGAGCGCACGGAAGTGCTCAGTGTCTCCACAGCGGATGTACACCGACTACCAGCAGTGGTCGTTAAAGTTTCAGTCGTCACCTCTAAAACAACCAGGCTGCGACCGTTAAAAGCGGTCGCGGTTTCTGTGCTGTACACACTTTCCCCTCACTCTGACATACGTTTCCCAACGACGGATGACTCCGCGGAGATGTTAGTTGTAGAAGACTACACTGTCGCTGTTTAATCTCGCCCTTATTCTGGAAGTGGCTGTCACGTAATGGTTCCTCGAGCCGAGGAATGAGGAAGTGGCTGAGAACACGTTGGTGAAGCCGCTAGATTTGTTACCGGTAGGTTCCATCGCCGCTTCGATCACCACGGGAGTATTATCGAGATGCTTCGTTACCTCAAATGGAAATTCCTGGAGGGAAGGCGACGTTCTTTTCTCCAAGCACTATTGAGAAAGTTTAGAAATCCTGCGTTTGAAGTTGGCTGCAGAACGAGTCTACCGCGGCCAACGTACTTTTCGTCTAAGGGCGACGAAGACAACAAAATAAAAATAAGCCTTCGTAAGAATGTCTACAGTCAGTCGTTTCTTCCTCACTCTATTAGCGAGTGGAACACGAAAGGCAGTGACTAGAACTGGTACAAGGTTTCCACTCGGTAGCTTGCGGAGCTTGTATGCGGAAGTTGATATAGATGTAGAACCGAACTTCGGTAGTCCAAGAAAGCACCGGTGTGACTCTGTCCTGTGCAGACAGAGCTGGGACAAAACCAGCCCCTTGAACAGCTTGTCGTTACGCTCCTCCTTGACGTCCTCCATGAACTTCGCGAGGACGACTCAATAGTGTGCTGTTAGACGGTTTTTCCCTTTCGATCATAATTTGTTACCACCACAGCCATTGCAGTAATGTATATAAACTCAGCACCGCCTTGCCTGTAGACTGTTGGGTCTTCCCCTTTTTCTGCAGTGCCCGCTTTACTCACACAGTACTCGTTCCGGAACTCATCTGGACTCGCGCGACACTGCTGCAACGTTTTCACAGTCGCCCCCGTCGGTTCAGCGGCTTCTGAAGGGTTGTGAGCGGCATCGGAACCTAGCGGGCGGCGACGTTTGTCGTATTGCAAACGCTGTGCAAGATGCTGAAAACTGAACCGTCGTGGTTTCCATTTTTTCCATTGTGGTTTATATTGTGATACGACGAGCTTCAAGTACGAGTGCTTCACTTGCTTGCGATTCCCGGTGCTCGATAGGGAGACGGTCTGCCGCTTTCTTCTCCGTCATTCAGACTCGTTTCAACGCGATGGAAGCGTCTGCGCTGTATCGTGTGGTGGTGCACTGTTGCTCTGCACTTCAAACAACACAGCATCGACGGCTGCAGTGCTGTTCCCCTTCGGGTGCAGAAAACGGATTGTCGCGTGCTGCTCCAGTCTATCGGTGGCCTCAGACATTTTGCTTTGGCTACTGTAATGACTTGCTTAGGCTCTGTGCCACGGAGATTTCATTTTATACCACGACTGCGGATATGTACCTGCAACCAGGCAGAACCTGACTTGATTTTCCCGGGGTGATGATTAGAACTGGAAGCATCAGAGCTTTTTGTCAGTATTTGATATTGGCATCTCGAGGAGCATAATTTCACTGCAAGTACTACTGTATGACCAAGTTTATCCGAGTACTCTTGTAAGGTATGTACGTAAACCTTGCGCGGGGTCAGCATACTAAAGCCAGGAGAAAACGTCCGTGTCTGGAGCAGAACTGGCGTCAATAGCAAACACATTTTGTTCGTTGGACAATAACGTCGGTCGGCTATCTTAATTTATACCGATGTGTGCCATCACAGCATGGTTTGAACGCCGTGGCCTCAGAGCGGTTTTTCCAAAATTGGAGGCTTTGGATGTAAAAATCTTGGGTTATTCCCAGTTTGTGTACGCCAGCGGGGCCACAAATGGAGATAAGAAGAGAGTTTGAAACCTGCTGCTGTCTGTTTTTTATGTACATGGACTGAAGTGGCGAGTGAAAATTTGTACCAAGGCTGGGAATCGAGAACACGGGTCTCCTGCTTATTAGGCAGGAGTGCTAGTCACTGAGCCACGTGCCAAGTGAGTAGGACAACCGTGTTCTCGATTCCCAGCCTTGGTGCAAGTGTTCACTCGCCTCTTCACTTCATATACATTAAAAAATCGTATCTGCATGAGACCAGTAATGTCTCTGAAATAATGTCTTTTAGTTTGTTTAATAAGTACCTGTACCTGGGTCTCAGGCGGAATCATCCCCCATTTAAGTTCGATGCTGAGGTTCTATTGCAGAACATGACGAGTCTTGGCAATTCTATGTAAAGGGGGAATTCAAAGTAGATTGGTGTGGCAGTGATAATTTGAATCTGAATTTTACGTAAAACGTGATTGCTGTATAGTAGGACATAATCGGCTTTTGTCGTCCAAGAGGACGAAGACGATTGGGTTTAAAGTAAAAGAAGAATGGTTATGTGTGCGGCGTGCAGAGAAAGAAACATGGATTACAACAACAGGCAGCAAAGTAAGTTAACCGTAATATATATCTTGTGCATAACAAAGAGAAGTTATTAGCTCACAGTAATTCTATTAACAACAGCATTCCTGTGATTAAAATTGTTCGAACTCATTAATAATTGTTATCGATCAGAGGAAAAGCAACTTTTTTGTTCTCTGCTTTTACGACAGTGCCAAAATTATGAGCTTTTGTTTTGACATACCTACAGATAATACATTTTATGACTACAAAACTCAGCAGTTGGACGCCACCTCCGTTTTCTCAGACTTGCTAATCGTCTCCTAAGGGAGTACCGGCGATAACCAGTGGACTGAAACTTAACTCCTTACTTGTCCACATCCTTTGACCTACACGACCTTACCACAAACGGAAATACATTCAGTGTTAACAAAGATGTGTAACGAGCTTGCTCTTTAAACTGTTTCGTTTGTCGATTGAACTTATCGATACCAGACCACGGCCTTGACCCGTGATGTAATGACGTTACGGCGTGTGACGCCATACTTACGTAAACAGAACAGAACAATGTCAATATGTATTTTGCGTATATATATTATTTTCTGGAATATGCTTTATGGTGACGTTTTGATTTGTAGCCTAGCCATAGGTGTAGGACAAGTTTGGAGGTGACAGTTCTATTTTCAGTTGTCGAAGGAAACGAATGTGAATACCAACTCCTTGGTACGCGGACATACTTATCTATAGTGTGGCCCGAGTGCAATGTCATGAGAATAACTAATTCTTGTTATAGCATGTATTTTACGTATAGTGGTTCATGTCCGACATTCTGATAGATATCTGGCTGAATCATTACGTGGCCGTACTGGTAAAGATGATCCACATTATGGACGTTTCAGACACATCGAGGAAGAGTACGACATAGTACCGGACGATCGTCAGTGTGTCAAATAGATTATTCCAAAAGTATCAGAAGACGTTTTACAAGTACAGTTCTGCAAGATGAAATTCGTCGGATGTGAGGAAAAGCAAATACGGGTAGAAATAATGGACATTGTTTGTCCCTCGTAGAAAGAATTGGTGATTGTGCGCTGAAGGGGCGAAATAGATACCTCGTGCCGGCAGTTGTTTTCTGGAGTGCAAAAGGACTTTGTCTTCTCGATTACGTTGGAAATGGAAGAACAGTTGCTCGCAAATTCTGTGCAAGTCTCCTGCACGGATTTGGTGAAAAAATATTTTAGGACACACATACGTCGCAAAAGGAAAGTCAGTGCTCGTATCAATGTAGGAGCATACACAGTGGCAAAACTAATACACAGTGGCAAAACTAAAGGCTTTGAAATTCGGTTACCTAGTACATCAGTTATGACAGCCTCTGACTTATGCCTTTAAAGACATTTGTGGTTGGTAAATGATTTAATGCGTTGACAGCCATTTGAGTGCTCTGCCAGACCTTCCAGAATTTTAGATTTCTGGGAATTGAAAGTACGGTGGAATACTTGCGCCAGTCGACGTGGGGCCTCTGTCGAACAGCAAGTAAGTTCAGTGTGAGTTGATGTAGTTTTAGACAACCGGCGCGTTTGTCGTGCTTTTGCTCAATAAACTCGGTTAATGACGAGGACCCTTGTACGTTGAGCTGTGCATATCGTTAAACTACCTGGCGACGTACCTTCCAAACAAACATCAGAGGCGCACATCTCACGGCAACACGCATGCAAAACAACGTACCGTGTTCCGCGTGCGCAGCATGTAAACCGACTCACGCTGAATGTTATCACTTCATTGCCTGTAGGGATGTATTTTTGTTAAAAAGTTAAGTCATCTAAAACCAAACTGTGGCTGGTTACCGCTGTTTGAAATGTCAGTGGACGCCACAGGATAAGGAGATAACTAAGCAGACACGGGGAAGGTAGGACATTTATAGTCATTTGTTACTTCATCAACGTCCAACAATCTTTCATTGCACGGATATCAGAAACACTAATAAAATACATATGATTCGGGTAGCTACTGCAAAACGTCTTCAGTTCAACCATAGGAAGGACTGACAAGCGAGCAGTACCATCAAATATAACTCAAACACGCGCTTAGCTATGGGCAAACAATAACAGCAGTGATGCTGAACATTACAATTCCAGCATTTGGCTGACCAAAGGGGGTTCTTGACGTTAATGAATATAGCTTACAAGGAGTATATTAACATAAAATTACACAAGTCTGGTATCAACACATATCCAATATTTGATCAGAGAAACCTCTTGGTTATAATAAGCATACTGACTTGGAAATATAACAAAATACAATTTAACAAATTGAGTATTAAATGGTTCAAATGGCTCTAAGCACTCTGGGACTTAACATCTGAGATCATCAGTCCTCTAGACTTAGAACTACTTAAACCTAACTAACCTAAGGACATCACACACATCCATGCGCAAGGCAGGATTCGAACCTGCGACCGTAGCAGAAGCGCGGTACCGGACTGAGGCGCCTAGAACCGCTCAGCCACAGCCGTCGGCTGTATTCGTTACATCAGTCAGGGAAGCAACAACTTGCAATAGGAAGGAAACTCTGTCTCTGTCTCACTGGTCACTAATACACATGACGTCCTCGAACACAATTTCAGGCTCGCCTGACAAGATAAGCAGACTTTGAACAAGTTACAATTGAAGGAGATTTTGGAACACAAAATATGGCTCTAGGATAATTTAAAACAGAGGCACCACAAGGGAAATTTAACGCTTGAGACTGAGTGACTGATTACCACGGGCTATCTAGCGTAGCGAGAGCAACTTCAACAATGAAGCGCGTGTGTCAATCAAGTAACGAGTACCTTACCACCAAGGGGCAAAATAGACGGCCCCAGAAAGTGAACAGTACTTAAACACCCACACCTGCAACTGTGCCTCCTTAACCCAAGTTAAACCGGCTGTGTCTACATGAGGTTTGAAGAGTTGCCGAACGATACAGCACTACCGACCACCGGCCGCTCAGACAATAGTGGGCCCGTAAGCTCCGTGAACAGCCTGCCGTACATCACATGCGCCTCTTGTTTCTCTCTCTCGCCCTGACTACGATGTGGTCGACAAACCGCCCCACGGAACAACAGAACAAAGAGTCAACTAACAGGCGATCGAAGCTCCATCCGGCGACTGGATATAGACGGGTCGCGCCAGTAGGCAAAGATGTAAAAACATAGAACGAGCCGACAGGTCTCACTGTTTGCTTTTGAACCTTGAATATCGCGTAACAGATATGGTTCTCCATAAATGTTGGAACCTGAGGAAATATCGCAAGTGCATCTGTTGCCTGCAGCAGAAACTTCTCCCACCGCCGCGCATATTGGCAGCCTCTGCATGTGACGCGCGCCTCCTTGGGACAGTTCCGCTGTAACGGAATCGGGGTATTACAGACTGCTAAATAATATCGATGTAGCAATTAATGCAAACTGTTTCGTTTATTTTAAGCACAAATGAAAACATTTACTTTAAGACGCCTACATTTCCTGTGTGACAGACCGGACGGTTCAGCCAGGCTGCCTCGCCGGTACGTCGGTACCAGCTCTGAAGCGGACTGGCCCCACGGTCTCCCTGTCTGTCGCATGATTTCTCATTAAGACTATCCAAAGAGAAATTTGGAAAAGGCTTTAAAATCCGTGGAGAAGAAATTTACCGGTGACATTGTAATTCCGTCGGAGACGGCAAAGGTCTTGCCAGACAAGTTGAACAGAATGGATAGTGTCTTGAAAAGAGGTTATGATATGAACATCAACAAAAGGAAAGCAGGGGTGTTTGTTATCGTGGTCCGACTACTGGTTTGATGCCCTTTCGCTTACTGTCTGTTTTGAGCAAAACTCTTCATCTCTGCGGAACTACTGCACCCTTCGTCTTCATCACTTTGAACCTGCTTAGTGTAGTCAAGACTTGGTCTTCCTCCGCAGTCCCCCCACCGACACACACACACATACACACACACACACACACACACACACACACACACACACACACACACAACTTCGCTCCACTACCAAATGCGCAGCTCTTTGTGATACTTCAAAAAGTGTCCTTTCCATCAATCCTTTCCTATAGTTGGGTTGTGCCATAAACTTTTTCAGTTCTGTTTAGTATCTCCTCATTAGCTTTCGATATACACATCTAATCTTCAGCATTTTTCTGTAGCATGTCATTTCAAAACCTTTTCTTCCCTTTATGTGTAAACTGTCTATCTTGTATGTTTCTCTTATGAGTAAGACTCCTATATTGCAGACCAACACATTCAGAAAAAGATTTCCTTACACATAAGTGTCCTTTCAGCGACTCTCCCCGGCTTTTCAAGGGTAGCACTGGTAACTATTTACGGTCGGACGACTTGGGTGGCATAGCTACAGTAAGCTATGTAAACAAACCTTCGTGGTGGGTCACTCGTGTCAAAACCCTATAGGAGCTGCCTTTATATACGAGCAGAAAAACGCGGCGGGGGACTATGGTTTATAACATATATAGATGTTAACAATGTTCTCTTTGTCAGAGTCGCTTTACTTGCTTTTTCATGTTCTATCCCGTTCATTCCATGTCAGATCCCCTAATTTCGGAATATTTTCCTTCTGGACCATTGTCGATTTCAACGATATATTATGTAAACATTGGCACATGTCCCCAGTGAATGAACTTAAGTGAAGTTTATCGTCCGTCGAAGAAATGCTGGCCGAGATATAGCCACTGATTTGTTTGAGACCATGCGCTACTTTGCGCAAAACGAGCGTGAATTTCAGGCGACTTTGAGCTGTTATACCTCGGGAAATATGATGTTGAAAAAAATGAAATTTGGCCATCTTGTACAACGCTATGCGCGCCCTTCAGAATAATAATGAAAATAATTTTACGAGCCACTTACCTCTAGAAAATCTTACATAAAATCGCCAAAAAAATCGACGACCAAAAAAATTTCGTAGTTTGACTTCTCAGGGGATAAAGGTATGACGAACGTGAAACTTGATATGTGCTATTCTAACAACACTACATTCTCAAACTTAAAGTTTCATTTAGGTGACACGTTTCAATACATAATTAATTGAGTGCAGATTTGAAGATTTTGTAAAAAGATCAAAACTGCGGTTTTTTCGACGTGGTTTTGTAAAAAAAAAAAAAATTTAACTTCGGATTCTTGTATCTTGGACCGAGCGAGGTGGCGCAGTGGTTAGCTCACTGGATTCGCATTCGGAAGGACGACGGTTCAATCCTGTCTCCGGCCATCCTGATTTAGGTTTTCCGTGATTTCCCTAAATCGCTTCAGGCAAATGCCGGGATGGTTCCTTTGAAAGGGCACGGCCGATTTCCTTCCCAATCCTTCCTTAACCCGAGCTTGCGCTCTGTCTCTAACGACCTCGTTGTCGACGGGACGTTAAACACTAACCACCACCATCTTATATCTTGTAGAGTAAATAGTTGTTTAACATGAAACTTAACACGCAGTAGATCGGTAGTACAAGGATGTGGAATACAAAATGTTAATCACGTATGAAAATAGGGTATATTCGACACTTCTTTAAAAAATACTGTTTTCTATTGTCGCTGCTTCAAAGCCAGGCTCATTCTAATGAAAGTGTTTTAAGCCGCCCCTGAACTGTAGGATTAATTTACAACATGGACTAACAATATTACATAATTGAATCAAACTGGCCAAATTTTGGCTTCTGATATTTCACTTATTAAGGCCATGATTAACATGAAACTGCTGACACAACTACTCAGTAGCGTAAGATTTTCCAGTATAAAATATCATTCTTGTACAGCTTTCTAAACTTCTACAAAATCAGTAAAATTTCATTTTTGTAAAAATTACTAGAATATTCATTTTGCTTTTAGAAGGTCTGTTTCCCACAACTGATTTCAAACTAATCACAGTCAGGAAGAGCATGGTTTCAAGCATTCAGAAAATCATGTTCGATTTTCCAATGTGCTGTAACAATACCTGAAAATGGCGGATAAATTTGGGGGAATGACCGTGTTCATTGCATGTGGTTTTTATTTTTAAAGTTACAAATATATCTCGTTATATTGCGTTGGTCCATGGTGGCATTACTACTACCGATTCAACAGCGTGAACTGGCAAGCCAGTCGCCGTAGCGGTCGCGCCCGATAGCTGTGCAATACCAGCCACAGTTGGATTTCTTCATCCAGATTCCCAAGCGTGTTATTTGGTTTCTTGGTTTAGGTTCAAATGCATTGTTCTGGTACCTGATTACATACAAAGCTATATGCTAAGTATCATATCTACAATTCTCAGATCTGTAGGACTATATCACACAGGCAGCAAACAAAAAGTAATATCAATTTTGATTTTAAATTGCTGCAATCTATCCTGTTGCCGTGGTTGTTGTTGTTGTGGTCTTCAGTCCTGAGACTGGTTTGATGCAGCTCTCCATGCTACTCTATCCTGTGCAAGCTGCTTCATCTCCCAGTACCTACTGCAACCTACATCCTTCTGAATCTGCTTAGTGTACTCATCTCTCGGTCTCCCTCTACGATTTTTACCCTCCACGCTGCCCTCCAATGCTAAATTTGTGATCCCTTGATGCCTCAAAACATGTCCTACCAACCGATCCCTTCTTTTGTCAAGTTGTGCCACAAACTTCTCTTCTCCCCAATCCTATTCAATACCTCCTCATTAGTTACGTGATCTATCCACCTTATCTTCAGTATTCTTCTGTAGCACCACATTTCGAAAGCTTCTATTCTCTTCTTGTCCAAACTAGTTATCGTCCATGTTTCACTTCCATACATGGCTACACTCCAAACAAATACTTTCAGAAACGACTTCCTGATACATAAATCTATATTCGATGTTAACAAATTTCTCTTCTTCAGAAACGCTTTCCTTGCCATTGCCACTCTACATTTTATATCCTCTCTACTTCGACCATCATCAGTTATTTTACTTCCTAAATAGCAAAACTCCTTTACTACTTTAAGTGTCTCATTTCCTAATCTAATTCCCTCAGCATCACCCGATTTAATTTGACTACATTCCATTATCCTCGTTTTGCTTTTGTTGATGTTCATCTTGTATCCTCCTTTCAAGACACTGTCCATTCCGTTCAACTGCTCTTCCAAGTCCTTTGCCGTCTCTGACAGAATTACAATGTCATCGGCGAACCTACATTGCCGTGGTACATTGCCCCAAATTTATTGTTAGCACGCATTGGAAAATCGAACATGGTTTTCTGAATGCTGAACAACATGATCTTTCCAACGGTAATTAGTTTGAAGGAAGAGGAGATTAGTGTTAAATGTTCCGTTGACAACGCGGTCATTAGAGACGGCGCGTAAGCTCTTACTATGGAAAATCAGGAAAAACCTAAATCAGGATGGCTGGATGTGTGTTCGAATCATCGCCCCCCGAATGCGAGGCCACTGTGCTAAGCACTGTGCCATCTCGCTCAATATTAGTTTAGTATCTGTTTCGGAAAACAAATTTTCTAAAAGCATACTGAATGTGATATATTTTTATATTCTTTACGAAAGTTAAGTTTGAACTGATCTTATAGGAATTTAGAAAGTGCTACGAGAATGATCTTTTACATTGGGAAACCTTGTGTCATGAAGTTTTTGTGCCGAAAGTTTCATGTTTACTATGCCTTTAATTAATGAGGTAAATTAAAAAATTTATTCGCAGAGCGTTTTTTTCGGTTAGTTTGCTTCAGTTCATGTAGTATTGTTAGCCCATGTTGGAAGGCAGTATGATGCAGGTGATCACCTGGAAAAGATAGCTACCCAAACTGGAGGCACAGATGTGCACTTCGTGCAAATGTTTCAGCTTCATGGTCGGCCTGATCTTAATGCCGCTGTTAGGCAAGTTAACATAGGGCTGGAGAAGGCACTGACGGCAGAGAGCATGGTTCACATTTCAATGGTGCCAGTTGAGTTTATCAGTAGATCGTTTTTTTATTATACATGGCCCGCGCCTCAATATATATGGGAAGGAGAGGTTGGTAAGGCTTATAGGTGACAGTGTAGTGGGTGGTGGTGGTGGCGGTGGGATCACTCACGAGAAAATTCCTGTAGTAGTTGGTGTTAGAGCGGCACATTTATAGCTTGAAGTCAGCTGATAGATACCCCTGCTTAAAGGAAGTGCCTCGAACAAAGGAACCACCTTCAAAGGAGGTCGGGAATCCAAGTAGTGAAGGAATTAGCATATTTCATCAAAATATAGGAGGTACTAGAGATAAAGTTAGTGGACTGCTTATAGATGATGGTTCTGACATTATTGGTATATCACAGCACCACTTAAATAACGTGGCAGTTCAGAGGCTTCTTTTACCACGTTACAGATTAGCTGGCTGTTTTTCAAGGAGTTCTTTGCAGAGTGGGGGAGTGACCATATATATATATATATATATATATATATATATATATATATATATATATAAAACAAACCGTATTCCATTTGAGTCCGTAGATGTATCAAAACACTGCACTGAACAGGTATTTGAATGTTGTTCAGAAGCAGTTGAATTTGATAAAACTAAATTTTTAACTATAGTTGTTTATAGGTCCCCTAACCCTTGAGTTCAGAACATTTCTGCTCAAGCATGAGAGGGTTCTTCGTTCACGTTATAGGAAGTACCAAAATTTAGTTGTATACGGTGACTTCAGTATTAATTTTGTATGTGAGTGTGCAAGGAAAAGCATCTTGGAAGACCTCCTATACATTTATATGACCTTATGCAGACTGTACTTTGTCCAACCAAGGTGCAGGAAAACAGTGGGACAACCATAGACAATAGTATTATTCATTCTTCATTGCTGGATGAGCTGTCTGTTAGTAAAGGGGCGAATGACCTTTCAGACAGTGATGCACAAGTTGTAACACTAAAAGGCTTTTGTATAAAACAAATGCCTCACGGCTTACCCCACCGATGCTCTCTGAAAGCTGTTATCCTTTAGAACGTTCAAAACAAGGTATTAGCAGTAAATTGCAGCCCAGGTGGCGGACTAGCACGGTAAGGATATCATAAAGATCAAAGCAGGAATTATATCAAAATGTTATAACAACTCGGATAAGTCAGATATATGTACAGTACTTAACAATCACTTTCTGAACATAGTTGGTGAATTAATTTCTACAGGGAATCACATATCTCTCTTGGAAAATGGCTTTCCGAGACTGAAACCTAAAATACTCCTCTGTGATACTGACAAGGGGGAGATTGAGTCAATAATTAAATCACTGAAGACTAAGGACGTTCAGGGATATGATGGAATGTCTAGCAGAGTACTAAAGTACTGTGCTGCACATTTTAGCTCCGTACTTAGCCATATTCCTTCCGGGATGCTTAGTTTAAAGTACTCAGTAGCAAAGCCACCTTGCAAAAACGGAGGAATGGATAATGTAGACAATTTTAAACCTGTTTCTATGCCATCAGTGTTTACTAAAGTTGTGGAAAAAGCTGTGCATGTAAGGATAATTGATCATTTCTTTTCACATAATTTGCTATCAAATGTATAGTTTGTTTTTAGAGGTGGTTTAAAAACTGAAAATGCTATTTCTCTTCTATCAGTGGGGTACTGGGTGGAGTAAATGAAAGATTTCGAACGCTAGGCATCATTTTTTTTATTTAACCAAGGTGTTTGTTTTGATCACAAAATATTGCTCCAGAAGTTGGACCATTATGGAATACAGTAAGTAGCTCACAATTGAATCACCTCTTACTTTATCAGCAGAGAGCGAAAGCTCATTATCCACAGTGTTGAGAATGGTTATGACGTGGGGTCTGAGTGGGACACGATCAAATGGGAGGTTCTCCAACTAGAGCCAATCCTGTTTCTTATTTACATAAATGATATGCCGTCTTATGCCGGCCGCGGTGGTCTCGCGGTTCTAGGCGCTAAGTCCGGAACCGCGCGACTGCTACGGTCGCAGGTTCGAATCCTGCCTCGGGCATGGATGTGTGTGATGTCCTTAGGTTAGTTAGGTTTAAGTCGTTCTAAGTTCTAGGGGACTAATGACCACAGATGTTGAGTCCCATAGTGCTCAGAGCCATTTGAACCATTTTATGCCGTTGTGTTAGAAGTAACTCTAAAATATTTCTGTTTGCTGATGACACTAGCTCGGTAGTAAAGAAAGTTGTGTGCAACATTGGCACTGTTCCAAATACTGCAGCTCAAGAGATAAGTTCATGTCTTGTAGAAAATAAACTAACGCTAAATCACAGCAGGACTCGGTTTTTACAGTTTCAATTAATCAATTCAGCAAAACCCGACGCTTTAATTTCACAGAATGGGCATATGGTTAGTGAAACTGAACAGTTCACATTTCTGGGTGTTCAGATAGATAGTAAACTGTTCTGGATGACGCACGTTCAGGATCTTGTTCAAAGACTTAATGGTTCAATTGGCTCTAAGCAATATGGGACATAACATCAGTCCCTACACTCAGAACTACTTAAACCTAACCAACCTAAGGACATCACACACATCCAAGCCCGAGGCAGGATTCAAACCTGCGACCGTAGCAGCAGCGCGGTTCGAGACTGAAGCGCCTAGAACCGCTCGATCGCAACTGCCGGCAAAGACTTAATGCTGTCATTTTTACTATTCGAACGGCATCTGAAGTAATTGATAGTTCGATACGAAAAATTGTCTACTTTGCTTATTTTCATTGTTTTTGACATATGGTATTATATTTCGGGGTAACTCTTCCCATTCTCAAGAGTATTTTTGACTCAGAAACGGGCGGCTCGGGCAGTAAGTGGTAAAAGTTCGCTAAACTCTTGTCGAGCCGTGTTCGTTAGTCCGTGTATTCTGATATTGGTCTCTCATATATCCCTTTACTGTCGTTCCTTGTTAAAGAATCAGCTTATTCCCAAGATATAGCAGCTTTCACTCTGTTAATACTAGGCAGAACACCAATCTGCATTTCGATCGTACTTCCTTGACTCTTGTGCAGAAAGGAGTGCAGTATTCTGCCGCATCCATTTTCAATAAGCTACCGCAAGAATTCAAAAGTCTTAGCAGTAAATCCAAGCACTTTCGAACCGAAGCTGAAGAGTTTCCTCATGGGTCACTGGTTCTGCTCTGTCGATCAGTTCCTTGAAAAATTAAGCCGATTCTTATGTTATATTGTTGATTGCGTTTACGTGAATTTGTGGGTTGTCATTTTTTTAGGTTCATAAACATTTTGTTTTATCTGTTATTACTTCTATGTTGTAATTTCATGTACTGACACGTTCCATGACCACGAGATTAGCTCCTCAATTTGGTCCTACAGAACTGGACGTGTAAACTAGTATAAAATTAAACCCTCTGTTCTGGGATGATTTAAAACACTTTGTTTTGAATGAGACTGGTTTTGAAACTCGAATAGAAAACGGTGATTGTGAAAGAAGTGTCGAATGTACTCTGTTTTCAACTTTTCGCAAAAATCATTATTTGACGAATGTATAGATTATTGAAAATGATATGTGAAATATAAAATGTCATTCGCCTTTTTGTGCTACCGTCGTATCGCTATTTTCACGCCCAACTCTGATGTTTGATTCAAATTATATAATCCTGGATTATAAGAAGCCAAACTTTGAATTTTTGCGGGCGATTTTGTGATAAAATTTCTGGCGTCATACAACTCGTAAAGTTATTTTCATTATTATTCTTAAGAGAAGACATAAAATTATACAAGGTAACCAAATTCCCATTCTGTCAAATATTGTCAGAGATGTAACAAATCGAAGTCACCAGGAATTCAGACTCGCTCCGTGCAAAGTCGCACGTCGAGTCAGACAATTGTCTATATCTCGGCCAGTATTGCTGTGACGAACGCTCAACTTCACAAATGTTCATCGGAGACATGTGCAAATGTCCATATGAAACTTCAGCGAAATTTGTGATTATCGAACGGCGAGCCAAAGTCAGTTGACGGGGAATGTCCCCTCTCTACCGCAGCCGTCGTCAGTTGTTCAAGTAACGAAATTCATCTACTGTTTTCATTTCTTCAGCGTCGTCTCATTTAAGGGCAATGTAGTGTAAGAAATACTTAAATTAGGCGATAGTTAGGAAATTAGGTTAGGAAACAGACACAAAAAGTATTTGAAAAATGACAGCCACATAATTGAGGGCAAAAGAAGTGAAAGGGATGTAAAATAAAGACCACCATTAGGAAGGACAGCTTTCTTGAAAAAGAGACCTATGTTAACGTGGAGTAAAAGTTTATCTCCTACTTAACAACGTTCACAGGATTGTGAACCGCCTACTCAGGTCTGCCGTTGACACGTGCGCTTCACTGACAAATACAGCAGCAGTCTCGCTCGTACTGTGAGCACGTGTGCCACTCAGGGGCTGGTACGCTGAGCTTCAGATGGCGCTAGCGGCCGCGCACGTAGGTTTACAGACGAATGGCGCTGAAAGCTAGTCAGTCGGCTACACCGCTATATTTTAAGCGCGCTTCCAGTCGATTTTAGCCGTCGGAGCTGCTGTGCTAACCGCATGAGTGAAGTTCAGTAGAGCAGATTGTGTCTGCGATCGTGAAAGAGCCAGCGCGATATGTACTGTATGTGCTGTCAAGACTGTCCACGTGACTCGAACGATCGCGAGTGGACAGCACGGGAAACTGTCCGCCCAAATTGTTAACCACAGCGATGTAACGGGAAGTTCGGCCGCTGCCGTTATATGGAGAACTCTCATTATCTGCCTCGTGTTGGTTGCACTAGCTGATGAGCGCGACCTGCAAAGTTGTACGTCCCCGAAGGAAGGAAGGTGGGGTGTTACGTCCTGTCGAAGACTAGGTCAGTAAAGACGGATCACAAGCTCAGATTGGGGGCGGAAGGAGAGGGAAATTGGGCGTGTCCCTCGAAAGCAACCATCCCGACAGGTACCTTCAGCATTTGAGAAAACACGGGAAACTTAAATCTTGATGGCCGGGCGAGGATTTGAACAGCTGCCCTTCTGAACGAGAGTGCAGTCAGCCTCCCCACTTTGCCGCAGGTACTCGAGGAGAACGCAACAGGACTGGCCTTAGTTGATTAGGAGGGTCGAGCCGCCATGGACAGTACACAACCGTCTGCGTCCACACGGTAAATTTTGCCGTAAGTCGCCCATTACGTACAAACTGTACATCCCCCCACATCCTCAGCACCGAGGCGCGCGAAGAAGGCGAACAAGGGGAGGCCTGGATCGGTGGCGTCGGGTTTTGCTCGTGGTCGAGTGCAGGACTTGCCTCACGTCTGGACAGTGGCCGCCAGGCAGCCGCCTACGCCTCAGGCGGACAGAGCGTCAGGTCAATTACGTTTTGGGCTGGTGACGTATAGGCTACTGATGTCGGCGCTCTGTAGGGTGGTGCCGTAGCAGGGCAGGAGCGGTTAGGAGCCTCCAAAACGATATCGGTAGAAACTCGACAAATAGGCACGTCCTGGCTAATGCGCTGCCCCGTGACGTCACTGGGGAGACAGCAGCGTCGCCAATTTCAGTTCTCCTTCGCGCTAAGCGGTTATTACCGTGATATCGATTCCGGGTATTATTTCTCGTACTGAACATTGAACTTTCCAGCTCTGATGAATTTTAAAACTATCGATGCTTTCTAATTAGTCAGTCTGAAAGCACTATGTGGTTACATAGTTAGAAATAGAATGAGACTGCTCAGATTAGCAGAAGAATATGCAGCCGGCTTTAGCCTCATAGTTTTCCAAAGTCACACCGTGTATAATACGTATCAAACAAGGGTAGTAGTTTCACGGTAGTGATGTTTCACATCAAAACACAGGTTAATAAATAAAAGTTGACATTGCCTTAGACCAGGGGTCTCCAAACTTTTTTACTCCGCAGGCCACATTGACTCCTCCACGAAGTCATAAGGGCCAAGATCTACCTAGTGGGATTCAAAAAGCACCCTATCACTCCATGATCACCGTAATGTAAGGCTAAAGGAAAGATGAAATCACAAAAATCTAAGGTTGTGGGCAATGAAACGAAGTACGATTTTTATTTAATCTCATAATTTTAATTGGCGGACGTACCTGACCGAAATCCTGGCGTATTTTATTCTGGCGAATTTCACCGATAAAAAGTATGTCACTGCACATTCTTCACCAAAGCGTCCTGCAAAGTTAACGAAATCTAAAAATAATTGTTAGCAACTCTATTACTGCAAGACGTAACAGAGGTAGAGTATGTCAACGCATTGTTATTTCAAGCGGTGCAACAATAAGTTTAGTTATGTAGTCTTGTAGCAGAGCCAATGTCGCGGTGTATTTGTCGCGATAGGCCTCGAAACTCAATTGTTGGCAGTATAGGTACCACCTCAAATATTTGGCGGGCCGGACACCGGAGCTGTCCGGCCAGCTAACACGGGCAGATTTGCCGGCCCTCGCGGGCCGGTTTCGGCCCACGGGTCGTAGTTTGGAGACCCCTGACTTAGACGATACTAGTGCCACATTTTTAATCTGTCAGTGCTAAAAGGAATGCAGTCCGCCTCAAATCCTAGACTTTTAGTTTGGATGGTTGTGGCCGAGCGGTTCTAGGCGCTTGTCCGGAACCACGCGGCTGCTACGGTCGCAGGTTCGAATCCTGCCTCGGGCATGGGTGTGTGTGGTGTCCTTAGGTTAGTTAGGTTTAAGTAGTTCTAAGACTAGGGAACTGATGACCTCAACTGTAAGTGCCATAGTGTTTAGAGCCATTTGAACTAGGCCGGATATAAGTCCTTATTCTCACGTACAAGAAAAATAAATTGTTAATTTTATCGAATAGAATATGTGGTAAGAAAAGTTTTTTATACACACCTCACTATTCCTAACAAAATTCTCTTATTGCAAACTTACGTCCGGCCTCGTGCGTCTGTTCCTCTCTATCTGTCCTTAATCTGCTTCTTGCTGACCTATGATCATCTGAAATTCTACTGTGATTCAATATATAATTTTATACAGTTTGAAAGAAAGTAGTCAGTTTAATTTTTAGTTCCATTTGGTTCTTCTCCATTCATTTTTCTTTCTTCTCTTCTCGCGCATGTGTTAACGTCAAAGTGTTGTTCTTGTCTACATAATTCACTGTCATATGACCTCTCATTTCCGATATCATAATTGAACTCTCCGACCGAAGAACTATTCTTTAGTTTTTGCCCCCCCCCTTTTACATTAGCCTTCAAATATCATCTTGTAGATCGATTTAGTGTCATTTATCAGCTCCTAAATCTCTACGGAGAGATATTCTTGTCAGTGTGCGACAATGTTGGTGCATCGACTTTAATAATTTCAGTGGAATACATATTGTTAAGAGTCGTAATAACGTGTCAGAAATTCCTTCAGTATCAGTCATATTGTTTTTAAAATTCTTTGCGCGACTGCTACGGGCGCAGGTTCGAATCCTGCCTCGGGCATGGATGTGTGTAATGTCCTTAGGTTAGTTAGGTTTAAGTAGTTCTAAGTTCTAGGGGACTGATGACCACAGATGTTAAGTCCCATAGTGCTCAGAGCCATTTTTTAAAATTCTTTCATACAGTAAGCTCACTCTTGAATTTCCTTCCTCTTCAGTTGCTCTGCAGCGAAATATGTGAAATGGCTTTAATTTTATTTGGTCTTCATTCCTTCGCCATACTTGTGGTAACCTCATTTGATGTTGTCATGTAATGCCTCTTACAGATCCTCTAACCTTCCACAGGATCCTAGAATACTGAAATTTGGTGTCCGTAGCTAAGATGTAGTAGAAGCAGTTAGGTTCATAAAGTCCACGTTATTGTTTACTCAGCCAAACGTGGTGTAGCAATGTGTGGGCGCTGTGTGTTCTCCTTGGCCGGAAGCCGTTGTCTGAGCTCCTTTAGGCCTCTGCTGCCGGGTTTCTCCTCCAATAAATGCGACTACGCATGGCCGTCGTCGAGCCTCTGACGACCTGACACGTGGTTCACACTAGCAGCCTGCCAGGCCAGGAGAGTTTGCTGTCAACACGGACTCCACACCGATTTAAACCCTTGCAGCTAGCGGACTAACCGGTGTTGCCAGTTAATTATTTATACCAATATGTCAGTAGTCGAGAAACAAAAAAAATCGTTCAAAAGGCTCTGAGTACTATGAGACTTAACATCTGAGGTCATCAGTCCCCTAGAACTCAGAACTACTTAAACCTAACTAACCTAAGGACATCACACACATCCATGCCCGAAGCAGGATTCGAACTGCGACCGTGGCTGTCGCACGGTTCCAGACTGAAGTCGAAAAACAAACTTAGTTTTCTTACATGTTTTCAAAGTATAAATCCAGTACACAACTTATAAACTAAAATCTTCAACTATTTCATTTGTGGTATTAGTTCAACACAAAACTTGATTACATACAGTATTTGATGAGTGGAAAGTGAGAAACGGCCAAATGTTGGCATTTGTCAAGAGAATCAAAAACAGCGTTACTGTGTTTCTACATAACTTGTTTGCATCCAAAAATTGAAAAGGTGTTGTGATACCACAGAATTATGCTGTCCCCATTA
Organism: Schistocerca gregaria; assembly: GCF_023897955.1. Taxonomy (NCBI): domain Eukaryota; kingdom Metazoa; phylum Arthropoda; class Insecta; order Orthoptera; family Acrididae; genus Schistocerca; species Schistocerca gregaria. The sequence continues at coordinate 860,809,578 of NC_064922.1, forward strand.
TCGCTGCAAAAAATACAGACATATCAGAAAATAAATAACTTGCTGCGAGCGTTGTAGGTGCCGTACCGGGGAACTGACTGTTTTCTAAGTTCAAATGTGTGTGAATTCCTAAGGGACCAAACTGCTGAGGTCATCGGTCCCTAGACTTACACACTACTTAAACTAACTTAAGCTAAAAACAACACACACCCATGCTCGATGGAGGACTCGAACTGCCGGCGGAAAGGGCCGCGCAATCCGTGACGTGGCGCCTCGAAACGCGCGGCCGGTTTCTAAGTGGCAATAAGATTTTTTTTCTCCTTCCTTAAAGTGGAATTAATGCAAAGGCACTAGGGGCTTTTTTTATGTGATGATACACATTGAGAACGACAGCAGTAATATTTTAACTAGTGCCGACCGGAGTGGCCGAGCTGTTCTAGGCGCTACAGGCTTGAACTGGGCGACCGCTGCGGTCGCAGGTTCGAATCCTGCCTCTGGCATGGATGTGTGTGATGTCCTTAGGTTAGTTAGGTTTAAGTAGTTCTAAGTTCTAGACGACTGATGACCTCAGAAGTGAAGTCCCATAGTGCTCAGAGCCATTTGAACCATTTTTTAAAAACTAGTAGAACTGTAGTTATCTCGCATCTGTTAAATTTATCAGAAGACATTCACAAAATAAAGATCAGGAAAAATCTGATTATACAACTCCATTTTTAGCTCACGTGTTGCAATGTAAAACTCCTTGTGCTGTCGAGGAAATAATGGCAATGTTGACAACAAGTGTTTCTACTTAGCAAACGGTGAACAGGTCTCGTGTTTCAGATGAAATATAGCACGGCGTACATAAACCATGGACTTTCCTTTTTTCAACGCACTGACATTTTTCCATTCTTTTGTTTCGGAGTACGAATTATTAATAGCCGTTTGAGATAGATGAGTATGGGACTTTTGCACATATTGCATTTAGAGACATTACACGTCTACAATGACAAAAATGTTTCGGCATAATTTTCATATCAGAGACGTCATTTGTATGTATTGTAATTAAAGGAATGGGGTCTTAGCTTTGGCCGACTCAACAATCTTGTATAAATCTTGGTAGAAGAATGACGCTTAGCAGGGAAGCGCTGCTTGGGACATAGACCGCGCGTCGTCTTCTGACGCACATATAAAAAAATTTCACCGTGATTTGACACCAGGATCAAGTCTGGCGACATGCGGCAGAGTACCGAGAACAACGTAGCATTGAAAACGCGTTTCGTAAAAAAAAAGGGGGGGACATTCGGGACGTTTTCAATTTCTATTCTTAGTTTGTAGACTCTTCTCCATGGGACAGGGATAAATGAATTATTGAGGTACGCCATTGTTGAACGAAGGACACGAAACGGATTCACGTGTCACATTCGCACGCCGCTCGTATCGATGCTAAGGCAGACTTACCCAATGGTGATCGTCATCTTGTACTAAGCCATACGGGTTTCAAGTTTAGTTGAAATTTCTTCACAGGTTCCAGAGCTGTGATGGAACATGGATACTTTCATTCACGCAGCGACAGCTTGTTCTGTGATCTTGGAGCATAAGCGTGCCTGTGCGCTGCCTGTACTTAGCTAAGTCAAAGCTAAAGCTCCTCCCCTTTTGGCGGATATATTCGACAGTACGATATCGCACATATTTTTTGCCCGAAAGCGACCGTTTGTTTTATTAAATTCTAATGACATAAGCGGTTTGTCTCTGTAGAATGTTAGTAATTTCTCGGCGCTAGACGTTTGTAAACATTCTCCGAATTTGTATTCACTAGGGTCGTTCTTTGTGGGCGATGTAATTTCCCAAATGTCGGTGGAACCGTGTGCGTTCGCTCGCTACTGCAATTTGCGAATTTAAATTTTTTATGAATGTATCTGATCGCCTCATTAGTTTTATTACGAAAGCAAAGGAAAAGCTGCTTTTACTTTACGAGACAGGGATCTCCTGACAGCTGCTGCCCCATCATGCGTCCTGTTGAAATGGGTCGGATGTTTGTGCAAGTGTCTCGCGATAACATTTCGTCGCTGATAAGTTTATCTGGGGAGCACCTCGTGATCCGCTGACGCCTTCTGAATCATTAACACGGACTGTTGATACCAGTGACCCTACGCCACATGTACCTACCTGTTGACAGCTGTTAGCCAAATCGTTGTCAGAGGGTCGGCGAGGTAGCTGCAGTGAAGGCCACACAGCGCTACGACCGCCACTTGATGCCCCACGAGTGTGGCAAACAGAGGGACGGCACACTAGTTCGCGTGTTTCTTAAACACCCTCGAAATTTGCGAAAGAATCGGAGATCTTACTAGGCCGACAGCTATAATTCTCATACGCTTTTTTATTGAGAATAAGCTTCCACTCTCGAAATTCAAACAGCTGCAGTCTATGACGATAATTTAATTAATGGCCATTTGTTAGAAAATTATGCAAAGACTTAATGAAGAAACTACTAGTGGACAGGTCTCTCTTGTTCAGTAGTTCGAACATTTTTTTTCCCTTTCCAGTGCTTGACGAAATCATTGTTTAAAGAACTGTCCAACACAATAGTCCTTGGCTCTTGACAGATGTTGACAGAGAATAGGTACTGCTGTACCATTCCGCTCCTGTTATGCGGAAGGCTGTAGAGATAATGGCTCACTTAGTGAGTGCTTAGGACTGGGGGTATTTGGGTGGCTCCGTCCAAAAGAGCAAGCAACCCACAGAGTGTCACTGCTAACGTGTTTCGGGTGTTTGTCAGTCGTCTTTATGGGAAGAAGAGAGACTGAACGCGTGCAGCTATACACTGCGAGTATCATGAATTGCGTGGCAGGGGGCACGCCATTGTATGTTTTACGTTTTCTTCCCGTTCCCTACAAGGATGGTGTTAGGGAAGAATGACTGTTTCTACGCGTCTATGCCAGCAGTTATCTACACTTAATTTTAGCTGTGCGATCCCTGTGGGACACACAGGATGATTCCGTGATGATATTACAAACTTTCAGGGATTTTGGAGAGGGGTACTTACATCAATTAGAGGTAAGGGATCCTGGTCCGGAAACGACCAAGTAGAAAGTTATACGCCACTGACAGTAGAGTACATGTAGCGATACTGTTGTTGCTAAGATTGTAGCGTGGGCAACTTTCAGAGGTGTCAGCGTGGATCAGAACAAGGAAAATGTCTAGTAAACATGGCCTTTGAATGCAAGCTTAAGAGCTATGAGCACTTGGTCGTCTTCACTACTGTGCAACACATCTCTTCTACTGCAAGCCTTTTCGTTTCCATATTTTATGAGGAAGTACGATGGACCAAAAGCAAATAGTTCGTGTACATTCGAAAATGCGTACCTTACGAGCAATGGACACTTTTTCAGCAGAAGAGATGTTTTCACAGTAGCGAAGACTAACAACTGCCCATAGCTCTTATGGTATGCATCTTAGAGCCCATATGGACTTCACACTTCCTATTGTTTTCGTCCATATTACCTCCTGAATAAAATCTTTTCGGTTTTCAAACCGCGCCAATTAGAATAAAATTCTCGAGCTTTCGAAGGCTACTTCCGCTACCGACGTCAGTAGTAAAATTACTGACTGCCTATTCACAGATGAAGAGTGGTATCTTCTACTTTCATCTATGGGATAGTATGCAGAACCCCCATTGTATGGTGACAGCGAATCATCAGCATCGGTGCAGCCAGAATATGAGGGCCGCTATAATTGGTGACCGTATTTTAGGACTAGTCTAACTTCCACGTTGCGAACAGGGCAGCACTATTGGTATTTCGTGCGGGTGACTTAGCCTCTCCTGGCGGACAAGGGCCATTGCTGATCGGAAGGGTTATGTGGCTGCTACGTGATGGTGCTCCAGCCCACTTCGCCGTTAACGTCCGGTCGCATGTGAATCGTGTCTTCCATGGTCACCGGATCGGACAAAAGGGTCCGGTTGCATGGCCTACTCGTTCAGTGGATCTCAACCCGCGCGATTTCTGGTTGTGGGGCTATTGTGTGTGCAGAGCCCATTCCAGATGTGGAGACATTGGAGCAGTGTATTCATGCTGCCTTTGACACTGTTCGGAGGCAGCCTGGCCGATGTGAACTTGTGAGGCAGAAGGTTCTAATGCACGTACACGCATGCGTAGAGGCACATAGAAACCGTTTTCAGCACGTACTGTAACTGTGGCTGCATGATAACCGCGCGTATTAAAGCGAAGTGTCTGTAACGATATGTGACTGAGTAAATGGTCTCTAGCATGGAAACCATGCATTTCAGGACATAAGTACGTTAGACCGTTTTTGTCCTTATCGTCTCATCGACCAATTCCTAGAGTTTGTACACTGAGGAAAAAAATGTCACCCTGTATAGCTACGACTACGGCCGCTGGCATCAATCAAAGAGGAACGAAACAACGCTTGCACGGAAGGTGAGTTGGGCAGCTCATAGAAGCTCCGGCACGTCGCAGAACCCAGTGACGCCAACTGGCGCAGGGGGCCGGTGCCACGTTTAAAACTGCCGCTGCCGCCTCCCTACAAGTATCAAGCGTCTGTTGTTGCTTCGTTTTGACATCGAAAACCTGCCTCCAGGCCCGATTAAGTGTGAACCGCTGGTCACTGTTAAAATTATTGCTTTCATTCTAGTTTCAGCTGCCTCTTTTATAACGGAATTCCAGTGTGGTGACGCACGAGTCAAGGCTTTCGTGTTCTCAGACTGTATTTTGTATTTTCCAGGCAATGCTCATCTATGGCCGACTTGTCAAGCTCCCTTTGCTTAAGATTTCTCTTGTGCTCGGCACTACGCTCTGTAACTGTGCGAATTGTCTGACCTGTATAGAGGCTGTCACACTCGCAAGGGACACCATACGTACCGGGCACACGAAGAGCTATGTCATCTTTAACAGGGCGCAGCATATCTCGTATTTTGGAGGCGGGCCGGAACACTGGTCTCCTGCAATGTCTCTGCAGCAGACGTCCTGATTTGCTGCTCGTTGCCCCACAGTATGACAGGAATGCCGCCAGCTTGGCTTTTTCCGCCGATTCACAAGGCGTCCTCTTTCGGTGGTACCTGAAAGCGTTTGATAATCTCTCTTGTTGTAACCATTCGTCACGGACACGTGCCTCAAGGTCTGGAATTCAGACTGTAGGTGGTCGTCGTCCAAAATAACTTTGGATATGTGCATTAACGTGTTAAGGTCCGCTTTCTTGTCTAAAAGATGGCGAAAACTACGGCCGTTCAAATACGGATCAGTGTGCGTCGGTTTCCTGTACACAGAATGACCAAGTCGGCCTCTTGCCGGCCGGCCGTGTGGCCGAGCGGTTTTAGGCGCTTCAGTTTGGAACCGTGCGACCGCTACGGTCGCAGATTCATTTCCTGCCGCGGGCATTAATGTGTGTGATGTCCTTAGAACTACTTAAACCTAACTAACTTAAGTTCTAGGTTACTGATGACCTCAGAAGCTAAGTCCAATAGTGCTCAGAGCCATTTGAACCTCCTGCCTTCCGCTCAACTGAAATATCCAAGAATAGTAGATTGCATTCCTTCTCAATGTCGATGGTAAATTTAATGTTGGGATGGACACCGTTCATGTGATGGACGAGCTGTTCCAGTGTATTTTCACCGTGAGGCCATATTAGGAAGGTGTCATCGACGTACCTTAAGAAGCAATATGGACGCATCTCAGGCAGAGTTGAGAGCCTGCTTCTCAGAGTGCTCCACGAAGAAATTCGAGACTACAGGTGACTGGTGAAGCCATCGCTGTGCCACCCGTCATTTCGTAATATTCGCCGCAGTACAAGAAGTACGTTGTCATTAGAACATGACTGAACAACTTGACAATTTCGGATGGAAACTGTTCGGCCAAAAGATCCAACGTGTCTTCCTTGCACTGGCATCCTCGTGAAAAGTGACACCACGTCCATGCAAACCATTATGTAGTTTCGGACTATTTTCATTTTCTTGAATGTTTCAACAAATGTCGTGTTCACTATATCCCAGGTTTGGCACTAATCATATAAGAAGATGTTTTTCCAGTCTGTTTTGCAGAAGGTAAGAAAAATTGCATGCCTTCCTTAATGAACATTAATAACACGACACATGGCAAAATGTTCATACAGTATGCAAAAATTTATTGCAACTACTGACTGATAACACCCAACGTTGAACATAATAAAAGCATTTAAAGTGGATGACTTAAAATAAAGTTATGCGCTATTTAAAAAGATCAAATCACAAATCAAGTGTCAGTATAATTTTTTGGTTGAAGGGGACTAACATAAAGCAGGTATAGAATTTCATTTGTTAATAGTTGGTGGTGACAGCCATGGGCCTCTGGTGTAACGTCAATCCATTGTACTTTGCAGTATCCTGGAGACGAGGCTGGCAGCCGGAAGCGGGTTTGCGGAAACACTGGCGAGGTAAGTGGCTGACGTGGGTGCCGGCGATGCGGACAGGTCAGCTGGTGCAGTGAAGCGTCGTTAGCAAACCAGCCTATGACAGTTAAACATTTCGTATATTGTAGATCAAGGCCATAAAGTGACATCTCAGTTTGTACAATACGAGTCATACAGATTTTAAGAAAAAAAAAAGACAGGACACATCGAAATGCAGAAATTAAAGTGTGATCAGAAGGAACCATGCAAAAATGTGGGCATAAGCCTCTTTCTGTATATCAGACAAAGTATGTCACGAAGAGTGTATCTTCGCATACTGAGAGCTGATCATTCAGCATATTTTTAGAATTTAGGTGGGAATGTTTGTAGATTTCAAGCTATTCTAAGATGTTCATTTTGTAGCTCTTATCAACCATACGCAAAATTTCCATATCAAGCACACATCGGAGGGAGAGAGTGTTTTACGACTTACCTGTATTTTCACCTTCTTTGTTGAGCAAGTGCTCACGAAAGGGATCTCAAACGACCTCTTTATTTGTCTTACATAAGAAACCGACGCCCATTGCATTGAACCCCTTGTTTGAGAAATTAGTATTATGCATGAACAGCAGCATGGTGACATTGTTGGAGGTAAAGGACGAATTGGCGTCATATTTTTTAAACACTTCGTAGTAGATATGAAATGTCACCTAGAAATAATATTGTAATGTATTTCTTTACAGTGAGGTCACTTTTATTGAGTGAAGAGGCATTAACATTTCCCTTAGTTTTAGCTTTATAAAATTTTTGTACGAAACTCGCTTGATACCTGTTGTTGAGTGCTGTATGCTTCAAATTGTTAAGTTCGGTAATTCCTGGGTGTTCGTGTTGATGAAAACTTCAAGTGGAAGAAGCATGATACTGAGCTTATCATGTATACATATCCTGCAAACTGATTCGTTCAAGAACGTTTCAATAGAAAGAATCGTTCCAATGATCTGTGTAACACGCAACTAACTAATAACAACAGCAGAACGTGTTAGGGGACTTTGAGCATACGGTCGGCATAGCGTTACACAACGCCGATTTTTGCTTAAAGGGGTCATGACAAGCCGCATGAACAGTATTACCTGTTGTGGCGAGTTTCCTATAAATACCGAAATTAATTTTGCCGTCTATTAAAGGCAGTTTTAGATCATTGAAGCTGAGTTCATTACGCCTGTTTTCTATTTCATATGTAAATTTAATTTTAGTGTGATACCAATTCAGAGAGTCTCCAAGTAATATCATAACAAGCCCGCCCGGTTGGCCGTGCGGCGTAACGCACGGCTTTCCGGGCGGGAAGGAGCGCCTGGTCCCCGGCACGAATCCGCCCGGAGGATATGTGTATAGATCCGGTGAACCGGCCAGTTTGTGGATGGTTTTTAGGCGGTTTTCCATCTACCTCGGCGAATACAGGCTGGTTCCTCTTATTCCGCCTCAGTTACACTATGTAGGCAATTGCTGCGCAAACAAGTTCTCCACGTACGCGTACACCACGCAGACATAGGGGTTATACACTCGTCTGGTGTGAGACGTTCCCAGGGGGGCGGGGGGCGAGGGGGGTCCACCGGGGGCCGAACCGCACAATACCCTTGGATTAGGTGTGGGGCGGCGGGTGGGTGAAGTGGACTGCGGTAGTCGTCGTGGGGTTGTGGACCACTGTGGCTGCAACGGGGACGGAGCCTCTCTGTCGTTTCTAGGTCCCCAGTTAACATACAATACAATATCGTAACATCCCTTTTAGTATACAACGGTAGTATCTTAAAACTTGCCATCTCTAGGACGAAATACTAGTAGCCAGGGCTGAGTAATATGGAAAAAAAGGTCACAGAATAATTAATGAAGATAGCTAGGCGTCCAGTGAGGCCGATCTCCATAGCGAGGCGTTCATCCGACCACAGAAACTGAATGATGTTTGGGACAGAATCAGTACTGAAAAAGGAAGAAAATGCGAGAAAAGTGTGTATGGCGGTTTGAACGTGTGCTAGAGGAGATTCGGGTGTTGTCGGATAGTTTAGTATTGATTGCCGACGTTTCTGCTCTAACAGGTGGTGGTGCTGCTTCGTGAGACTACCATGCACTGTTTCGACAATTTGCGAGTATTTCCTTGCTAGCTAAATAAGAAAGCTTATGTCTGTGATTTGTCAAACTTCTGTAGGTAACATTTCAAAAATATACGTTAAGTAACAGATGCCTAAACTAGATATTGATGTTAAGTACAGTGCTCATTCAAAGATTAGCAGTTCATTGTGCCTTTTTAATTTGACGACGTTTAGTAGATTAGGCTAGACGTACTTTCGCGATCTTCCATGATAAACAATTTTTTACAAAGAAAAACAAATACAGTATATAATTGCGCAGGCTTCCGCGGCATGCGTCAATTGACATAAGTTTTCTGAGAAACCAACGTCGTAGTCACAGTTACAGTGGCTTCTTCTGCGTATTCTGGCATTCTTTAATTGCGTGGAGTCACTTATATTTTGTCATTGCTGCTCACGGTGCGCAGCGTCACAGTTAAGTTGTTACGATTGGTCACGTAAGGCGGGAGGAGCGGGAAGTTTACTGTAGTAGGTTACTGGGGTGGGGAGAGAGGGGCTCTGCTGTCGTCTGCTGCCTCTCGCGTTGTGTGCCATTATTGGTGGACGGCGGCGAATGAGGCGTGCATTATTTCGTTGCTTCTCGGATCTTGCGTTTTGTCAAAGCCGAATGCTTGGCCAGCACACAGGTTTCGTTAAATTGTATTTCCTGGCCATAGTGTTGCTGCAACGGGCACAGGGGATCACGAGAGCTACATTCGTCTAGGGCAACATGGCAAATTCACAGTCGCCGAACACCAGAAGACTGGTAGTAACCTAATTTACGGACATAGTGCTGTGGGGCGTTGTGTATGGTTCGAACTGAAGATCGGACACTACGCCATATCACAGTATAGAAACTTTTATTGTTCCATGATGAACGCTTCAGCAGTCTTACGTTGCCCTTATCTGAGCTTATGGAACTTGTAATGAAAGTCGTGTTACATTACTTGGCGCTTTTACTTGACGTCAAAGCGCAGAAGGCACTCCACTATTTATAAAACAAACACACACACACACACACACACACACACACACACAGCAGAGGGAGGGGGGGGGGGAGAGAGAGAGAGAGAGAGAGAGAGAGAGAGAGAGAGAGAGAGAGAGAGGATAACATGATCGTTCAATCCTTGCATATCGGGCTCGAACATGACTCCCCCAAGCTGGCCGCATATTAACCACAATAAAGTTCCCGCTCAGACGGTTCAAATGGCTCTGAGCACTATGGGACTTAACTTCTGAGGTCATCAGCCCCCTAGAACTTAGAACTACTTAAACCTAACTAACCTAAGGCATCACATACATCCATGCCCGTGGCAGGATTCGAACCTGCGGTTCCAGACTGAAGCGCCTAGAAGCGCTCGGCCACCCCGGCCGGCAAGTTCCCGCTCCTTCCGCCTCAGGTGATCAACTGCATAACAATGATCTTTTAGAAATTTTAACATAGTGTTATGCTCAGTGAGCAGTAATAACAGAAAGATACGTGAGGCTGCACAGCTAAAACACACCAGTAGATACAGAAGAAAACCACTGTAACCTTGGCCGAAACGTAGGTTCCTGCAGTATAGGTTTTATATTATGGCACGGTATTATGGTCAGAAAACTAGAATGTCTGAAACATATATGCTGATGTACCTTCCATTGCTTTCAAATGAAGTGGTCTTCTTGGATGTGGAAAAAAAAAGGAGAAACATGAATATATCTTCATTTAAAAGATAATAAATAACCTCTCACGAAATATGTACCGGTTAAGTACACTAAGGTGCATAAGGTTAAGTCTTAAGCTGCTGTAGCGACGCATCATCAGTTAGGAAAATAATTTTCTTTAGCGGTAGAAAGGATATTTTACCGAGATGGCATGTCGGGTTTTATGGAACATGTGAGAGCTGTGATGCGACTGTCCCGTCTTCTTATACTTCCACTTCTTGTTTATCGAAAAATTCAATTGTACCCTTTAAATTATCAACGTCACCAAAAAAGAATGTTTCTAATAGAGGTGGAAAATCTGCGACATCGTGTACAGTGACGCCGAAAAGTTAAGACGCATGGACCAGAATCTCAGAAGAAAAAAAAGAAACATAAACTCTTCGTGAAAATACAATCTGCTTCGAAAGGTGACTCAAATGGCGACTTGAAATCTCACCTTTTTTATATATCGTCTGAAATGGACTTCGTGCTATCCGGAAGTGAGCCCATGGTGGTGTAGCTGGTAGAGCACCAGACTCCGGCCCTGTAGGTCTCCGGTTCAGTCCCGGATAGGAGCGTTACTTTAGGCTCAGTTTGTGAAGGCCCCTTCTCTCGAATAATAAATCATCCAATTTTTCTGAAATTGTAATCTCTTGGTCGTCTGGTCATGTTAATTACATGTAGCGATTTCCGTCTCAATCAGGTAATTCCTTCGTGGTGCGTCTTTCTTCTTCTTCTTCTTTTTGTTCTCTCTCTCTCTCTCTCTCTCTCTCTCTCTCTCTCTCTCTTTAGTGTATTGCAGACTCTCAAAATCTTAAGACCAATTTTGGAATCACCAGAATGTTTCCTTAAAGATGAGATATTTTACACATTTTGCAGTTGTTTTAATTTTCGTAAATATTACATTTATTTTATTGTGCTAACACGTAAGAGCGGTATTTGGAAGGAATGCATAACTCAAGTGGTGGTGTTACTACATTAATATATATTATAATTAATATACAAAAGGCAAACGTTTTACGTAAAAACTAACACATTAAAGTAATGCTGGCCATTGGGCAGCTTAATTCCACTATAAAGCAGATATTTATACTTGGTATTTCGTGACCCCTCATACCTTAAACTGGTGGAAAGGTGCATGTTTGTAATTAGATTTTTGTGGGACGCCAACAGGCAGTTGAGGGTTAGGTAAACATTTTGAGGTAGGTTGTGAGACGGTACATCCCGGAAATTGTGGTGAGATACTCTGGAAACCAGACGCGGCCGGCCCGGGCGCGTATCGTGTAGTGACAGTCGAGAGGGCTCGGAGGCCGTGCCGTGTGGCCAGCAGCCACGGCTCTCGCTGCGGCTGACTCAAGTTGTGAGACTGGCAGACGCGGAAGGGTGGGTTGCCGCCGTGGCCGACACGACCAACCACAACGGACGTCTAACCCAACCAGCGACAGAGAAAGCGGTAACACGGCTTACAAACACAAAATTAAGATGAGTGCATGGGTGCGGAGGCGCGCCCTGGATACCAAGCGTAGTTTTTAAGTTGTCTAATGTTAAATATTTTGTTATGTAATTATCTAAATCATATCTCGATAGCGCCTTAAACGATACTTACAAACGTAGTGTCTGTGGATAGGCCTCACTGAGCGTTTTGGAACTGTCATTGTGCAAAATGGTTCAAATGGCTCTGAGCACTATGGGACTTAACATCTGAGGTCATTAGTCCCCTACACTTAGAACTACTTAAACCTAACTGACCTAAGGACATCACACACATCCATGCCCGAGGCAGGATTCGAACCTGCGACCGGAGCAGCAGCGCGGTTCCGGACTGAAGCGCCTAGAACCGCTCGGCTACAGCGGCCGGCTTGTCATTGTACACTTTTTTGTAAATGTCACCTATTCTGAGTTACAGCGTGGAATGCACATTATGTGCAAAAAAAAGGCTGAATTTTCCCATAAATAAGATATGAAACATTGAAAGTAGTGACAGCAGTTCTGAGTAGTTATGATTATGGATGTATGAGTAATTAATTTTAATTCTTTATTTTCAGTGATAATATAAGAACGCAAAATAGCATTTACGTGGCCAAAACCATTATTTGTGATCAAACGATTTGAGTTACAGAAGGGCTACGAACAGAATTGGAAAACTGGGGAAATTTACGTACAATTTCATATATAATACATGTATATGACATTAAATTCGTAGTCAGCCCTGACAGGCGTGGCAGTTCGGGGAACGCCAAGTCGCTGACGCCTCGAGTAGCGTGTCCTGACTGTCAGCGCCGTCTAGGCTGTAGTGTGTTTTGTTTACTGCGTGGATCGGATTTGTGTCAGTCCTTGCCGGGCACGCTGCAATGAATGTCGGTTGTGATTTAGCTGTCGGTTTACCTTTCTACCACTCTGTCTTGAAACTTGTGCAAGTAAATGCATTTGATTTCAATTTATCGTTCGTTGTTTATAAAATAATTATTTTCAGGGTATTGCACAAAAAATTTAACTTCAGCGGAAAAATGTTTCCTTTTACGCCCACGCTTGTTTTGAAACATTCTTAAAAATAAATTTTATGTGTGATTACGTCGAAAATAATTATTTTATAAATAAAGGGCGATAAACTGAAAACAAATGCATTTACCTGCACAAGCTTCACCACAGAGTGGTAGAAAGGTAAACCGACAGCTAAATCGCAGCCGACGATCACTGCAGAGTGCCCGGGCACGAGCGGAGACAAATCCGACCCGTACCGTAAACAAAACCAACTCTAGGCCTGACGGTAGCGACGGTCAGAATACGTTAGGCGCGGCGTCGGCTGCCTGCCGTTCCCCGAGCTACCACTCCTCCCGTGGCGGGGGCACCGAACGTGTTAAATGGCGGCGGGCATTATCGCGCGAAGCGTTTTCGCAACAGTCGGGGATGCGATCTGGAACAGACAGGAATGAGTCGGAATATTTCTAAGTGTTTATATTTCAGGTCAGGTGATCAAGTCTGAACTTCAAAAGTTTCCTTCGGTTGATTTTGAGAGTGATTTGCACTTGGAATTTCGTTAGATCACAATTACGGAACTTTAGGCTTGTGCTAAAGGAACATTATCTCCCGTGAATGTGTGACACTGTTAAGTTCCTTTAAGCTCTCGCTCAGACGGTTGTTATTGCAGTAAAGAACGATCATTAATTCTGATAAGTGGGATTTTACTTAAAAAATAAACTCAGTTTGTTAAAATTTAAAACGCTGTGAGCAGAGAACATTATTTCACCGCAAATTCCTGCCTGCCTATATTGAAACTGTGTCTGAATTTCGGTAGGGTTGATGCGATAGATGCGATGGTTCGCCCCTGGACTGCAACATAGCCGACACTTACGAAAACTAACCACGCCTTGCGGATAATTAATTATTCGTACTAATGCACGTGCGGGCTGACGATTATCTACATCTACATCCATACTCCGCAAGCCACATGACGGTGTGTGGCAGAGGGTACCCTGAGTACCTCTATCAGTTCTCCCTTCTATTCCAGTCTCGTATTGTTCGTGGAAAGAAGCATTGTCGGTATGCTTCTGTGTGGGCTCTAATCTCTCTGATTTTATCCTCATGGTCTCTTCGCGAGATATACGTACGAGGGAGCAATATACTGCTTGACTCTTCGGTGAAGGTATGTTCTCGAAACTTTAACAAAAGCCCGTACCGAGCTACGAGGTGCATTCAAGTTCTAAGGTCTCCGATTTTTTTTCTAATTAACTACTCACCCGAAATCGATGAAACTGGCGTTACTTCTCGACGCAATCGCCCTGCAGACGTACACATTTTTCACAACGCGGACGCCATGATTCCATGGCAGCGGCGAAGGCTTCTTTAGGAGTCTGTTTTGACTACTGGAAAATCGCTGAGGCAATAGCAGCACGGCTGGTGAATGTGCGGCCACGGAGAGTGTCTTTCATTGTTGGAAAAAGCCAAAAGTCAGTAGGAGCCAGGTCAGGTGAGTAGGGAGCATGAGGAATTACTTCAAAGTTATCACGAAGAAACTGTTGCGTAACGTTAGCTCGATGTGCGGGTGCGTTGTCTTGGTGAAACAGCACACGCGCAGCCCTTCGCGGACGTTTTTGTCGCAGTGCAGGAAGGAATTTGTTCTTCAAAACATTTTCGTAGGATGCACGTGTTACCGTAGTGCCCTTTGGAACGCAATGGGTAAGGATTACGCCCTCGCTGTCCCAGAACATGGACACCATCATTTTTTCAGCACTGGCGGTACCCGAAATTTTTTTGGAGGCGGTGAATCTGTGTGCTTTCATCGAGCTGACTGGCGCTTTGTTTCTGGATTGAAAAATGGCATCCACGTCTCATCCATTGTCACAACCGACGAAAAGCAAGTCCCATTCATGCTGTCGTTGCGCGTCAACATTGCTTGGCAACATGCCACACGGGCAGCCATGTGGTCGTCCGTCAGCATTCATGGCACCCACCTGGATGACACTTTTCGCATTTTCAGGTCGTCATGCAGGATTGTGTGCAAAGAACCCACAGAAATGCCAACTCTGGAGGCGATCTGTTCAACAGTCATTCGGCGATACCCCAAAACAATTCTCTCCACTTTCTCGATCATGTCGTCAGACCGGCTTGTGCGAGCCCGAGGTTGTTTCGGTTTGTTGTCACACGATGTTCTGCCTTCATTATACTGTCGCACCCACGAACGCACTTTCGACACATATAACTCCATCACCACATGTCTCCCTCAACTGTCGATGAATTTCAATTGGTTTCACACCACGCAAATTCAGAAAACGAATGAATGCACGCCGTTCAAGTAAGGAAAACGTCGCCATTTTAAGTATTTAAAACAGTTATCATTCTCGCCGCTGGCGGTAAAATTCCATCTGCCGTACGGTGCTGCCATCTCTTGGACGTATTGACAATGAACGCGGCCTCGTTTTAAAACAATGCGCATGTTTCTATCTCTTTTCAGCCCGGAGAAAAAAAAATCGGAGGCCTTAGAACTTGAATGCACCTCGTACTCAGCGTCTCTCCTGCAGAGTCTTCCACTGGAGTTTGTCTATCATTTCCGAAACGTTTTCGCGATTACTGAATGATCCTGTAACGAAGCGCGCTGCTCTCCGTTGGATCTTCTCTCTCTCTTCTATCAACCCTATCTGGTACGGATCCTACACTGCTGAGCAGTATTCAAGCAGTGGGTTAACAAGCGTACTGTAACCTACTTCCTTTGTTTTCGGATTGCATTTCCTTAGGATTCTTCCAATGAATCTCAGTCTGGCATCTGCTTTACCGATGATCAACTGTATATGATCATTCCATTTTAAATCACTCCCAATGCGTACTCCCAGATAATTTATGGAATTAACTGCTTTCAGTTGCTGACCTACTATTTTGTAGCTAAATGATAAGGGATCTATCTTTCCATGTATTCGCTGCACATTACACTTGTCTACATCGAGATTCAATTGCCATTCCCTGCACCATGCGTCAATTCGTTGCAGATCCTCCTGCATTTCAGTACAATTTTCCATTGTTACAACCTCTCGATATACCACAGCATCATCCGCAAAAAGCCTCAGTGACCTTCCGATGTTATCCACAAGGTCATTTATGTATATTGTAAACAGCAACGGTCCTACAACACTCCCCTGTGGCACACCTGAAATCACTCTTACTTTGTAAGACTTCTCTCCATTGAGAATGACATGCTGTGTTCTGTTATCTAGGAACGCTTCAATCCAATCGCACAATTGGTCTTGATAGTCCATATGCTCTTACTTTGTTCATTAAACGACTGTGGGGAACTGTATCGAACGCCTTGCGGAAGTCAAGAAACACGGCATCTACCTGTGAACCCGTGTCTATGGTCTTCTGAGTCTCTTGAACGAATAGCGCGAGCTGGGTTTCACACGACCGTCTTTTTCGAAACCCATGCTGATTCCTACAGAGTAGATTTCTAGTCTCCAGAAAAGTCATTATACTCGAACATAATACGTGTTACAAAATTTTACAACTGATCGACGTTAGAGATATAGGTCTATAGTTCTGCACATCTGTTCGACGTCCCTTCTTGAAAACGGGGATGACCTGTGCCTTTTTCCAATCTTTTGGAACGTTACGCTCTTCTAGAGACCTACGGTACACCGCTGCAAGTTCCTTCGCGTACTCTGTGTAAAATCGAACTGGTATCCCACCAAGTCCAGCGGCCTTTCCTCTTTTGAGCGATTTTAATTGTTTCTGTATCCCTCTGTCGTCTATTTCGATATCTACCATTTTGTCATATGTACGACAATCTAGAGAAGGAACTACAGTGCAGTGCAGTCTTCCTCTGTGAAACGGCTTTGGAAAAAGACATTTAGTATTTCGGCCTTTAGTCTGTCATCCCTTGTTTCAGTACCACTTTGGTCACAGAGTGTCTGGACATTTTGTTTTGATCTACCTACCGCTTTGACATAAGACCAAAATTTCTTAGGATTTTCTGCCAAGTCAGTACATAGAACTTTACTTTCGAATTCAATGAACGCCTCTCGCATAGCCCTCCTCACACTGCATTTCGCTTCGGGTAATTTTTGTTTGTCTGCAAGGCTTTGGCTATATTTATGTTTGCTGTGAAGTTCCCTTTCCTTCCGCAGCAGTTTTCTAACTCGGTTGTTGTACCACGGTGGCTCTTACGATATTGCTTGGCACATACTCATCTAACGCATATTGTACGATGGTTTTGTTGGTTATGTTGCGGAAGTAACAAGTTTTAGCTTCTGCATTCACCATTTATATTTCAGGGATAACATTTTCAATACGCTTTATTCTGTGTGTATAGTTGCATGTATTAGTCTCGTCCGGGACCAGCAAGAGCTAGCAAAGAGCATCTATTTATTTGTGCAGTCGCAATCGACATAGCGCATAGTTTGTGATTGTCAACAAAATTGGGTTGGCGTTACTGGAAAAACAACGCCAGTGGCTGTTGATATTGCCGCTGTTTGTCAGCTGTGTTTACATAATAAATACGGGGTGACCCAAAAAGAATGACACGATTTTTATAGAATTATTTATTAGTTAGAAGGGCTTAACACCAACAAATTACATACTAAATTACTCAGAAAAGACAGAAGTTTGTAAAAACCCATCATAAATGTTCAATATGTCCTCCATTGGCTGCACGGACGACATCTAGTCGATAGCCGAATTCATCCCAAACTGTGCGTAAGGTGTCTTCTGTCACTGAAGCTACAGCAGTTGATATTCTGGTTTTTAGTTCATCAGTGTCGCTAGTTAAGGAAGGAACGTAAACACTTCGTTTAACATATTCCCCACACCAAGAACTCGCATGGTGTTAAGTCAGGGGACGTAGGAGGCCAAGAGTGTAAAGCCTGGTCTCGCGGTCCTGTACGCCCTATCCAACGCTGAGGCTCGTTGGCATTGAGGAAACTGCGCACGTTGTTCTGCCAGTGCGGTGGTGCTCCATCTTGCTGACAGATGAAATTGTCAGAGTCAAATTCTGGGAATAACCAGTTTCGTAGCATTGCAAAATATGATTGTCCTGTTGCGATTTCTTCCTCAAAAAAGTAGGATCCATAAACCTTTCTTTGCGACTGGCTGCACGCTCCAGGTCAGCG
Source organism: Schistocerca gregaria (assembly GCF_023897955.1). Lineage (NCBI taxonomy): Eukaryota > Metazoa > Arthropoda > Insecta > Orthoptera > Acrididae > Schistocerca > Schistocerca gregaria. Next base: position 860,827,312 of record NC_064922.1, read on the forward strand.
CTCGTAGCGACATCTAGCGGGTGCTTTTTTGAAGCTGTAGACCATGCCGATTACATCCAGCGCTGTTCCAGTCACTTAGTGACATTTGTCTCAATATTATTAAAAGTTAAAATCGGGTCATTATTTTTGGGACACCCTGTATAATTACACGAAGTCACGTATTGACCTGTTGCTCGGTGCTTGGAGCTGAGTGCCGGCGCAAGTGATACCTTGGGACGAGACTCTTGGATTGGACCGCAGCTGCTGTAATTCATCATTGTTTGGTGATGAAATCCGTATAGCACGGATTTGTGGTGTATTTGTATGGGGCCTCAGAATTTAATACATTATTGATCTCAAGTATTAGGAAATAACATAAGATGATCTTTACGAATTCCTTGAAAGCTCGTCGCATTTCTGGTCTAACGCTTGTTTCGACTTGAATCGGCTTGTATTTACCAGCTTCCTTCGCTGCTGGAGCATGTGGTGGGAACGTCTGGAACGACGTCCAGTCTCGCGAGGCCAGATGAGACGCTGGTGGAAAAACACGCGGCAAAACTGACAGGCAGGACGCGAGGCGGCGTCAGACCGAATGACAGGCACGCGACGTTTATTCATTTAAGTGCCCGTCTGCGAGGAGCTGCAGCGTGCGTTTCAACTTCATTCGTCATAGCCACCTTAATTGTCACTAGAGTGGGTAGTGTATGTGGAGTCACTTTGTCTCCTTCCGCACATGCCTTAAAATATAACATCTACGTCCAGACTCCATAAACCGTAATTCTGGTAGGACACTCGTAACCCGCCTTTCTTGGTGTGTTCGTGAATAGTGTACAGATGGAACGGCTTTCGAAGAGTCTCCGTATGGATTCGATTTACTAAGATATTGTCGTCGTGGTTGTTTTATCTAATTTTTATCTAATTTTTATCTAATTATATAGATGGCTCACACTTGGTGAAATGTGCGACCTTCTAAGTTCGAGTGTAAACCTGCCCTTCTCGTAACGTCTGCCTGCCACTGGAGTTGACGGTCATCTCAGTGACTCTCGCGCTCGCTAAAGGAACCTGCTGAGAGTCGCACCTCCTCGCGCGAGTCACTCATTCCGTTGGTCCCACACTGATGGGCCGGTACCGAACGAGATACGTGGTTTCCCAAATTTACAGATACGGCTGGTTTGAAAGGAAAACAGACACGGCTTGCCTATGTCCAATGTTACCCAAGCGTGAGCTTCCGCTGCGTCACTAAAGGGCCAAAGCGTTGACGAGACGTTGAACACCAAACTTTCCCTTGTTTTAAAATTAGAAACCGGTCAAAAGAAATTTTTTTGAGCCACTTCTTTACGTGGATGAACTACGTTTCCTTAGCTTGCATAATGTTCCTTTGGAATTCTAAATTTACATCTAGCGGCCGGCCGCAGTGGCCTAGCGGTTCTAGGCGCTTCAGCCTGGAACCGCGCGACCGCTACGGTCGCAGGTTCGAATCCTGCCTCGGGCATGGGTGTGTGTGATGTCCTTAGGTTAGTTAGGTTTAAGTAGTTCTAAGTTCTAGGAGACTGATGACCTCAGACGTTAAGTCCCATAGTGCTCAGAGCCATTTGAACCATTGCATCTAGCGACTTGGCTCCATTGAAGGGGATCTGTTGACTTGTCTCTGCTGAAACGAAATAGAAAGCAGGTCCAACACTAGGGGACTTGGAATTTTGTTCAGTAGGCTGCTGTACGGAACTGTATCGAAGGCCATCCGGAAGTCAGAGAAGACGGCACCAGCTGGGTGCGTTTATCTAGGGCCATCTGGATTTCATGGAGCTGTCATTCGCAAGAACTGTTACGGAATCCACGTTAATCTTTTTGTAGGAGACATTCGTTCTCCAAGAAGGTGATAACATCTAAGGGTGGTGTATGCTCTTTAATTCAGCAACAAATTGACGTCAGCGATATACACCGTATCTACTTGCCCGGCGTCTTTCCTCGAAAGCTGCTTGCAGTTTCTTCCCCAGACGGAAACATCCCCAGTACCCTTCGATGCTGCAGCGACCAACGGTCAGCAGCTGCTAAACGGGGAGAGAGTATGTGATGACCTCAACCCACAGGAAAAATAATTATCAAAATCTGAACTGTGAAGTCATCCAAACTTCTAGTTGGAAAACCTCACTCTTTGTTATACTTCTCAATTGGTCACGATCGCACTTTATGAATCACACACAATACTGTTAACAACCGCATGAACACTGGGGGGGGGGGGGGGGGGGTTCCACCATACATCTAATCACTTTTGAGTATAACCAGTGTCTCTTAATACTACGACTCGTAGCATTACAATATCAAAAACTTATATTATTGGGTAAACAGTCACTTCGTGAATTGATAGCTGACATTTATAATTCCCGCTCGCGTCAGGAAAAGCACAAATACGGGAATACCAGCTTTACGTTATTGGCCAGAACGCAAGCAATTATGGCGGTCGCCGTAATTTCCGCGCGAAGCCATATTTCGCGACAAAATACTCTTATTAGTCACTGTCATATATCTAGTCTCATAACAATACATAAAACTACATAAAGAAACTACAATAATTTTGACATGCAAGGAGAATTAGTCCTAATGAGAGAAAAAAGTTTATATTTACTGGTGTTTCAACAATGACTACCAGGCAACTTTTAGTTCAGTGGCTATAATTTTATTTTCGTTAGCAGAAAGCAAACAAACTAAACAAAGAATTTAATTAAATAGAGTCTGTAATTCTTATACTTTTAATAGAGAAAGAATGTTTCTAGGTCAGGGGATAGCGTTCGGCGAAATCCCGTAACTTTTTGTTGCATACGAAGCGTTGCGTTAGGCAGCACGATGTCGGCGGTTTACGATGATGAGAGCAGGATACAGACAGTTCCGCTGGTTAATCTTCTCCGGCGAAACGCAAATAAAGTTCCGGCACAGCTGTATCGTTAACCCCGTGGTGATTAACAAACCACAAGACACCAGTATACGAACGTTGTTGACATGTCCTCTCTTTCAAAGTACGTGACGTAGGCATCGCTCGTTTTTACATTTTATGCACTGTCCGTGACGCTATCGTCCATAATTACACGGTTGGTCACATTCATATAGTCTTAGCCACAAATACACAGTTCATAGAATTATTCTTGTGTGTGAAGCACACCGTAAACAATGCCCACTCTGTTCTTGCATTTCAAACTTCGACAACGACACTGAAAGCCATTTATATTGCACAGTTAATTAGTCTTCACTTTCACGGCTTGATAGAATGTGATGTACAACAGTTCCACCACCCAAAACCCATACCAGCAAAGTTCATTCGCATAAAAGCACAGTTCGTGTCGGCCACAACAAAGTAATGTTAGGGGCACTTTCACAGTCCGGTTTATGTGCTCTTCAAGTTCGCTGGCGATGGCATTACATACAGCAGTGGTAAAGAGAATTAACAATCTGATAGTTCGGTATCACTGTCCATACAATTACTTATGCTTTTCATAAAACAAAGCACTACTTTTCCCGCGCACGCTTCACAGACACGCCATCCACCATCCCCCACTACTACGCAACAACCTTTCGACTCTCAATATCACTATCGCTGTCTGCTGTCCATAGATGTTATATCGTTATCGTAAATTATACAAATCTTTATAAATGTTACATAATCACAATTAGAAATGCCCATATAAACAAAAGAAAAAGAATAGAAATTTAAATAAAATCACGAAAAAAAATTATATGCGTAATTAGCAATGCCTTCACCTCCACGCCAACACCGGCGTAATGGCCAACTCAATAGGTCTACTGCCATCTCTGCATAAGGGTTAGTTTCCACTAATGTGAGGTGTCGCAGGATGTGGGTACTGCGATGTTTTGCGTACGTCTGGTTAAGCTTAACCAATAATCGCGCTCATCTGGAGATAGATTGGGGAGCGGTTTGAAGGACAGAGGAAAAAAAAGTACCAAGGTAAGAGCCAAGGGGAAAAAAAAACCTCTGCGATAGTTAGGTCGGGTGGTAAGACCAGTAGCGGATGTCTTGCTGCCTGCGATAGGTCGTGCAAGGGTAGGCTTTGTTAGTAGTGGGTATCATGCATGTCGATACCTTTGTCGTTGTGCGGTTGTGTTGCTCGGAGGCTGGTGCTGGGTGCCGGTGTAGAGCTCTCGTTCAGCGTCAGCAACCTGCAACAGTTAGGTTTATTATCGTTTTTATGTCCGATAGGTCATATATCGGATGCACAGTGTAAGGTAATGTTGGCGGTTTGTTTGTGTGTCAGTGGGCGAGCTCGTCGGTGCCCCTGCTGTGGCCTGTTGGTCGGCTCTAATAGCAGCTGGTAAGTACCAGTCAGTGTTGCTGAGATACAGGGGCTTGCCGACGTTTGTCGCTTCTTAGTATATATTAGTTTACCATAGGTGGCTATGCCCTAGCTAGTAGTATCTTTGGCCGCTTGTGCTTCCACCTATGGTTGTGATCGTAGTTTCCCAGCGTGTGGATGAAAGGATTGTTCGAGTGTCTCGTGTTCCTGTATATTCGTGTGGCTTGTTTTTTGAATACTTCCTTGAGGGTATCAAGGCGGTATTCATGGTGAAGATACACGGTGCGTGTGTAGGGTGGAGCGTTGCTAATGATTCGTAGCACTTTGTTCTGTATGATCTGCAGGCGGCGTAGTCGTGTAGGAGCTTCATATCCCCAGACGGGAGCTGCGTACGTCATCAGATGTCTAATCAGTGTCAGCGATCGGGCCCGTCTGCCTTCGCACTGCAGAGAGTCCCAGCCCAGCTGCTGTGGCGACCCGCGCCACTCCGCTCCTAGGGCAGCCACCGCCGCCGCGGCCGGGCCCACGCGCCGTGCCAAAGGTCAGCAGTTCACGCCGGCTGCGTCCCGCGCGTGTGACACGGCGCGGCCACGCGGTCAATTCCGGACGTACACACCCCGCGTCGCCCTCTCCCTGTCCCAGCTGCTAACACTACCGCCGGAAGCACAGCCTGCGCGATCCCTAACGCAGCGTATGCTCGCCATCGTATCAACAACACACGTGCAGGACCTTAGAGTTACGGGGAATACCATTCATATTTCTCAGCATAATTTACTGTCAGAATGATTAAAAAGCACAAACAAATAAACATTGTCAAGCATTGCGATTACTTATATCTCGGAATAAAGTATTTTGTATAAAAACAACATTGAAAATAAATGAAACACGCTACTGGCCATTAAAATTGCTACACCAAGAAGAAATGCAGATGATAAACGTGTATTCATTGGACAAACATATTATACTAGAACTGACATGTGATTACATTTTCACGCAATCTGGGTGCATAGATCCTGAGAAATCAGTACCCAGAACAACCATCTCTTGATACGCGTGGGCATTGAGTAAAACAGAGCTTGGATGGCGTGTACAGGTACAGCTGCCCATGCAGCTTCAACACGATACCACAGTTCATCAAGAGTAGTGACTAACGTATTGTGACGAGCCAGTTGCTCGGCCACCATTGACCAGACGTTTTCAATTGGTGAGAGATCTGGAGAATGTGCTGTCAAGGGCATAGTAGCAAAATACGGAGTGATGAATTTATCTGGTTTCAAGATTCGATGGAATTCTTACAAGAAACATTCCTCACACACAACTAAAGAAAAGATGTTATGTGGACATGTGTCCGGAAACGCTTAATTTCCATGTTAGAGCTCATTTTAGTTTCGTCAGTATGTGCGCTCAGTGGAGCTCTTGTCTACGCAACCCCGGTATCATATGTAGAGACTCTTCGTGCTCGTATTGTGGACGACTGTGATACAATACGCCATTCTCCAGGGCTGCATCAACGCATCAGGGATTCCATGCGACGGAGGGTGAATGCATGTATCCTCGCTAACGGAGGACATTTTGAACATTTTCTGTAACAAAGTGTTTGAAGTCACGCCGGTACATTCTGTTGCTGTGTGTTTCCATTCCATCATTAATGGAAAGTAAGCGTTTCCGGACACATGTCCACATAACATATTTTCTTTTTTCGTGTGTGAGGAATGTTTCCTGAAAGTTTGGCCGTACCTTTTTGTAACACCCTGTATATTGAATTTACGTTATATGAAATTTAGTTTTGAGTCAGTGATTATGTTGCTAGTAGTAAAGATCGACTTTGTTTCAAAAGTCGACCCTGAAATATTTATCTCAATCTTACCTACTTAGTTGTTAAAAAATTCTCAAACATTTCGGTTACAGGGAGAAAGTCATATGTCTAAATGTTATTAACTATAAAGGTAGGGATACGGAAGGTGGTAGAATGAAGGGTAAACTGTTGAATTCTCTCATCCGAAAGTCGCTCTTATTATTCTTGAAATCCTGAAGGCAAGCAGCACAACTAATAAAATATAACTAATAAATCTACAGGACTGGAGTACTGGCAGATGTTATGCTCCCTCTTTACATGTTCAATTTTAGTTGAGACACACACACACACACACACACACACACACACACACACACACAGCATTTCTGTTGTAGCCCCAAGTATATTCCCGCTGAAATGCACAGGCACGATAAGAAGAACAAGAAGAAAACGGTTCCTACAAAGAGAAGTGGAAGAACTTGAAACAAGATTTACATGAACAACATATTCAAAACTTTGTGAAGTGTGTAATGTAGATGCACTTGGTGCAGAACCTGAACGTAGAGATACGTAAGTACAAGAAATGTGTGGTGTGGTTTCAAAACGTAAACACTGCTATCTCAGCAGATACAGAAATACATACCCATTCCTCACGTTATTCAGTTTCAAAAGCTCGTAAAATGGAGAATGAAAGAGGTATTTAGGTGTGGCCAGAATCATACTGTGAGCATCCATTGCAAGATGATACGCTTAATGTTGCCCTGGAATATTACGTAAGTCATGACAGAGATTGGAGCAGACAAATTCCTAATCAGACTAATGTTATCTCTGGCGAAAAAGTTATTATAAGTCCAGTGAGAAAAGCATAGCTCATAATGAAGGAGGAGATCCCAACTTTAGAGACTGATCTCACAAAATTCTCCTTCTTACGGCCAAATTGGGTAAAATGCCAGCCAGTGTATGACGTATGCTGTGTACGTATTAAACGAATTTGAAATTTATTTTTATCACCATAAGTAGTATCGCAGGGAGGGAGTACACAGAGGTGGACCTGATTCTTTTGTGCGTGCGTCAAGAGACGCAAGATAAATGTATCCTGGAGTGATATATACATTGCAAGAACAGTTCTCCACGAAATGCACCGTGTCTGATGAAAAAAGCAAATGAACTTTTATTAAGATTGTAGGGTTTGTTATAGTGTAGGCAATTTTAATTCATGGAATGTCGCTAAGAAGTAAAATCATGGTAGAAGAGAATAAAATTTTGTGGATAATATCAGAAAGCGAAAAATGTATATGTACAAAGCTATTTTCTACATCTAATTTTTTATAACATGCTTGAACAAAATGAAGAGTTCCTTTCCCACTCAGTTATAAGGCTGTAAAATAATCATTTTGACTAAGATATACCAGTTTTGCGTTACATTTACTCAACATCATCAGTCACATAAAATTTTTAAGTGTCCAGGATTTTTGACCTTGAGGACTAACATAAAAATTTCCCAAATTTCGAACTACAAAGTATTGCCCACTCTGATTGTACCTTCCCCAAGTACAATGACCAACTAACATACCAGGCAGTTTTTAGTATATTCAGGATTTTAGAGAAAATAATTAACAAAGAATCAAAACATTTCAGATTATCTCATCTGTAAGCAAATCCTTTGACAGTTTAAGATTTTCAGGCATTAATGTCAGAGCTGACAGTTAGCAGTCTTCCACTTTATCATTTCTCACGACAGCTCATATGAGATTGCTGGGTTTGTTATTGCCAGGGAAGGTACGGAATCCAGGTAATTTTGATCCGCGGCGTACTATTCTGTTCGTCGCACATGAAAACTGTTGTGGAGGGCATATTACGTTCGGGGCCAGAAGATGACACCATATGGTGTCGGAACTTACATGCGATAAAAAGAATAAACATTACACTCAAATACAGCCGCTGGTTTTATCATCATTATTCAAGTAATATGCGAAAGTCTCGTATGCGTAACATCCAGGTCCGATGTAATAGAGCTCCTGAAGACCGAAATGTGATTAAGTTAAATAAATTATCCCTTTCTACAGAAGAGAGGAAAAGGAGAAGACAGTTAAAGTGGTCGTGAGGTACCGGGCAGAGCAAAAACTGTACGGGTGGCGAGTCTCGTACAGAATTATATTCGGGGAAACACTGTGACGTCACTGATCTGCTCTTGGAACCCTACTGTCACGCCTTCTTCGTGGAAGGTTCCACTATTAACATTGCAGGTTGGGATCTTTCGGGCGTTCCCATTTGCTGGTGGTGCACGGACCCTGGACTGGCGGAATTAATGCCGGCAGCGAAGTGCTACCTACACCATCGTGTCGGGTCGGTGTTTCGCCCACGCGTCTATCAGCCAGCGCTCACTTCGCTTTTAGCCTTTTTCCATTCTGATAATCGTATTGACGCCATGAGACACACACTGACCGTAGCAGGACGGAGAGTTTTAAACTAATCTGTTCCGAAAGCACTGACCCAAAAGCGTGGGCAGCTGGAATTTGTACTTTTTATTTACGTCTACAACAAATGGACGTGTAGGTAACGATCACTGATGCCCCCTGACTGCGTATTTTTCAGTTTTGTTGGTTATTTTTGTTTCCTTGTGTTTCGATCTCACACTGTGGCTACTTGCCGATTTTCCGCCGTCACCCACCCACTCTCCTGTTTAATCGCCGCCTCCGCCCGTGCTGCGGTATCGCGCGTCAGCAAAGCCATGCCTCAAACTACCAATTCGACAGTAATGTCGGTCGCTTCCGATTACTTTTACAAGTCGTCTCCTTCCCTCCCTTATACCGACTGTTGGCAGTCCGAGGGATGTTTTTATTACTACCGCAGAATGGAGAATACACAGAATGGAAAAACTGGTGCAATCCACGCGCTAATATTTAGTGCGCGTGCGCGAAGTGTCCTATTGAAACCTAGTTAACAGCGGTGTTTGGAACCAATAGCGAACGGATAAGTTTTGTTTATTTTATTAACTGTGCATCTTACTTGCTGGGCTTACCTGCAAGTAAACAGTCCTTCGATGTATGGTAAAAGTTAAAAACATGTAATGAGCAGTTGTAAGAGAGAAGAACACACGAAAAAAGGTCTTTACCAATTTCCTCGCTGTAAACAATATAGTCGCACTAAAATGTAAAAAATACTCTACGTAAATGAAGCTAAGCTACATCAACTCCAGGGGTACGTTTGTCGGGAGAGGTTCTCCTTATCATTTAAAAAATTAAAAAACTACTTCTTTCGAATTTGCGCGGTTTCTTTACTACTGTGCATAATTCTTCTAATTTGATTCTGAAAAAACTAATGGGCGCAAAAAATTGATTTCTTATGTATCTTACACTTCCGTATCGCAGCTTGATGATGAAGTGTCTATTTTTTGATGTTAAGCATAGCTACGTCGATACTTAAGACCTTAGTGATCTGCAACTTAAAATTTGAAGGGTTCGCAGTGAAAAATGTGATCGCTGGCTAGTTAACGTTTGGCTCATTTTGGATGATACGTTGCTGTGTAGCAAATGTAGCTTAAATATCGAAACTGGTTTTGTGCTTGTCAGGAAAGCCACATCTCACTAAAGTATTGAGAAAATAGAAGTTAAAGTATTTTACTTGATCCCACTTCTTGACTGCTCCACCTCCAAACAGCTTGCAACTCTGTCGTGAACAGTTCGTGGAAGTGGACGCACGTTTCTCAAATTAGTGACAGCTATTTGTTCTTGTACTTCTGCTGGAAGAAAATGACGAAAAAAGTAGACATTACACTCCGACAGTTGCGTAATGGAAAAGCTGAAAATCATCACATATTTAGAACAATACTTGACAAAAGTTCCTTTGCGACAATTATAAATAGTCATTTATTGAACGAATAGGTCCTTGATTCATATACAGATACTGAAACTCTTGCAGTATATGCGATAATAGCTATTTCTGTTTGAACTGAAGTTGATTTATCATCACAAAGTCTCAGAAAAGAAAAATTAAGTAAAATAAAAGTGCTGCAAGAAAAAAAAAAAGATTTGCAAAATAAAGTAGCTTAGTTGTCATATGAAGCTAAAAGCAGTAGCAGTTCACAGTTTGCATAAGCCAACAGTAATGAATTTCAGAGCGTATGTGATAAATGTTTAAAGATTCATCACAACATTACCGTTTCATTCCGTGTTCTTTTTTTTTTTTGTGGTATTAGCTCCATTTCGTAAGAATGCCCATTTAGAGCCCAGAGTGAGCACAAAGTCTTCACCAGACTATAATAATTTATTACAGAATAACCGTTTGACATAATAATTTGCGTTTGATGCCGTTACATAGGTTAGTGTTAATAGTTTTTTAAAGACCACTTACGTTAGTAAACCTCAACTTGTGCTCCCTTGGTAGCTCTGAGAATGTCGAGGCGGTATCCGAGGTTCCGACAGGTGTTTCGTAACATGTGTTCTGTCACAGTACCCACAGCAACTTGTATCCTAGCCTTCAGTTCGTCGACTTGAGCAACTGGTGTGATGAAGACTCTGTCCTTGATACAGCTCCAGAAAAAAAAGTCAAGGGGTGTAATGTCTGGAGAGCGGGGTGGCCAGGGTGTTGGACCGTTCCTTCCAATTCACTTTTCGCTGTAACTGTACAGTAGCATTTGGAGACTCTGAACCCCATATACGGACATTATGCCTATTTACCATTCCACTGACATGAAAGGTGAATTCATCGGTAAAGCATATGCGTTTTAAGTAATCGCTAGCGCCATCTGTCCTGTTCAGAATCTCAGTGCAAATTCAGCACGTGTCAGCAAATCATTCGTTTGCAAGACCTGCATGCTTTGCACATTTTTAAGCATGCAACCAAAGCCTTTCATGAAGAATCTTAACCACACTAGGTTGCGGTATTTGAAGTTCACGTTGTAATGGTCGCCTAGTCGTAAATATTGCTAATTGATGTAATCGCACTATTTCACTCCCATTTACGGAGCTTGTTAGTACTTGATGTTAGGTTGGCGCCATTAAAATTGATTGTAGTAATCGCTGCTGCTTGCTGGATCATTGCAGTGTCTCGAAGTTGATGCTGGCTCTAAATCTGGTTGTCTAGGGGTAAAAAGATGAGGTCCTGTGTTTTTGATGTGCTTTTGATGATAAATAACGAGCGGAACCAACAAATGTTTAAACTTCAAATATTTATTACTCTGGTGGCCATCTTCATTCCACTGTCCACCAAAGACAATGACACAACACAAAGTAGTACTTCTTTTACATGTTCTTTCCATTGTTTAATCACCTCAAGCAATAACACACATAGTACACACTTTACCAAAGTGGCATTCCGACTGCGCCCCGGCCCTTTTTGCTGCTTGTATTTATAACATTGTCAAAGAACTACTAAAAAGAGATATAGTTTATAAGTCACATGTACATCTGTTATCATCATTTGTGCAGAAAAGTTATTAATTTACATCGAGTGACATATTTTAACATGTTATTAAAATGACAGACACATTTGTTGACTTGACAGAATAATTCTTTGTTACAAAAAGGCCGTTTTTTAGAAGTTTGTCAATTGACTTCTCTAATTTGCATAAATAAGTAAATACCATGATTGATAAAGAATTACATTGGTTTTCGTCTAAGAGAGGATTGATTACGTGAATACTGAGTGACAACGCTCCTAGTGAACAAATAGGTTTCTCTTTATATTTTCTGTAATATTATTATTATTACCATTCTCATAGATTAGTGTTTCATAGTTCCCAATAGGCAATAGCTTGTCATCAGATACACATTCCCTAGTCTGCATTTCACTTAAATTAACCCCATTATTACCAATATTTGTCACATCACTAACCTTTACCTCATCATCACTTTTCAATTCTACAAATACTTTTATTTCTTCCTCCACACTCTCATCAATAACATAACTTGACTTAGGATCATTATTTAAATGTCCCTCTATTACTTCTTTCTCCTTCTCCACGACAACCCCATCTTCGGTTTCCCCCCTATGTATCGGAATCTCAGCAATTGAGTCTTTGGCTCCATTAAACACTTCATCATCCCCCTTCTTATCAAATAAACCCCCCAAAATAGATTCTATTTGTGGTGTGTCTGACTTGTTATCAACACCAGTATCCTTTTCAGCCCAACTATGGAGCTCTGCAATACCTTCAACTTCTGCACTTTCACTAACTACCTGTGCTTGAACACTGTTTTTATTAACTGTATCACTTTTAGTCATAGTATCCCAAAACCTTTTATTAAATTCTAATTTATTCATTCTAACAACATCAGTATTTTCATGGTACTTACTCTTTACATTGTATCCTCTCCTTTTCCAGTTTCGGTTATGTGTTGTCCTGTCATAATATTGTCTAGCCCCAAAACTACGGACATCTAGTGGGGCTGTCCACCGTTTCGTGGCTGGTTCCCTCGGTCTGTCCATTTGTAGTTGTCGTTTTGTTCACTAGTTTCAACAAACCCCCTTCTATCTTGTTCTCTTCCCCAATACCTATTTCTATCATTCCTGTTATCTCTCCCCCATCCTCCCTCCCGTGTATTGTTTCTGAAATCATTTTCATATCTCCTATCTCCCCTATTTGGAACATTATTTCCAGAATTTTCAAAGTCTCTCCTCCCATAATAATCTCCATTTACATTCCTGTCCCACCACCCAAACTGGTTGTTGCCAGAGCCAAAACTTTGGTTATTTTCTCTTTCCAAGGCCATATCTAATCTATCTACAAATTTTAGGAACTCTTCCATTGAATCGTCTGGTCCATGGGCCAATTCCCACTGCAGTCTCTCTGGTAACTTTCTTTTTAAAACATCAATTTGTGTCATAATATCAAAAGAGTTATTCAAGTGAGCAAGTTTTTTCAATTGATCTCTGCAAAATTTGTTCATTCCCCCTACTTTCCCTCTATACACTGGTCCATTTAGAAATTCTGACTTTAATCTGGCTTGTATGGAAGGTGACAAAAATTTTCAAATAAATTTATCTTCAAACTCTTCAAATGTATTCCAAGAATCATTATTCTCATTTGCCCAGGATAGGGCTCCCCCTTCTAGAAACCTTTTTACTAACTTAATTTTTATGTTATCTGACATTCCTACAACAAACTTATCCTTACATTAGTGAATAAAGTCAATAGGGTGCAGATTTTCACCAGGAAAGCATTTCACTTGGATGTGCCCATACATTGTATTTTGATTGTAAATCATTTGTTTGGACATCAATACGTCCTCCAATTGTGTATATTTAGTGTGTATATTTTCTACTTTTGTATCTACATTAGTGGTATACAGGTTGTATTCTTGTTTAAGGTTTTCTGATGTTTTGTCTATTCTCTGATCTAATCTTTCTACTTCAGATCTACTCTTATGTAGATGACAGCAATGCTGTCTGTGTTAGCTTGTATGTTTTCTTTTAAACTTTCAACAGTAACTTGAAATTCCTTTCTGAAGTGTATAAACTGTTCTCTAGTGTCCTTACTGAGGGTAGTTTTAATTTCCTCACACTTCTCATTGAGATGAATACTTAATAGACCAACATTCAAACTTAACTTAGCCAGTCTATCTGTGTTTTCCTTAAGTTTCAAACTTATTTGTTCACTCGATTGTTTAAGTTGCGAGCTTATTTGAGTTGCAAACTCTGCTAACCACTCTTAAGTTTAATTGTTCACCATCCCCTGGTTCAATTTTTACATTTCCTACGATCTCATCGCCCTCAGGTACAGACATTTTAACTATTAATTTTTTAAATGACAACAACAAAATATCTTGCTTTTTTCTGTAGCTATGCTATGATGTCGTGTTCGGTGGTCGGTGTTCCTCGTAGGCTTTCTTCACTTTTATTCGGTTTTATCGAAGCTGAAGTATTGATTGATGAATTCCATTGACATAATCCAGATGTTAATCTTCTGAGCGGTGTGATGTTTGTTTTTCATAGTCGCACATACACATGTTTTTCCACTTTGTCATATTTTCACTGTTGCCACACTGCACAAATAATTTTTTTTGGAAATGCTAAGCACTTACGAAATTTATCGGTGCACTATTATCACCGATAATTGTCGCGTAGTCGTAAATATTGCTAATTGCTGTAGTCGTACTATTTCACTCCCATTTACGGAGCTTGTTAGCACTTGATGTTCGGCTGGCGCCGTTAAAATGCATTGTAGTAATTGCTGCTGCTTGCTGGATCGCCGCAGTGTCTCGATGTTGATGCTGGCTCTAAATCTGGTTGTCTAGGGGTAAAAAGATGAGGTCTTATGTTTTTGATGTGATTTTGATGATAAATAACGAGCGAAACCAACAAATATTTAAACTTCAAATATTTATTGCTCTGGTTGCATCTTAATTCCACTGTCCACCAAAGACAATGACACAACTCCTCAAACAATAACACACATAGTACACACTTTACCAAAGTGACATTCCGACTGCGCCCCGGCCCTTCTTGCTGCTTGCATTTATAACATTGTCAAAGAACTACTAAAAAGAGATATAGTTTATAAGTCACATGTACTCCTGTTATCATCATTTGTGCAGAAAAGTTATTAATTTACATCGAGTGACATATTTTAACATGTTATTAAAATGACAGACAGATTTATTGACTTGACAGAATAATTCTTTGTTACAAAAAGGCCGCTCTTCAGAAGTTTGTCAATTGACTTCTCTAATTTGCATAAATAAGTAAATAACATGAATTATTAAGAATTACATTGGTTTTCGTCTAAGAGAGGATTGATTACGTGAATACTGAGTGACAACGCTCCTAGTGAACAAATAGGTTTCACTGGGTGATTTTTATTTAAGGAGATCCAAAATACCTAAGTTGGCCACTATTTTTCGTACTTCATATTATTTATTTAAGATGAAATTAGTGTTTTTACATGATGACATTTGCTGTATCAGTGATCAAGTGATATTAACTTTTGTGTGGGTCAGTTATTCAGTATAATTTAATGGGTTGACTATTTATGGAGGCATGTTATGCAATCATTGTTAACATACACAATAACTTTTCTGTAATCATAAATACTCGTTAAACTTGTTGAATTTGGAGGGTATCGCATACTTCGGTAAAGTAAAGCCTTTAATATTTTCCGTTACAATACCCCCCTCGGGTAATATCATTTACAGAATGTTAATGATATTAGCCGACTAGGACAAATGTGTCAAATGGTTAAAATTTGGAAAAGTACTGCTTTAATAATTTTTTTGTTTTACTATGCATAATGTGCATATAAACAATGACCGTTACACGGTTTCAAAATGACTTTTTCCTGCAAATATTTTAGTTGTGTTGTTTCAGATTAACTTGGTGTTATGGCTCTCAGTATATCAGCATAATAAAAATATTTAGTAATATATGAAAGTAAAAAAATATTGTTAATCTTTGCTCCCAGTGAACCACATGGAAAATGATCAAAAACAGACACCAATATATCACATGCGATTTTAAGATATATAAAAAATATATGTAAATTATTTCAAAGTCAGCTCTCATTGAGTCACAGAATAATCAAGATAATAGAAGGAACATAAATATTTTACATAGATGGACAGGTCATATGTCCATAAGAAAATATTGCAACTGTCTGCTCTTTTTGAGCCATATAATGGAAATGAAATCAAAAAAACATAATTGTAAGTATGGACATGATATACACACAAACAGTAGACAAGTCATATGCATGAATATAATATGCATTTGGAAAAAAAGTTTTTTTTTTAATATTGTCTCCCATTGACACATAGTCAATATAGTACAATAACATATTAATACCAAAATTGCACACTTAAATTGGTCACAACTTAACATAAACTTGGTGAACATCTGATTAGTTGTAGAAAATTGTACACAAATCTTATGCCTAAGAAAAGAATAGTAACAAAATGATAGGTCTTGCACAAAAATTTTTACATTGTCTTTTATATGTGCTGCAATTATGTCCCTTATTCAACAATACGAACAGAAAGTAATAAATGTTTGTCACCTCTTTGGGTGCATCTTTAAACTTGCCCATTGCAAGTAGAGAAGATGTCTCAAAATTTAATATTCAATAGTGACAATAAAAATATAAAACTCTGCTAACCAGTCTTAAGTTTAATTGTTCACCATCCCCTGGTTCAATTTGTTGAATTTGGAGGGTATCGCGTACTTCGGTAAAGTAAAGCCTTTAATGTGTTCCGTTACAACGTGATGCTTGACGAGTTGATTTAGACGGACTTCATTGAAACGATTTCCGAACACGATCAACAGTTGCGTCACTCACACGAGGCCTGCCACTTCGAGGCCGATCTTCAACGCTGCCTGTTTCGTTAAACTTTGCGTACTATCGATTTTATTGATTTAACGTCAGGGGGGTTGCGTCCATAAGAAGCCCGAAATTTACGCTGAAGACTGATGGGCGATTTAGTTTCGTGAAACGAAAGCACACATTGAGCTTTCTCCTGCTTCCACGCAATTTCGGCAGCAACTAACGTGACCTAACAGACCGTGTCGGTGTTGTGGAGCACTAGCGCCATATATTGGTCACAACAATTAGAAGACTAACCTATGTAACGGGATCAAATGTAACTTATTATCATACAATGTAGGCTTTCACGGCCGGTGTTGTCTTCAGTTGAAACTTCCGGACTGAGAGGCCGTGTTCGATGTATAAAATTTCCACCTAACGTTCGGTCTCCATCTGCGGGAGACATCTTCTGAGGTCGTCCGGCTGCTACCACTGAGGCTCCAGGTACTCTGGCATTTATAGAGCGCATAGAAGGCACCAACATTCGTCACGTGATGCCGACGGTATGCCTATCTTTGGAAGACGTCATCATTCTCGATTGTCATTCTGCTGGCGCAACGTCGACATCCATATTTTGTCTTAACTTTAAAACTTCCTCTTTTCTATTAAAATAGTTATGGTGTTGTGAATCTCTATTGCTTCTGTATACATGCGCGCATGATAATGAAATGTTCATGGTAGAACGCTTGTATCATTAAATTTAATTTCGTGATTCCCATCTCGAAAAACATGCTCAGCTACGGCCGATTTTTCGATGTGTCCTAAGCGACAGTTTCTTTTATGTTCGGCTAAGCGGGTGTTTACACTTCTTTTCGTTTCTCCAATATATACTTGTCCACAACTACATGGAATTTTGTATACCCCAGGTGTTGTTAGGGAGTGTCGGGCTTCTTTTGCAGTTCTTAAATATTCCTTAATCTTCTTGGTGGGCCTGAAGATTGTTTCGATCCCATACTTGGCCAGAACTTTGCCGATACGGTCCGTGACTTTATTAATGAACGGTAGGAAAGCTTTTCCAGTAGGTGACCGTTGTTGCTCTGGACTTCTGGCTTCTTTTCTTCTTTGATGGAGGGCTCGATAAATTTCCTTGCTGGTATATCCGTTTTACATAAAGGCTGACCGTAAGTGATTTAGTTCATCTTGTAAGTAAGCCGGCTCGCAGATTTTGTTGGCTCTGTCCACCAAGGTTTTCATGAGACCTCTTTTTTACCTAGGATGATGGTTAGATTCCTTGTGGAGGTATCGATCCGCGCGAGTGCTCTTTGTATATACATTGTGGCCCAGCGTCCCATCAACCCGTTTAATTACACAGCGTGATCAAAAGTATCCGGACACCTGGCAGAAAAGGACTTAAAAGTTCGTGGCGCCCTCCGGCTGTAATTCTGGAATTAAGTATGATGTCGGCTCACCCTTAGCCTTGGTGACAGCTTCCACTCGTGCAAGCATACGTTCCATCAAGTGCTGGAAGGTTTCTTTGGGAATGGCAGCCCATTCTTCACGGAGTGCTGCACACAGGAGAGAGATCGATGTCGGTTGGTGAGGCATGGCACGAAGTCGGCGTTCTAAAACATCCCAGAGGTGTTCTGTAGAGTTCAGGTCAGGACTTTGTGCAGGCCACCCATGACAGGGATGTTATTATCGTGTAACCACTCCACCACAGGCCGTGCATTATGAATAGGTGCCCGATCGCGTTGAAAGATGCAATCGCCATTCCCGAATTGGTCGTCAACAGTGAGAAACAAGAAGGTGCTTAAAACATTAATGTAGGCCTGTGCTGTGATACTGTCACGCAAAACAACAAGGGGTGCTAGCCCCCTCCATGAAAAACACCACAACACCTCCGCCTCCGAATTTTCCTGTTGGCACTACACACGCAGGCAGATGACGTTCACCGGGCTTCGCCATACCCACACCCTGCCATCGGATCGCAACATTGTGCACCGTGATTCGTCACTCCACACAACGTTTTTTCCGCTGTTCAATGATCCAATGTTTACGTTCCTCACACCAAGCGAGTCGTCGTTTGGCATTTACCGACGTGATGCGTGTCTTGTGAGCACTCGCTCGACCATGAAATCCAGGTTATCTCACTTCCAGCCTAACTGTCATAGTACTTGCAGTGGATCCTGATCCAGTTTAGAAATCCTGTGTGCTGGTCGGGATAGATGTCTACCTATACACATTACGAGCGTCTTCAACTGTCCGCGGTCTCTGTCAGTCGACAGACGAGGTCGGCCTGCACGCTTTTGTGCTGTACGTGTTACTTCACGTTTCCACTCCACCATCACATTGGAATCAGTGGACCTAGGGGTGTTTAGGAGTGTGGAAATCTACCGTACAGACTTATGACACAAGTGACACCCAATCACCTGACCGCCCAATTTTGCTCTCTCACGATGCCTAATGACTACTGAGGCCGCTGATATGAAGTACCTGGCAGTAGGTGACAGCACAATGCACCTAACATGAAAAACGTATGTTTTTAGGGTTGGCTCAAATGGTTCAAATGGCTCTGAGCGCTATTGGACTTAACATCTATGGTCATCAGTCCCCTAGAACTTAGAACTACTTAAACCTAACTAACCTAAGGACATCAAACAACACACAGTCATCACGAGGTGGAGAAAATCCCTGATCTAGCCGGGAATCGAACCCGGGTGTGGGAAGCGAGAACGCTACCGCACGATTTTAGGGTTGTCCGGATACTTTTGATCACATAGTGTAAATGCTAAGAAAAAATTTCGACACGTTGCGCTGTTTCCCATATACTTACGATTGAAGTTGGCCAATCAGGTCGTCATGCTGCAAATTCATGT
The DNA here is from genome assembly GCF_023897955.1 of Schistocerca gregaria. Taxonomy (NCBI): domain Eukaryota; kingdom Metazoa; phylum Arthropoda; class Insecta; order Orthoptera; family Acrididae; genus Schistocerca; species Schistocerca gregaria. The sequence goes on from NC_064922.1 coordinate 860,846,497, forward strand.
TTCAGCTAACGAAACAAACCACTCGTTGGGCAACACCGGCTGTGGTCCGCGACACCTCGACTGGCTAATTTCAATGCTAAGTAACTGGGAAACGACGCAACGTGTCGAAATGTTTACTCAACATTTTTGTCTCAGTACAATCTGCCTTGCAACATCCCTTCAAGCGTTTCAGGCATGCCGGCCGGGGTGGCCAAGCGGGAAATTAGCGAGAACGCTAGCGCAAGACCACGAGCTGCGGACTGCTTTCTAATGGTTACTGCTTATTCTATTTTAGAATGTTTACTATTGTGTTAAAGTTGCACCATTATGAAGAGTGTAAATGTTTTCTGGCTTAGTATGTGTAATGACTTTTGAGTATTCGCGTTTTTCCGTAAGCTTACCCATTAGCCTAACGATGTTTCCGCATATCTTTATGTTGTTTGTTTTCTCTTCTCGTTGGTGCAGATACCGAGAAGCTAGCATTTTCCTGAAACCGCTAGTAATCATAAAGATTAGTACAGCTTTGGTTAGCTGATTGGGGGGAGGGGGTCAAACAGCGAGATCAACGGTCCCATTGGACTGGGGAAGGAAGTTGGCCGTGACCTTTCCAAGGAACCATCCGGGCATTTAACAAGCGATTTAGGGAAAACTCGGAAAACCTAAATCACGATGGCCGGACGCGAGTTTGAACCGTCTTCCTGCCGAATGGGAGTCCAGTATCCTAACCACTGCGCCACCTCGCTCGGTACACAGTTATGCGTCATGCATGTTGTCACGTGTATTACGGCTGGAATTCGCCTAAAAAAGAAAAAAAAATGCGCCATCTTTAACCTGTACATAGAGGCTGTCTGTTTAATTTAGCTTTCCCCATTTTCCGTGAATCATATGCGCGGGATCTCGCTATTACGTGAATAGTCTTTGTATCTTTGCAGATAAGCTAGATCTTCTCCGTGAAAACACGGCTACAGGCCGACGCTTCGCACAACAGAATTTTTTGAAGTCTTAATCTGTAACCAAATTTGATAAATGTAACTGAACAGCTTTCATGCTATTTACTGAGGAATTGAACTACAGAGTAGGAGGAATTCTCAAGCAGAAGCAATTCCAATTTGTTTCTGAAGCTGTTATCATCTGCCAGCATCTTTAAATCACAGTGACGGTGATAAGCCCTTTTTATGGCTTCATACTTTGCTCCTTTCTGTGCATGAGTAAGGCGAATTTGTGGGTCGTGGAATCCACGATTTCTGGTGTTATATTTGTGAATGCTACTATTATTTTCAATTTGTGCACGACAACAGTCTTCATAAGAGTGTAAGTGTATTGTGAGGCTGTAGGTAGTATGCCCAATTAAACAGTTGCGTACATCAGGTTCCCGAATGGACACCAGATATTACCTTTACAGCACGTCTCTGTGCTGTGAATATTTTGTTAATAATAGTATTGAACCAGAATGGTGCTTTGTTGGATGTTGTTTTATTGCTGTAGATTATAAACTAGCAATAGGCCAATTTCAGCTCATTGGCCATCTCCAGGCTACCTGGAGGAAAATATGCGCATTGTAAAGAGTTGAGGAATTATAATTAATAACAGTTTTGTTTGATAGTGCGGAGCTGTTGCAGGAAATTATTTCTTATGACACTAACCAATAAAGGTATGCATAGTAAGCTAATTAACAAAATAGGCATTAAGTTGAAGATGAAAGCGGGCAGACTGGAGAGTAACTCGCCGAGTTGTTCGCGCTTCCACAGACGTCGCCACCGTTGTAGCCGTCGCCACGGTATCTGGCAGTGCGCCGACAGCACGTTGTTTCCGACGAAACCGTTTAAAAATTGGCTGAACAGCCACATTCTTGCCCTCTCGGCGAAGCAGACGCAGAGATTACGTAACGAATGCGTAACTGCAGGAAAAAAAGAGTCCACGAAGAAAAGACAGTGTCTCTTTTCCAGATTTTTAAAGAGGAATTTCGAAACCAGTTATTTGCATATGGGCTTCCTACAGCTGCCGCCACAAGCCACAATCTGTCGCCATCGGTTTCAGTCTTTCCATTCTTCTTGTTTTTCTGTTTCTGCTTTTTGTCATTGTTTCCTCCATCCCAATCAACCTTAGGTCTTCTTCTTCTCTTTCTATCCGTAGTTCCATGAGGATGGCAGATCAGGAGCTTTTTGGCCACCTGTTGTCTGTCATTTGCATTGTATGTCCATACCAGGCGAGCTGCCATTCTTCTCTTCTAGTGATGATGCTTTCCTGAGTCTGGACCATTTCCCTAATAGTTCTGTTTCTCGTCGAGGTATTCTGCACGATTTTCTTAGATAGTCCATTTCTACAACTCTCAATTTTTTGTTATTTTTTCCACTACATAGGTATCCGATCTGTTGAAAATTTACTGACTGTCCCCACTTATCGTATTATTGTAATAGTTTTCTTAGCATAAAGCAGATGTCATCTTATTCACTGGCCTTCACTACATAAGATGTACAAACATTGATCCTTTCCAAGACTGCAGTGTGGAAGGCAAGGCTATTGCGACGATGCAGAACCTCAGCACTACCTCGGAGATTCAGTTGAACGAAGACATTTCGAAATGAACTGAAGATAATGGTTTTTAGGGAAACTGACGGCCGGTCTGTTCCTGACGAAGTCATCCTGGTGTTCGATTGTGAAGAAGCGGAGAAAAACCTGTGTGAAAATGGAGCTGTTCTTACGGGGGAGGCACCTGACAGTTGTTTGAAAGAATTCAAACAAGCGTACACCATACACATTGACTTTGGAAGCACTGAAGAAGGGACGAAAGTATTTAGTTTTTTATTTGCTTTGTCTGCGTGATAAAAGCAAAAATACACAAGAATGACTTTTTTCTGGACTAAAAAATAAAATCCTTGGGTGGTCACTAAAAACTAAAGTGCTAGACTTTGAAATGGCTGCAATTCAAGCTATGAAAACAATGTTTTCCTTCCGGTTGCAATTATCACTTCATCCAATGTCTGCGGAAGAAAATAAGAGAACTGGGATTAACGGGAGAATACAGTCAGAGAAGTAGTCCGAGTGTTTAATCGCATTTGTGCTGCAGTGACACATTTTCCAACATGCAATATTGGTGAAGTGTGGATGATAGTAATGGAAGGAATGACTGGTGGAGAAAAGACCACCCAGTTCGCAGACTATATGGTCAGTCAGTGGATAGGAGATCGTAATATACCAAATGAAATATGGAAGTTTTGAAGCATCGGCACTGAACCACAAACGCTGTCATAGGTTGGTGTGGGAAACTAAACTTCTCAGTAAATGGAAAACATCCGAACATATACTTTCTGATAAGTAAGGTAAACGAGGAAACAGTAAACGCTATATTTGAAATTAAAAAAGATACCATTGGACACGCGTTAAAAAAAATACACATACTGGGTGGTTATAATTAAACTGACAGTGTTCCGAATGGTGCAATGTGGGCTTTGTACATCACAGGAAGATAAAACATCGTAGGTATGTTCATTTATCGCTGTGCCCGCTGAGTATGGTGAAAGATTTATAGCTCCGCTTTCTGGCACCAGGTGAAAATGTGGTGTTGTAAGCAATAAGAATGTGAAATTTTTCCTGTTTTGACGTCGGTATGCTGTGTGTCACTTAGCGATGTTGATTTCTTTTGTAAAATGACTATACGTATAAAGGTTAGGAAGATTGAAGTTGTCCGTACGAAACGCAATGGCTGTCAAGAAGAAAGACCGTGCACTGCTGGTAAAGCTGTGTTATTAGAACGACAGCAGTAGTAGCACTGCATTGTGGGAAGGTCACCGACAGAAAGAGCTGCGAAGAAGCTTCATGTCAATAAATGGGCTAAAGAATATGAACAAGAAATTTGAAGGAACAAGTGACTTAGGCAGAGCAGTAGGGAGAGGGGAGCGACCCGTTCACATGGCAGTTGCTGCAGCCTTTTCGACCGTGCAGAACGTGCCTCAGATTCTGGTTCCAGTGCCCTAGCTGGGTCACGGGAATTCTCTCTCCCCTGGCCAACAATTTTTGATATCCTTACAACATTCAGAATGTGCAGGAAGTGAAGCCCCATGATGGGCAACAAAGCAGTAAATTCGCCCATTGTTTTTTTGCGCGCATGGAAATGGATGACATATGGTCGAGGAATATCGTGAAGGTGGTATTTTCCTGAAACCGTTAGTAATCATAAAGGATAAAGGTTAAGACATAAAAGTACATAACGGCTCGGGGGATTTCAGATGTTTAAATTATCAGGTTTTCTTACAAAGAATTGAGTGAAAATTGAAATTCATAAAATAAGAAGTTTAATAATTTGCTGCAGTAATGTTGTAGAAAGAAAAACGGTGAAAATATATAGAAATTAAAAAAAAAGACGTTTCAACATTTCAAGGTACTATGTGCACAACCATTCCTAAGCCTGGATAAAATGTGAAGGCAAGTTCTTATTACGAAAGCGATCGGGAATCCACGTTGACCTCACGGGTCGCAAAGTCCACGGTCTGAAAGCCGACTACACAGCAGATAGTTCGGTAACAACCCTTGCAAGCCAGACATTCTTGTTCCTACCGTACTTTCTTTTCATTTGTAATCTTCATTTCCACATCCTCCACAAAACGCCCAGCTGCGAACTGTTTTGCTTGAAAAAGAAGGAATGAGGGAAGATTAGTGTCTATGTCCCATCGACTAAGAGAAGGAATGTTTGTTTGTTTGTTTATTCGTTTGTTTGATGCTCGGTTTCTGGAACATCCTGTAGTAGTCAGTCTGTAGTAGTGAACACTTAAATGCACATTTACCCACATGCACTCCACTCGCTTGTTACAGAGGCTTCCGTAACCACTGACTGTAGGGGACCGCAGGGACACACCGGTGGAGTATAGTTGCGGAACAAGGGCGTCACTCCACTGTTCATTGTTGCCAAATTGATTCAAGATGACAGATATGGCAACATCGCAATGACGTCATGGTGGGAAGTTCAAATTTAGGCGGAGAGATGGGTCAATTGGCCTATCTCCACGAACCTAACCCCGTCCCCTCCCCTCTCCCCTCTCCCATAAAATGGCGCGAAGTTAAAATTTTGGTGGGAGAAAGGTTAGTTGGGCTACCTCCATTATCCAAAGAAAATGACGGGAAAATTGGTCACTTGGACTACCTCCACTAACCTAAGTCATCTGACCGCCACCTCTTTGTAGGAATTGGTGGGAAAAGGACTCAGCCTGTGCTGGGCTGCTGGGTAGGAGGGAGTGTTTTGTTTTGGAACAGTTTATTTAGGGACAGATCTGACATAGTATATTTATTACACTGATACAAAACACTCGCTCTGACGTACTTGAGGTCACAATACACAGTCTGCAGGTCTGCAAACTACTCGTAAATCACCGAAATAATGCAGTACACTGATGTGCAGACACGATAACAACTCGTAAATTGTCAAACTGAGGCACGTAAAACACTCTGCAGACATGCTCACTAATTCTAAACTGTGCAAATAATGCATAGTGCAGCCTACAGACCTGTTCACAAAATAATTAAACAGACACGTTCCTATGCGTCCAATTGTCAAAATAATGCATATATAACTCTGTGCCAACTCGCTCACAACGCTTAAACAGCCAAAAATAATGTAGTGCACACCTTATCTCCTCCTTGATGCTCTAACATTTTGCAAAAAAAAAAAAAAAAAAAAAAAAAACGCGTTTAGATATGTGTAACCATTCACGATATAACAGGGGTGTTATGTCTTATGTGTTTCACCCTGTATGTGTGGTCAAAGGTGAACAAAAAATAAAATGAATTCTGTATCAGTACAGATGACTTAACAGCATACTTAAATACTACTAGAATGAAAACGGTGTGAAAAGAGAAAGTATTTGCAAATATATTTTGCTAGGAAAAAACATTTAATGAAGGAAATCTGTTAAAATTGAACATTTTTAAATTACAGAAAGTATAATTTGGGATTAGACTTGGAATGAAGTTCACAGTAGCGAGGAGTCATAAATTAACTTCAGGAAAAACTTTTATGTTCATTACAGAAGTCTTTTTGAAATGGATTTACAGGAGGAGAGGTCCCTACAGCTATAAGAGACACTTAGCGGTGGGAAATGGCGTGTTCTAATCCCACTTTCGCGTGCCATAAGCGGGAAGTGTACGAATCCTAAATGTGAACTGCCGCTGTAATTGCCCTGACGCTGACGCTGTAAAGACGAGCCGATCCTTGGCTCGAGAATGGTGCAGTCTAGACAGATTTGTCATTCCTGCGGTTCCTGTGGAAGAGAAAAGAAAAATATATTAACACACTTGTCGAATTTTCCATGCTGGTGTGACCTGTAAGAGAAAAAGTAACACACTCTGCTGGGGGATTAGTAAAACTTAATCCCTCAGCAGGTCAGGCCAACGCGTGGTTGGCCTGTGGTGCGGTTGTTGGCCCAGTCCTCGGATGAGCCGGTTGCGGGAGTGACCCGCCTTCTCGTAGAACTTCTTGGCGATGGTGTGGTACCTATCTCGGAGAGGCAGGATCCCGGTGTCCTCGTGGAGTTGGCGCGTCGAGTATCGCCTCGGAAGGTGCATGGCAGTCTTCAGAGCGCGATTCTGTATCCTCTGCAGAGTCACAATGTGAGCATCTGCGGCTTTCCCCCAGACCACCGCCGCATACTCTAACAGTGGGCGGACCACTGTTAGGTACAGCGTGATGCCGTGTTGCGGCGGCAATGACGACTGCGGGTTTAGCATTGGATACAGGGCGCGGAGGCGTCCAATTGCTCTCCCCTTCACATCACGGATGTGATGCTTCCAGGTGAGCCTGCGGTCTAGGGTAACCCCTAGGTATTTCGCCGTCCCACTCCATGGGATAGGTTCTCCCAGGATTTCGAGCGGCGTAAGCCCTGGCGGCAGAAGTCTTCGAGTGAAGACGACTGCCTGGCTCTTTGTGGCGTTGAATTTCAACCGCCAATTTGTTGCCCATGAGCCCAAGGCGTCGCACCCGCGTTGGAGGCGGTTTCTCAGCACCTGGGCATTCATGCTGCGCGTGAACAGGGCTGTATCATCAGCATACAGCGCCAGTTCGACTCCTGCCACTTTCGGCGCGTCTGCAGTGTACAGGGAGTACAGCGAGGGGCCGAGAACCGACCCCTGCGGCACTCCAGCACGTATCTGCCGGTCTGTGGACGTACCGTCGTCGGCCCTCACGTGGAAGGTTCGTTCAGACAAGTACGACCGCAGTAGCGTCATGTGGGACGTCGGTATCCCTTGTTCAAAGAGTTTGAACTCGAGACCGTCGTGCCACACCGAGTCAAACGCTCGGGAGACGTCGAGAAACACTGCCCCAAGATATTCTCTTGTTTCCAGTGCCCTCATTGCCGGTTCTACCACCCCCAGGAGCTGGTGAGAAGTGGCATGTTCTTCTCGATGTAATTGCCCTCTTGAAAACAGTCACATATATAGTGAGGCAGTAGTGAGGTATTTCCTGTCCCCTCATTGGTTGGAGTACCAGTAATCAACGATGTAAACAAAACATGTTCCACCCAGAAAAAAACCGTACCGTTTACTGACGTCACTGCGCTTATTAAACATTTCGCACTGCTGTTCGAACGTTTTGGTTGTGCATCACTTCCTTAGGTATTAATTTTTAGCGAGAAACAGTTCATTTGGTGAACACGTGGTCCCACTGTCTGTTCTTGGTAGCTTCCATATTATGATCGTAGTGCATAACGAGAATCACTTCGATCCAAAGGTGCATTAACGTCAGTCTTCAATATACAGTATATCAAAAACAGTTCGCGCTGTACTCCGCAAACACAATGTAAAGATCCCGCTGTAGAGACCCCTCTCCCTCGCTCACTTCTCGCCATCTTCCTTTGTTACCTTTTCATGTAGCGACTTCGCGATACGTCTCAAGGCTCGTCTCTCTTGCAGGGTATTACATACATGAGAATGTTTTAAACTTTTAACCGAAATTACAATTTCATGCACATCGAGTTATTTGAAGCACACAACAGCAGTAAACAAGAAACAACTACTCCATATATGGCCATTGCAGAAATTACATAGAAAGAACCAGAATTCTGACTGAGGTGAAAAGCGAAAAAAATATTATATAGAAGTACAGTAATATTCTTAACATTCTCAGATACTAGAACAATTGAAATAATAAAATACTGGTGAGACGCACTAAGTTATCTGCGGGACCATATAAACAACAATTTAAACAGTTTGGCGCTCAGTTATACTTAACTGCTTAATCTGCATCGGGCATGCGACATCAGGGAACGAAAAACGGATCTGACTTCATTAATTACTGGTACATAATTGGTGTCCTAAAATCCCTTTTCCGGTCCGGCTTCGGAATCTTCCAACAAGCAAGTGCGATCTGCCTCTGTTTTATTTACCTTCTAAAGACCATCAAAAGCTAAACAGAACTTCGCCACCTTTTTTTTTTCTAGTAGATCCGACCACAGACGATTTCTGACTAGAACATAGTGTACTATTTGTGGAAATACGACACTGTAGATACTGCTCCTGTTGAGAAGTATTGTTTCAAGCCAGTGCTTAGCTTTTTGCCACATAGTATGTTATTTATATGTGGCGCTTGTGACTCTGCTGTCTATTTTGTTTCTTTAGGGATTTGTGTTCGTGTAGTCTTTCAGTTGGCTGACTTGAGATATCAAATTTACGAAATCCAGAATTTTGCAGCTACCTCACCTTGATAGATGGTAGAACAGACGCATCTGCATATTTTATAAAAACTTTATTCGGTTTTAACTGTTCGAGTTGGGGTACTGCTCTTATCAGTCGTTTCGGGGGAATCAGAAATTGATCTATTTGCACGGCATCATGATCCATTAGGCTTAATGGCGTGGTCTCAGAAACACACTGTAGAGCTGGTTACCCCAAAGTGTTCCACTATCAGTTTAGGTGTGAGAGCATCGTTATCAGCATTAAGAAGACAAAAGTGATTGCATGACCCTAAAGAACAAAATTTTGTGTAGATAGCGATAGTATAAAAGCAGTAGTTACGAGAAATTGGCCAGTGCAAATCGCAAATCACTCACGTAGAAACATAAAGTCACATTAACTGTCAATCTCATCAACGATAGCAATGTAGACAATGATTTTCCCTCGTTATCAATATTATCACCATACACAAAAAGTAGTAAGTGGGTCCCTTGAACGCACTGGAAGATTATTTAATGATCATACCGAACCCAGCCACAAAAATAAATATAACAATTAATCAATAAAAATAATTATAAAAAATTATTCACGTAATGAACTCTAGATCGTGAAAATCATTATTGCTTTTAGTACTCATCATTCATTTATATTTGAGCTTAATATTACCATCTTCAAAAAATTGAAACTGCCAGATAGTTGCTGTATAACAAAGTAATTTTAAATTTATTATTAACCTCCTTACAAATTTTTCCCCATATAATATTCACAGCCCATAATGTGATACAAATCATATAGGTAAAAAAAAAATCACATTGTTACAGCTTTCAGCTACCCAGTTTTGGCTACTTTTTAATTTTTGTATTTTGTACCTTTTTTAATATGGAGACTAAAAGTACAACAAACAATGGTCAACGTATTTGGAAGAAAGTAAATTAATGAAAAATTGAAGTGAATAGAGATTGATGAAAACTGACAGCAAAAAATGGGCAACATATGTGAAAGAAAGTAAATGAATTAAAATTGAAAGTTAATGGAGACTGAAAGGACAACACAAAATGGACAACATATTTGAAAGAAGGTAAGTGAATGAAAAATGGAAGTGAATGGAGATTGGTGGAAATGAGGACAAGAAAAACTGGACAACATAGAGCAAACAGTAAAGAAATGTACTGAATGTTTTGTATTGAAAGACATTACTGAATATTGGATAGTATTAGATAAGCCTAAATTGATATGTAAAAAGTGTATAAATAAAGATCAGCCTAGTAGATGTTACTCAAACAAAAACAATAACATATTGAATAATACCGATGATGTGGGCAGATGTTAAAGTGCACTACATGTGACAGTCAAAAGTGTAACAGAATATGGTTAGAAATTAGGTAGACCTAGATCAATTTGCAAAAAATGTTTAAATAATGATCGTATGAGTAGACATTATATTAAAATGACTGACACCTAGAATAGCATGGAAAACATCCAGAAGAATGTAAATAAAAGCTAGATAACAATCCAAAGAATAGTATGGACAACAGCAGTAATAGTGAAAGGCCGAAAATATGTAAATAATATTATAAAACATTTAGATTTTTTGTAAAAAATCATGGAAAGGTACTACCAATTTGTAGAGATTGTAGAAAATTAAGCTCAGTACTCCAACTCTAAATAGATTTTATAACTTATTAACAGTTAGTAGTAATAAATGGAAGAAGACAGAAACGCTAAAATTATAGATCTATTTTACAATAGTAATATACATGACCAGGATACGAGAGAAAAATTAAATAGTTTGTTAGACGAAGGATACCAAGTAGAATGTTTGGACTTAATTTTACTTAAAAACGGTTGTGTAAAAATTACAGTTTACAGTAAAGAAAAAGATGCATTTACCTTTTTAAAAGATTTAAATAAACGTAGTAGAGACAAATACATAAAAAAGATTCTTAAAGGCAATTAATAAATGTTACTTGTAGGAAAAAGATCCGGGTACTAGCAAAGAAAGCGAAATAGATAGTGATAAATATTATGAAGACGATTTGCCAAAAGAAGGCGTAGAAGACCACAATGGTGGAAGAATTTACAGTAGGAGGGTTTAATTTTGTTGTGCAATTTTATGTCTAAATTTTTTAAATCCAGTACCCCACATCGGTGGCACTGAATTTTAATTAAGACGTCGGCGACATGGAAGGCATCGATTTTTATTAAAGAATTGTTAAGCTAAAATATTTGTTTATTATTAATTTGTAAATTTTTATTCATGGAAAAACACGGGGTTTAGTTATGGATCAGAGCATCAAATTTTTAATCTCTGGACTTCCATAACAACTTTCCTTAAGAAAAAATGTAAGACTGATCCGTTTTGGTGCCCCCACAAAAATTCAACATTATTTAATAAAAGACGATGGAGTGCTTATTCGCTGAAAACACACACACACACACACACACACACACACACACACACACACACACAAATTCAACTTTTTAATAAAAATAAAAGTATCCCTGGCTTTCGTTCACCGTACAATAATTGAACTTTTAATACAAAATTTTGGATCGTCTACAGTTATCGGAATAATCGATTGCTGAAAAGATTAACAAACTTAGATTGACTAAACGTAGGTCAAATGAAGGTCAAACGATTTTCCAACCAATAACCGGGCTCTTTGTTAACAATAACTTAACACACAACATACTCCAACCAACAAAGAACCTGCACAAGGACGACGCAGCCAAGGATTTTGAAGCAAGGATATTTGATTAAATCATTAAAATTAAGGTTCCAAGTGTTACTAATATGCTTCACGATCACAGATACAAGAAAAACTAAACAGGCTTTGTAATAAAAGATACACAGTGTAAAAAACTCAATGACTTACTGAAGAATACCTTGATGATAGGAGAAATGCTGTAAATACAAGTATTTCACATTTATTGTGAACTTAAAATAAATCTTATGTCAACAGAAATAATAGGAAAATACATTTCCGACAAGAATAAATCTTATGTCAACAGAAATAATAGGAAAATACATTTCCGACAAGAATCCGTACACAACAAAATGTGTGTCAGACTTAAAGGTCATTTTGAATACATAAGACTAACAACTAGTGATCTCATTATAATCATTTCAAAAACAAAGGAGAATCAGGGTAATATGGCTTACACGCTCTAACACCGCAATAAATGTAATAAAATAATCAGAAAATAGCTATCACCATTATCAGTCATAAACAATCTTAAGTAAAATATTTATTACGCTAGTAATGTACACTAATGATGGTGAACATTATCAGTGCATAAACATGTACTCTACTCTAGCAACCATACAACCATCACGGAAAGTGTAATGCTATTAAATATATACAATGCAAAACCTCATTTTTACAGAGTGGAGCCGGTAGGGGTAATGTGACTTACCAATAAAAACTACTGTGTCTTATTATTCTACTTAGGTTCAGATTTTACATCGTAAAATTATCCTTGTGTGGCACAGCTCTTATTGACCTTTGAGGATACGAGTATGTTGGTTACGCCGGAGCCGGCCGCTGTGCCCGAGCGGTTCTAGGCGCTTAAGTCCGGAACCGCGCTGTTGCTACGGTCGCAGGTTCGAATCGTGCCTCGGGGATGGATGTGCGTGATGTCCTTAGGTTAGTTAGGTTTAAGTGGTTGTAAGTCTAGGGGACTGATGACCAGAGCCATTTGGTTACTCCGGTTATGTCCTGACAACGTATGTAAAGTTGTTTGCTGTTGTTGACGAGATTGATAGAGTGATTATATGTTTCTTCGTGTGTGACATTTAACTTTTATTGTCCAGCTTTTCATAAGTAATTCTTTTATATTATCGTTATCTATATGACGTTTTGTATTTTAAGGTTCTGTAGTCACTGTGTCATCTTAAAGCTGATACAGGTACCAGGCAATGGCTGGCCTCAGACGGAAACCGGTTGAAAATAAATTGTTCTAATGCAGTCTTGTGTCCTGAGTTTCCGAAAACATACACTTGCTGCTGAGGACAACTTGAAAAAAAAATTATTTTTGTGTCATTGCCACTTCAATGAAACATGGACATTGAGAAGAGAAGGCGAAAGAAGATTTGAAGTATTTCAGACGTGACTGTGGATGAGAATGGCGAGGATTAGTTGAGTGCAGAGAGTGACTAACGTAGAGGCGACGGAGAGAGTAGGCGACAGAACGAGACTATTGGAAGTCATAAGAAAAAGAAAGAAGAATTAACCCAAGTCACATGTCGCGATGTGGGAGGAGAAGACGGAAGATGGTGAATGACTTTAAAGGAAGCAGAACTTAAGTACAAATGAACAGAGCCGCAGAATATGTAAGGACATAAATATTAGGCGTGTAGACCTGCCTTCGGGCTTAAGACACAATAATAATAATAATAATAATAATAATAATAATAATAATAATTAATTGCCCGTTCATTGCTGACGTCCAAAATTTAAATACACATTACCTGATTCTTCAGTTTTGTCGCTCGAAATCGGTAATAACATAAATTATGTGGCATGGTGGTGGTTGTTGGGATGTTTAAGGGGGACTAAACAGCTAAGGTCATCAGTCTCCCATAAATTATGTACTGAAAATGACTGTTTGCTGTTGTTAACCATAAGTCACGATGTGCTTAACAAAGCGTGAGTGGAGATTTTTTTATCGTTGTTAAAGGTAATGTCATTGTGGTCTCATTACTGGTGCAACACATTGTTGGTCTGAAAAATGCCGATGCTGGTTCAGGGTACACATGAGGGACCTGCCGTATAAAGTTTGCAATCCTGCGAGGCAGTTCACAGACAAACGCTCTTGTACACAAGGATGTAACGTCCTTAAGAAATTGTTGGTGAATGCGGATAGACTTGCAGATGATCAGCGTCTGGTGCAGAGATTGCCAGCTTACTCTAAGTAGAAATATAAGGTGTGGCGCATGACTCGACGAAAAGATGCGAATCATTTGATTGCGTGGTTCACAATCAGTCACTGGAACTGTCACGGTCTTCAAGTATCTGGGAATGATTTAAGGTGAAATGGGCACACACATTTAAACCTCGGCAAGGCATGTGCCGTGCCACACTGAGGCTGAAGGAAGTGTATTTCAAGCACAAAAAAGAGGCTGTTTGGCCAATTCTGTAGTGTCGTTCGTCGGTATCGGATCCGTACAAAGTTAGATCAAAGGATAATATAGCTATGATTCAAAGAAGAGTTGCAAGAGTCGTCACAGCTTTGTCTATTCAACATGAGAGTTTTACAAACTACAGCGAGGAGAAATCTCCTTGAAAAACTGAACACAGATCAATCGAGAAAACAGGAAGAAGTTGTGTGGAACTATGAAAAAAAGGCAAAATATACCAACTGAGTAGTCCATGCGCGAGATAGGCAACATCAAGGATAGTGTGAGCTTAGGAGCGCCGTGATTCCGTGGTTAGCGTGAGCAGCTGCGGCACGAGAGGCCCTTAGTTCAAGTCTTCCCTGGAGTAAAAAGTTTACTTTCTTTATTTTCGCAAAGTTGTGATCGGTCCGTTCGTTCATTGACGTCTCTGTTTACTGTAATAAGTTTAGCGTCTGTTTTTTGCGGCCGCACCGCAAAACCGTGCGATTAGTAGGCGAAAGGACGTGCCTCTCCAATGGGAACCGAAAACATTTGATCGCAAGGTCATGTTGTTGTTGTTGTGGTCTTCAGTCCCGAGACTGGTTTGATGCAGCTCTCCATGCTACTCTATCCTGTGCAAGCTTCTTCATCTCCCAGTACGTACTGCAACCTACATCCTTCTGAATCTGCTTAGTGTATTCATCTCTTGGTCTCCCTCAGGTCAACCGATACCTACACAGGAAAACACGTCTGATATATTCTATACGACACGGGTGACGGCATGTGCGTCACATGACAGGAATATGTTGTCGACCAACCTAACTTGTACACTTGGCGAATGGGTAAAAAGAGTCTTCTACTTTGCCCGTTTTAGGTTTTCTTCCCAAAAAAGTGATGAAAACATAAGAGTTTGTCACATAAACTGCAACAAATGAATGCAACAGTTTCACAGTCGCACAGTTTTCCGTGTTCTCTTTCAAAACATGTTTTTTAACGTTTTCAAATTTTTCCGTGTGTAGAACGTCAAACCCTGCATATGTCCAATCAAATCTAAACATGTCCTGGAATTTTGGAGATCGAAGTTGGTTATGTGTGAGTGCCTGAACTTTGATAATTGACACACGATCACGTAAACAATACTGCTCTCTGTACCTGTGCAGCTTCGTAAAATCATAGAATCTTATCACAAAGTATTTCACTTGCCGAAAACCAAACATATCTAACGGTTGCAAAAGAGGTGTAGAACCTGGAGGAATGGTAATCACATCTACTCCCACACTAAAATTGTACAACGCCTGATCCTTCTGTCCTGTATAGCTGTCAAGGAGTAAGGCAAAATCTTTGTTCGCGTAAGGAGCAATCACACGTTCAGTAAAGTCATTCACTAGTCTTTTCTCCATTACCCTGACGCACTGCAATTCACAAAGAGATTCGGCGTTTGCTCAAGTACGCTATTCACCTGTTGCTGAACTTGCGGTCTAAATACACCATTTCTTTGCTGCAAACATAAATAAAATGTAGGTAAAAGAAATCCTGCTTTGTTCAGAGCATATTGTATGGTGTAACTATGTGAAGTGGCTTGCAACTGGTCTATAGAACATTCCGTGTCGCCTTCTCCAACTAACGATAACGTGCGGGTCGATTTCATTTCATAGTTAAAACCGGGAGTGAACTGTGTTGATAATATATGCGTCTTCATACTGTTGGAATCTGATGTTAGTTTCTGTAGCAAACGTCTTGGAACACTCTAAAAGTTCTTCCAGTTTATTCGCGTAGTTCTTGCTTACATATTTCGTAATCTTCCTGCTCGTAATTTTGTATTTTCGTTTGAACGTGACAAGCCAATGAGATGAAGCTTTTAACTCCAGGCCGATTTGTTTAGCGTGATGCAATCGCCAAATCTGTAGATCTGTACCGTGCACTGCACTTAATTCATTTCTGGCTTAATAAATGGTCGGTATACATGGTTTTCTAGTTCACTGGACTTCTGTCCTCAGGTTCCACCTCGTTCCACGACTTCTTTGCAATATTTAATTGTGCTTTCTTCCTCCATCCCTCTAAATTTTTTAAATTTATTTGTTACTTCACTCCATAATCTGTATTTGCGTCTTTTAATTGGTTTGGACAGTAACCTGTATTGGAGCATTTCCTTCATGTAACCCAAAGAAATACCATCAGATTGAAGTCGCAGTATTTCCTCTTCGTGTTCTTCGTGTTCTTCGTACGGATCGTCAACAATCTCATCTGGTACATACAGCCCCGCAGCAATCAGCAAGGTATTGTCATCACCACACGTACTGTTTATCAACAAATGTAGGAAATAATCATACAAATGTTCGACAGTCGTTCGATCCCTTAAGGAACTTTCCGATTCCTCACAGTTCGGAAAATATTCATTGACCTTGTTATTGAAGTCGTGAGCTATATTTGCAGGATTTATATTGCGCACGGAATACATCTCACGTATTTAATGCACTCTCGTCCAAAGTAGCGAACAGTCAACTGCCAGCCAGGGAGCCTCTTTAGCAGGAATACTCTCTCTTCCGTGCGCTGTAGTCGACTGACGTCGTGTGTTTCGATGTTTGTTTAGGTGTAGCGACCCCATATTACGGCGCAGTTACCTCGCATCGTACAGACGGACAGATAATAATTGTCTGAAAATAAAAAAATAAATACCAAGGACCTCTCGTTCAGCAGCTGCTCACGCTAACCACGGGACCACGGCGCTCCTGAGTTCATACTATCCTTGATGTTGCCTATCTTACGCATGGACTACTCAGTTGGTATATTTTGCTTATTTTTTTCACAGTTCCCCATAACTTATTCCTGTTTTCTCGATTGATCTGTGTTCAGTTTTTCAAGGCCTATCCACTGTGCCAACTTATAACTAAATCTGAGGGGGGTGCGATGGGGAGGTTCCCTTGTGAGAATCTTAATCACAAAATTCAGTACCTACAGCGCACGTTCCGACATACTGCCTCCTCCGACATGTATCTCGCGAATGCTGAAATTAGAGTAATTGGGGCCAATATGCAGAGTTATGGCAGTCTTTGTTCCAGCGAAAAAACGGGGGAAATGATTCTGCTGCGTTATGTACCCTCTGCCATACATAATGATGTAATGTCTAAGTGATAAATACGTATTTTGTGTTCTGAGGCTGAACTCACCGTCACGAAGTTGGCCACGTTCATCGTAAGCGGCGCCAGCACATGTGATTCGTGGTAGCATACCGTGTATGGCCTTTGGGCCCAGGTGAGACAAAAACTCTCCAGTGGTCGTCCAGTTTACCCAGACGTTTTAGGCGTAGTTCTGAGATACTCAAATTCTTGTAGATCAGGCCATAATATTTGTTCCTATCGTAGGCTGATAGATTTTTGACGCACCATCAGTCCTAAAAGGGACAGCTGCCATTCGACTGATGGGCTGATTTTGTGCCGTAAATGCAAGTGTCTGGAAGTGAACACAGCAGCATACTGCTTCGTCACAAATGAGGAGACTATTGGCGTAACCAATGGATTATTTGCCGTACCAGTTGTTTGTAATGCTTAAAGTGCGTTCTGCCTTCGACACAAGGTTAATCAAAATCGATCATTTCGGTGAGAGTGGACGAGCAGTTTGCTTCAAACGGTGGAACAAAAACGTCGTAGCCTCGAGGATAACTAGCAGAGCTGTTTTGAGTTCTAGCTAGCAGGAAGGAACGAAGTGGTGCGTGGAACCGAGTAACCTGAAACGAGCACTGGCCGACATTTATCTGTGCTGTGGACAGCTATAGACTTGTAAAATAAATGTAATGAGGGTCTCCAGTCTCATTTTGACTCACCAGATGGGAAAGAGTATACGCCTCGTAGCACATTCCTACTGCTGCCACCTGCCGATTTCGGCCGATAAGCTGCACAAAGACAAACGAAGAATCCAGTTCAGAGCAGCGAGTGTCCACGGGAAGGTATGGAATTTGTTGCCTTCGAGTGGACCACGCCAAGTCAGCCTCGTTCATAAAATGCGATATCTCCAAGCTGTGCTGTGCAGCCTCCGCCTAAAAAACAGGATGACGACTCCGTTGCACACGCCCGAACTTTCGATTCTTGTCATCTTTCCGTATTTGAAAAGTGACATTTTTGATCACGGAGGACCACAAATCGCAACACACCCACGACGGCTGCCGGTCGACTTTTGATTTCGCGAGCACTCTGCTCGCCACTTCGCGCTGCACTAATAAAGCCCATCTACAGAGTGGAGCTTTCCGCCACGACTTCCCAGAAGTTTGTCTCCGGGGCATGCTGGACATCACCTCTTGTCACTAGCGTAGTTTGTCTCGGCCACAGCCAGTTCAGGACGACTACGGGAAGACCTACCCATAGTCTCCAAACTGTAGAAATGCACGAAGACCATTAGAAACAGAGTGTATGACTGTTCAAAATGGCTCTGAGCACTATGGGACTTAACTTCTGAGGTCATCAGTCCCCTAGAACTTAGAGCTACTCAAACTGAACTAACCTACGTACATCACACACATCCATGCCCGAGGCAGGATTCGAACCTGCGGCCGTAGCGGCCGCGCGATTCCAGACTGAAGCGCCTAGAACCGTTCGGCTACTCACGTATGCCTGTAATTAACAGTATTCATATAAATGACGCTGTGTGTTCCTGGTAGGGTATTGACGTTTTGTCCCACGAAACAGTGCAAGCTTTACAAATCGCTGTACGGTGCGTAGCTGACTCAGCTGCGTAACCATTGCAGACACCGTGGCGTGTGTGGAATATAAGGAGGCCCGTGCACGGGGACAAGGGGGACCGCCCTTACCCCGCAGCTCCCAGGGATTTTTCTTTCAAGAAAATAATTTAAAAGTCGGTGTTACGTAAATTTTTAACAGAGTCGGAACTAGAAGTTTCTTATGTCTTCTTACGTCAACAAAAGTATTAAGAATACTCCATACCTCACCTCCATGCCCTCCTCCCCCCCCCCCCCCCCTCTACGAACTATTGTGCGGGGACCCTTGCGTGGAACCAAGGTACATTGTTATGGGTTTGCATCGAACTTCAAAGTGTTGTTAGCTATTTTCCGTTAAATATTTGAGTAAACGCATCGACGTGGTGTATTTCAAAATACGCAGTAGGGCTATCAGCGACTTGAAAATCTGCGCCCAACAAAAAGAAAGAAATATTGGCAGTTCTCTGGAAGAGCCATTGCATCAGGTACGTGTGCACTTAACACGTTTTCGGCCGATGACAGCCCGTCGTGGTCCTCTTTGAATTTGACTACTTTTTAAAATATGGGCGATGGATTGTTTCGTGTCCATTTATACCTTTTTATTTTTACGATCTCCCTCAATACCGTGGATGGTCTGTGACGTAAAGGGCGTGGCGGGGAGCGGGCGCGGTACCTGTGCGGGGGAAGCCGCCACTACAGCGCAGCTGCTGTCACCCGCCCCCCTCCCTGGCGGCTGGAACCGGCCTTCACCCCTGACACGTGCAACCCCGGCACGTGTCGCGGCTGCCAGCTGCCAGAGTTAACGGGGTCGCTGACGCGCCGGGCTCGCTCGCAGTGAAAATACAGCCCCCTAAAGGTCAACAGGTTGCGGGGGCGACTCTACTGTCGCGTCACTTTTAGACCCCTCGGTGCTGCGCAACGGAATACACCGCCTCTTCCTTTCACGGACGTATTGAGAAAGACTACGAATACAACGGCCCGAGGTTCGATCTCCCTGCGGGGTCTTTTTTTCCCTCTACGGTCATCGCGTCTTTCCCTTCTGCCAGCTGTTCCTTATTGTGGAAACTGCATTGTCGCACCGTGGTTCGGTGTCCACGCTGAACTGTAGTCGCTATAAGTAGTTCGGCGAGTCAGTTCAGAGGTCGTAGGAGGGCGAGGGCATTCCACCCCCAAATGATCACGTATAATGAAGCACAACCTTCGTATTGAGGACATATTTTTCTTTCTAAGCACTAGCGATCGATGTCACAGGTTACGCTGGATGGTGAACTGAAAATTCTTCCTGACTGTTTTGAATTTTCACTAGTAATTCTTAGGTGTTAATAGGATGTAGGTTCTATAATATCGTAAATTTCACGAACTAAAATACAAAAAAGTTATAACAGACGTAACATTTCGTAGTAATTAAATACCAATAAAATTCTTTTCTGTCAATCGTCCGCCACAGTAGCTGTTACGTATTCACCAGCTTATTTTGCTTTTATCGTCATTGTCTTAACTTTCATACTTCCATATATTATTATACGAGTCACATAAAGTTTTAATAAATGAATTTAGAAATAATTACGTCATCTTACAGTATTATTTTACGCAACTTCCACTTACTCCCAGCTCTCGCTATTCGCAGGCCTACTGTATCACATAACACTGCAACTGCTGGCTGTGTGATAAGTGACAATATTTGTGCGGAACCTTACATCTTCACGTCTGTTTTTGAAATCATTATTTGACATTACATATTACGTTTTATGCCACAAATAAGGAATCTCGAAGTGATTCTTCCATTGTCAATACGAGGAACGCGGAAGTGTGCGAATTGAACTCGGGGGAGATCTAGTCGCTGCTGTCGCATGATTGTGTCGCTCGCGCGCTTCACACGTAACACAGATGATGCCCGTCTCTTAAGCAGGCGTGAGAAATAGGTGACGGTCTAACAAATAAAAACCTAATTACGTACGTGCATAACGTAGCACCCCACTTTGCATTACGTGTTGTGGCTCATGTCTTATGAGGGTTGGACAGCAGTATGAAAGTCTTCATTTTAGTCACACTACTAATTGCGATTTGCAAATCATCAGCGCGCCATACTGTTGACAGGCCGAAAGAGGGCTTACCTGTTCTGTTTTGGTGGAACACCCTACCGGCCCGAATTTCAATTCCGTTATGTGCAATAACGAGCGCGCACAGTTTTTGCCACAGGATGAGATGGACGCCTTCATAATTAAAAGCGGTACCGCTCCTTAATGACGTAACACCCTCGTCTTTTGTTTGATGCTTTTCATATCCGCTGCTGGTCGAAACGAGCGTTCACGCGTAAAGAATAAAGCAGACCACAGAGGCGTGTGTGTGTGTGTGTGTGTGTGTGTGTGTGTGTGTGTGTGTGTGTGTGTGTGTTCGTAACGTACACTTCTGCAGATTTATTTATAATTCTTCTTTGTATTGATAACTACTTTTCTTTGAAAGCAAGTGACGTTATAGCATGCACAGAGTAAGACGTCTGGGATCATTGGTTTTGTTTGAGTGAGTCATTTGTATTGCAACAAACATGGGTTCCCAAATAATATCTTCGAATCTAAAATACTGTGTTCTGTGATTAATTGCACAAGAAGACCAATAACAGGTGACCTCTATGTGGTTGTAAATTGTGCTTCAGCCTGGCAAAACCATACATCAGGCTATTCACTCCAGAACGGAGGAAGTTTCACTCTTAATTTTGCCCTTTCTATTTTCGTATCCCTGTGTGGGATAGTTCCCTTTATCTTCCCTAATTTTCATTTCTTGTTTAGATGTATTACCAGGTAACATTCGGCCCTACATTCGTCAGCAATTGAGATATTCCGTTTTTCAGTATTACGACAGTATGACACACCACGGTAACAAGTCTTCTGTGGAAATACTCACATGCAGATTTCTTTGCTCAAACATTAAACAAGATATCCAAAACTAGGCAAAGTCATGCGTAGTCACGTGTATCGCGCCAAAAGAACAAAGTGATTAGACTTACTAAATCTGCTATTGGCCAGTTTCCAAGCACAGATGTTCGATGCACGGTGGTACACACAGATCTGATTGTCCCGCTGCCTCCCTCAGATGAATTCATATACTGTGTAGCGTGCATTGATCGCTTCAGTAATTGGACAGAAGTCACTTCACTACCTGATGTTCAAGTAAAAACCGCAGCACGAGCGTTTTATAACTCCTGCATCACTAGATTTGGAGTATCTAACCAGATAGGGACTCACCAAGCGCACTGTTCAAGTCAGAGATGTCCCGTGCATCAGCTATGATTTGTGGTTCTAAACCAACTCAAACTACGGCATGTCTTCCACAGTCAGTTGGGAAAATAGACTCCATCGAACATTGATGGCAGCCATCAGAGCACATGGTGAACGAAACTGCAGTGACATAATTCCTGCAGTTTTCCTAGGACTGCGTTGCTGTGTGTGAGAAGAAAATAACTCTCAGCTGCTGAGACCCAATGTGGTACAACTCATTTCATTGTAAGGTCAGAAAACAAACTAAAAGTAGATCTACCAGCGTTCACTTCTCAGTTAGGCCAACATACAGATAAACTACGACCTTAAGTATATTTCCACAGGGGAAACACCATTTGTTAGTAAAGATCTACATAATACGAATCATGTATTTGTGAAGGATGACAAAGTGAAAGCAAAACTAGTGCCTCCCTACGAAGGCCCCTGTGAAGTTGGTTCAAATGGCTCTGAGCACTATGGGACTGAACTTCTGAGGTCATCAGTCCCCTAGAACTTAGAACTACTTAAACCAACTAACCTAAGGACATCACACACATCCATGCCCGAGGCAGAATTCGACCCTGCGACCGTTGCGGTCGCGCGGGTCCAGACTGTAGCGCCTAGAACCGCTCAGCCACTCCGGCCGGCCCCTGTGAAGTCCTGGAGCAAAAAACAAAATATTTCTCTATAAAAATTAAGTATGTGCCAACTAACATCTCACTTGACAGACTGAAATCCGCTGACATCATCCAGTGATCTGCAGGATAATCTACAGAGGACTTCACCTGTCACCCAAACCTCCAAGAGTCTCACCAAAGACAGTTGCCCGATTTGGTCGCGTTTTGAAATTGCCTGAAGAGTTCGAGTAATTGATTTACATACTGTGGGAGGGGGATAATGCAGGGTTATGCTTATGTGCGTCAGCTACAGCTCTGTAAATAATTCTTCTGTGTGTTGATTTTGTTTCTTTGAAAACTTAAGACATTTGAAACGCACAGAGTAAGAGCTCTAGGATCAATTATTTTGTTTGAGTGTGTAACATTTTTGTTGTAACTAATGGAAGTTGCCAAATAATATTTTCGGATCTAAAATACTATATTTTCTGACTGACTACAAGAAGACCAGCAGAGACTGCTACTGAACGGTGGGAAGGGAGGCGAATGTCAGATGCAGCTTTCATATAACCGCAGTATCGCTGCAGTATTAGCTTTACATTATATTATAGCAGTCGTATTGACGGAACCAAGGGAGATGGGTCTCAGGGATGTCGAAAAAAGTCAAGGATGTGCATTTTGTTAAAGTGCGATACAACGAAATGAGATAGTCGTCAGTCCGAAGACTGGTTCTGTGCAGCTCTCCGTGCTACTCCATCCTGTGCAAGCCTCTTCATCCTCACATAATTACAGGCAGCCTACATCCGTTTGAACCTGCTTACTGTATATATCTCCTGGTTTGCATCTACGTTTTTACCTCCGGCACTTCCTTCCATTGCCAAATTGACGTTTTCTCGGTGTTGGCAACAACAACAACAACAACATTCTTTTAATCACACAGTGCCGTCAGTATTTTCTTCACATCTCGATTCAACACCTCCTCATTGGTTAAATGTCTCCCCATCTACCTTTCAGCATTCGTATGCAGCAACATATTTCAAAAGCTTCTATTCTGTTCGTGTCTGGCCTGTTTTTTTTTCTCCATACAAGACGACACCCCAGAAAAAATGTCTTCAGAATAGACTTCTCTCCACCTAAATTTATATTCGTTGTTAACGTAGTTCTCGTCTTCAAAATCTTTTTGTTCTTATTGCTAGTTTGCATTTTATACCCTCTCTCCTTCGGCTATCGTCAGTTGTAGTGCTGCTCCAGTAGCAATAATCCTTTACCATGTTTAGTGTCGCATTTCCTAATCTCCTTCGGCATCAGCTGATTTAATGCGTCGCTTCACCCATTTTCAGCAACTGAAAAAGCATTAACGATGTTAATCTCATTACCCAGCCTGCTCAACTGATTTTCGATGTCCTCTGCTGTTTCTGACAGAATTGCGACGCCGTCGTAAAACCGTATAAAGTTTTGTTTCGTTTTTTCCTTCCTTTGTAACTTTACAGACTATGTGGCGCTTGTGATGTAGTATTGGTTGTGAAAATTTAACGACAGCACCTCGTAGCTTCGTAGTACATCGTCTGCAGCTGCAGTAGTGCCAACAGATGTTCAGACGAGTGCACCAGTCGCACCTGTCAGTGAGTACCTCGTTAACACTGGCGATTCCATGCATCAGTGTGTGTGTGTGTGTGTGTGTGTGTGTGTGTGTGTGTGTGTGTGTGTGTGGTGTTGTGTTGTGACCGAGGCGGTAACCAACAGAGCCACTTTAAAATGCGCTTTGATAACAGTACGTGTTAATGCAAGGCTTAGTTTATGTGTCTTCCCTCAATTTGTGGGAACATTTTACCAAGTACTAAAGGCGTTGTTCTAATAGTGTTTGACAAGATCGATCATGCTGCTATCACTCTCTCGAGATGGCCTGGAAAATAATTGGGAAGCTATTAATACGAATTATACAGCTAATTTACATAAAAACGTAATAAAGTTCATTGCATTCTTTAAACAAAAACAGAAACAAAATTTTTCGTAGTAAAAAAAAAAATTGAGGCTGAATGTAACGTTATGAGATAAACAACATGGACACACCCAGATAGAAACGCGCATTAGCATTTCTCTTCCGGGCTTCAGAGAAGCGCGGTGGTCCTGAATCTACGAATCGGATTCCCTCACCATATGAACGAGGAGGGCAGGGATGCCGCCAGCCTCAGTTTGCTTCCTAGGCGGTATTAGTAGGGCAAACACACTTTTGATATCAAATTGATACGCTAACCAATTAAATAGATCAATTAAACCACCCCTTCCTCTAACTTTCTGTCCTGCTAAGTAGTTCATAACCCCTGAGGGTTGATGTATGATCCCCTGGTGATAATCGGTCCTTCCCAGAGACACCCTTCCTCCTCCTCTTCCCCCCCCCCTCCATCTGGGAAAAAACGTACTTGTTCAGTTCTGAGCCACTTTTCCCCCTCTTCAGAAATTCCTCAATCCTCCCCTGCACTCTCCCCCCCCCCCCTTTCTCGCCTTTCAACCCTCACCTGGAAATTGTTAGGGAAAAGACTCAGTCTGGGCAGGAGAGGAAGATCTGACGATATGAAATTCAAATTAATGTCAGTAACACTGAAGAGCCAAAGAAACTGGTACACCTGCCTAATATTGTGTACGGCCACCACGAGCACGCTGAAGTGCCGCAACACTACGTGGTATGGACTCGCCTAATGTCTGAAGTAGTGCTGGAGGGAAGTGACACCATGAATCCTGCAGGGCTGTCCGTGAATCCATAAGAGTACGATAAGGTGGGGATCTCATCTGAACGGCGCCTAGCTAGGCATCCCAGATATGCTCAGTAAGGTTCATGTCTGGGGATTTTGGTGACCAGCGACGTGTTTAAACTCAAAAGTGTGTTCCTGGAGCCACTCTGTAGCGATTCTGGACGTGTGGGGTGTCGCATTGTCGTGCTGGAATTTCCCAAGTCCGTCGGACTGCACAATGGACATGAATGAATATAGGCGATCAGACAGGACTCTTACGTACGTGTCACCTGTCAGGAGTCGTATTTAGACGTATCAGGGGCGCCATATCACTCCAACTGCACACGCCCCACACCATTACAGTGCTTCCACCAGCTTGAACAGTCCCCTACTAACATGCATTCGTGAGGTTGTCTCCATAAGCGTACATGTCCATTCACTCGATACAATTTGAAACTAGACTCGTCCGACCAGGCAACATGTTTCTAATCATCAACAGTCCAATTTCGGTGTTGACGGACTCGGGCGAGGCATAAAGCTTTGCGTCGTGCAGTCATCGACGATACACTTGTGAGCCTTCGGCTTCGAAAGCCCTTATCGATGATGTTTTGTTGAATGGTTCGACAGCTGACACTTGTTGATGGCCCAGCACCGAAATCTGCAGCAATTTGCAGAAGGGTTGCACTTCTGTTATGTTGAATGATTCTCTTCCGTAGCCGTTGGTCCCATTCTTGCAAGATCTCTTTCCGGCCGCATCGATGTCGGGGATCTGATGTTTTACCGGATTCCTGATAGTCACAGTACACTGTTGAAATGGTCATACGGGAAAATCCCCACTTCATCCCTACCTCGTGGAGGTTGTGCCCCATGGTTCGTGCACCGACTATATAACAGCACATTCAAATCACTTAAATCTTGATAACCTGCCGTAGTAGCAGCAGTAACCGATCTAACAGCTGCACCAGACACTTGTTGCGTTATATAGACGTTGTTGACAGGACCGCCGTATTCGGCCTGTTTACATATCTCTATATTTGAATACGCTTGCCTGTATCTGTTTCCTTGGCGCTTCAGTGTGTGTGTATTGCTGCATATTCTTTATTTAATCGATTTGCGGGCGGTAAGGCTCCTCCCTGGTACCTCCACTCTTATGACGTCACCTCACATCCTATTGCTGGATACTAGTGAAGTTAGAACAAAATCTTGCTGCAATGATCTTCCAACCCGCCGGTTCCCCAAACAATTAAGGCTTTTTTGACTGACCGCTTGCATATTTGGAAGAAAATATCTCATGAAATTGATTGTGTGGAATATTGCAATTTGCAGGAAAACAGTCATCATACATCCAAGGTCTTTTAAGCATGGATGCGTGATTGCACAAGCACCCTGCTCCTCCTCCTCCTCCAAAAGCCATATACGGCGAATTTGCAGGAAAACAGTCATCATACATCCAAGGTCTTTTAAGCATGGATGCGTGATTGCACAAGCACCCTGCTCCTCCTCCTCCTCCAAAAGCCATATACGGCGAAATAAACCTTCCGATCTTCATGCCCACTGTATCACTAGCAACCCTTCGAATCCCTCCCTCCCCTTCCTGCCCCTCGCTCCCTCACACACCCTCCCTTCCCCTCCCTCTGTATGTTATTTTATTTACACGTCAAGTTCCGTAGGACCAAATTGAGCAGCAAATCTCCTAGGTCATGCAATGTGTCAGTACATGAAATTACAATGCAAAAATAATAACGTAAGAAGAAATGTTTATGAACCCAAAAAAAGTCAATCCATAAGTCTAAGTGAAGCAATCAACAATACAACAAGAATCAGCTCAGTTTTTCAAGGAAATCCTCTACAGAATAGGAGCAGTGACCCACAAGGAAACTCTTCTGTTTAGATTTGAAAGCGCGTGGGTTACGGCTAAGATTTTTGAATTCTTGTGGTAGATTGTTGAAAATGGATGCAGCAGAATACTGCACATCTCACTACACAAGAGTTAAAGAAGTCCGATCCAAATGCAGATGGATTTCTCCGAGTATTAACTGAGTGACAGCTGCTTATTCTTGGGAATTAGCTGATATTGTTAACAAGAAATGACAGTGTATATATATCGGTGTCCAGATACCCAGACTCGTAAACAGGAGTCGACTAGAGGTTCGTGGACTTGCACCGTTTATTGCCCGAACCGCCCGTTTCTAAGTCAAAGCCTTTTAGAATGGGAAGAGTTACACCAGATTATAACACCACTGACATTAGCGAATGAAAATAAGCAAAGTAGACTAATTTTCGTGTAGAAAGATCACTCACTTCAGATACCGTTCGAATAGTAAAAATGACAGCATTAAGTCTTTGAACAAGATCCTCAACGTGGACTTTCCTCGACAGTTTACTATATGTCTGAACGCCTAGTAATTTGAACTGTTCAGTTTGACTAATCATATGCCTATTCTGTGAAAATAAAACGTCAGGTTTTGTTGAATTGTGTGTTAGAAACTGTAAAACCTGAGTCTTACTGTGATTTAGCATTAGTTTATTTTCTAAAAGTCATGAACTCAGGTAATGAATTGCACTATTTGAAACCGAGTCAGTGTTGCACCCAACATCCTTCGCTACCAAGCCAGTGTCATCAGCAAAGAGAAATATTTTAGAGTTACCTGTAATACTAAAGGGCATATTATTTATATAAGTAAGGGACAGGAGTGGTCCCATCACTGATCCCTGGGGCACGCCCATTTGACTGCACCCCACTCAGACCCCACATCACAGCCCTTCTCAACACTGAATAATAACATTTTGCTGTCTGTTGCTAAAGTAAAAGGTTAACTAGTTGTGAGCTACTCCCCATATTCCATAATGGTTCAACTTTTGGGGCCATATTTTTTTACCTAACACAATCAAACGCCGTAGTTAAATCAAAAGATATGCCTAGCGTTCGAAACCTTTTGTTTAACCCATTCTGTACCTCACAGAGCAAAGAGAATATAGCGTTTTCAGTTGTTAAATGATTTCTGAAGTCAAACTGTGTATTTGATAGCAAATTATGTGATATAATATGATCTCTTAGCCTCACATACACAGTCTTTGCAATAATTTGAGCAAACACTGGTGGCATAGAAATAGGTCTAAAATTGTATAAATGATCTCTTTCTCCCTTTTTATAAAGTGGGTTTACTAATGAGTACTTTAATCGTTCAGGATACTGACCATTCCTAAAGAAAAAATTACAAATATGGCTAAATACAAGGCTGACACGTGCGGCACAATACTTTAATATTCTGCTAGGCACTCCATCATATCCATGAGAGTTCACTCAGTCTCCCAATTGTCTGTATCACAGAGGCATATTTCAGACATCAATCTTGGAAAAGGCATTTGCCAAGAGTGTTGTATGATTACCTGAAGAGACTAAATTTTTATTTAATTCACAGGTAATGCTCGGAAAATGACTGTTAAATACTGTACATATATCTGATTTATCAGTGACAGAAATATTTTTATTGCACACTGACTTTATATCGTCAGCCTTGTGCTGCTGACCAGACACTTCCTTCACAACAGACCATATGGTTTTAATTTTGTCCTGCGCATTAGCTATTCTATTTACATACCACATACTCCTTGCCTTCCTAATAACATTTTAAGCAGATTACAGTACTGTTTGTAATGGGATACTGTAGCTTCATTGTCACACCTACTTACATTTTGATATAATTCCCACTTCGTTCTACATGATATCCTTATTTAGAACGTTGTAACGGAAAGCAACTCACAAAGATCATGTGAAATGTATTAAGAAAAGCATTATATTCGTAATACAAGTTACTGGCACTATAAACGACCTGCCACCCTTGTTCTTTGATGAGATTTAAAAAAGCTCTATTGCCACTTGATTAACGTTCCTACATAGTTTGTAATTATATGCGACATTTGTTTGAGCACAAAAGCCTTTTAGTGTTGAAATTTGTGCATTGTAGTCTGACAGGCCACTCACCCTTTTACTAACAGACTGCCCTTCTCGTAATGAAGAATGAATAAAAATATTGTCTATGGCTGTGCTGCTGTTCCCCTGCACCCTAGTTGGAAGAAACACAGTCTGCATAAGATCATATGAATGTAGGAGATCCACCAACATCCTTTTTTTTCAACCATCATATACAAAATTAATATTGAAGTCACCACATATAACTGATTTCTGGTACTTCCTATAAAGTGAATCAAGAACCCTCTCTAACTTGAGCAGAAATGCTGTGAAGTCAGAGTAAGAGGACCTATTAACAACAAAAATTAAAGTTTAATTTTGTTAAATTCAACTGACCCTGCACAACTTTCAAGTACCTGTTCAGTGCAGTGCTGTGATATGTCTATGGACTCAAATGGAATACTGTTCTTTTACACGTGCATAGCCACTCCCCCCCCCCAAGGAACTCCTTGAAAAATAACCAGCTAATCTGTATCCTGGAAGCCTCTGAATTGTCAAATTATGTAAGTGGTGCTTCTATATGCCAGTAATTTCAGAGTCAACATCTATAAACAGTTCACTAACTTTATCTCTAATACCTCTTATATTTTGATGAAATATGCTATTTCCTTCTCTACTTGGAAACATGATGTCCTCTGAAGGCGATACCTTAGAGGGACTTTCTTCAAGCAGGTGTACCTACTAGCTGTCTTCAATCTAAAGAAAGGTGCAGTTCTAACACAAACTACTACAGGAATTTTTCGATGAGTGATTCCACCGCCACCCACTACTCTGTCACCTATAAGCTTTGGTAGCCTCCCCTTCCCATACCTATTGAGGTGCAGGCCATGCCTAGTGAAACTCTATCTACTGATATACTGAACTGGCACCACTGATATGTGACCCATGCCACCTGCCATCAGTGCCTTCTTCAGCAGTATGTTAATACGCCTAGCAGCAGCATTAAGATGAGGCCAATCATGATCCTGAAACAGTTGCACAAAATGTACATCTGTGCCACTACTTTGAGTAGCTGTCTTTAGCAGGTCACCTCTGACATCATATCCCCCTCCTTATCAAGACTATTCCATGCTCTAGCCACTATCACTACTTGATCTTTCGTAAAATTCCTACATAACTCCGCTATCTGTCAATCACCTGAGCCAGCCTTGGCTGCACAATGCAGGTGACCTGGAACTCACTCCCCAACACTTTCTGCAACTGCTGGCCCACACCTCTGATGTGCGTTTTTATCAATAAGAAACACTGCCTTTGTATTTTAATGCAACCACTGTGTGTGTTGTGGGAGCACCTTAGTTCACATCATGTGATGTTCAGCTTTCTGTGGGAGCCAATGGATCGAAAGATGTTAATATCAGGTTAGTACCTGACATAGACTTGGCTGTGTAGACAGCTGTAATCATATACTGCTTTGATGTGTTACAGCAAGGAACAATGTATGAAACTGCGTCTGTGGGGAAATGGTCTCCCTCCAAGACAGGCAACAAAACTGTCCACAGATCCATGGAAGTGACTTTAATCACTGGCCATCTACTCCAGTTGACCAATACATATATATTTAATGGGATCACCATATATGGTCAGTGTCAACATGCAGACAGTATTTGTTTCTGATGTATTGGAAGAGAGGGAGAGATGCGGTAAAATGTTATTGAGTTCTCTACCAGGTAACCTTACCAAATTTTTTATAGTTCGTAGTTTTACTCATTTGGATGTTAAAACAAATAAAGAGGGGAGCTAGACACTGTTCTGTCAGCATTACACTGTCATATTTCTAGTGTAGTAATCATAGGAATGCAGTAAAGGAGATCAGGACATATACATGATTGATATTGATAGTCATTTAATATCTATGAATTGGAGGTATTAAGCTTCTGCATTTCTTTGTGCAGTCCATGTATACTCTGCATGGTTATGAATTTCCTACTCTACGTTAGTGTGCTTCTTTTCCCATTGTCATAGCTGACCACCTAGTCAGTGATGGCTGGAGTGCTAGACAGCTGTCTGACTAATGGAACAGAGCTGCTGGTGATGGTCTTCCTAGAGAATTAACAGGAGTCTCTTACTTAGCTGAAAGTATCAGTTCTTCCTTTTCTGGCAAACGCAACGCCGATTATCATGGAAGAACGTGTGTAACAAAAAAAGGATGCAGGGCTTTTTAATTGTAATTATGCCCTTTTTTCCTCAGTTGAGCTGAGATTTGAAATTCTCTATCATTTTCAACTATCTCCAACATAATGATTTCCTGGTAAAGGACCTAACTTTGCCAGTATCCACCAGCAGTAGGAGGAGAGAATACAGGAGGAGGGCAAGAGTAGGGATCAGTTGCGGTATCAAACGCCAGATAGCACCAGAACTTCCCATCAAATGTGTTCAGTCCTAGTATACACCAGTAGGAAATAGGGAATGACAGTCCCACAGAGAGGTTATCGATTTGATTAATTAGTCAAGGAATTTCGACAGGAATTTCCCTGGTATCAGTGTCAAAGAGTTGCCACCATCTGATATGCTTTGCCAGACATGAAGTAACTGGAGGAGAGGATTGGAGGGAGGATCAGTGGTTATGTTGCTTCTCCCAGCGTCCTCTGCTGGTGGTGTTGTGAACTAACTCAGTCAGTATGTGCACAGCAGGGCGACCATATAGACCATCTGATTCCACTGACCTGGTGTGTTATCATGTATTTTGGAACAAAGCAAGAAGTGAGTCTGCTATCAGATTTCAAAGGGAGCTAACATTGGTATCACCCACCACTCTGCAGGCGAGCGGCACCTCCCAGTCGAGCACTTGGGACTTCGAACATTGCTGGCAGTGCAGTGCATGCAAAGACACGATCAGAAATATTTTTTTTGTTTCTGCTAGAAATGGCTTGAGGCGGTGGAGAAGGGGTGCTTGTGTAATCACAAATTGGCGCATACAATACCTTGGATATGTGATGAGGTTTTTCCCACAAATTGCAGTATTCCACACAGTCAGTCTGTTTGATGAAATATTTCTCTCCAAAAATGCAAGCCATCAATGAAAAAGGCTTTAATTTGGGGGGGGGGGGGTACCGATGGACTGGTGGATCAATGCAGTAAGGATTTTGATCTGACTGCATCGGTATCCAGCAATTGAATGCGAGAAGTCATGCGAGTGGAGGTGCAGCTATTGAGCAGTTTCCCACCAGGGAGGAGGCTTGTCTCCCACAAACTGATTAAATAAAGTATATGCAGCAGTATATTATGGACATCGATTTGAATTTCATGTTGTGAGATCCTTCCTCTTCCTATGTAAACGCAGCCGGTTTTTGAAGCGTTACTGAATGTCTTGATTTCACCAAAAATAAATATTCGACTGCTGCGGACGGGGTGAAATATTGTGCAGCGAAAGAGTACAATCCTACTACTATTGTAATTCAGTGTGCTTTCACCTAAATAACAGAAACCCTGTCTATGTTGCCACGTATAGCCCTGTTAATAAAATTTAGTTTTGTTTCCAAATAAAGAACACTATGGGACGGTAGTACTGTTTATAAGAAAAGCTAATCAATCGAGTTGCCCTTTTTACAGGATTTGACGTGTGTTGTGTCTAATGGATAAGTAAATCAGACTATTCAATTCTTTTCCTACGATTTTACTCAGCGGTTAGAAAGAAACTCAGTATGAGTAGTATTATACTGAAGCTAGGGCAACAAAGTTCCTAGTTCATTTAGTGGTTTAAAACATGTACTAACAGCCGCCAGCCTGTCCAGGCAATTAAACAATTAAGTAATGGAAAAGTAGAAGTATGAATTTTGCCTACTTTGTTGCTACTGTTTAATTTGGTTCTTCAAATAAATATTACTCCACTTCAGCAGTGTTGGATTACAACCTTATACATTACTTTTTTAAAAGAGAAAAAGCCCGTAGATAACTTCAAGAAAGCTAAAAAAATTGGCCAGGGGCGACCTTTAGAAAAGCACTTTTTATAACCAACAAACAAATACTAAAATACTGAGATACTAAAGAGCATACTTTTTGAACTGAACATTTCACTTCAAGAAAACCTCTTTCTTACTGAAATTTACTTTCAAAAGCTATTACTGTGAACTAATTCTGTATAGTCATTTAACAGATTCTAGTAACTTGGCTTCACCCTAATTGATTTTACTTAAGCAAACTTTTACTACAACACTTTGCAATAGTTAAGAAAACACAAAAAAAAATTAAATGGTGCCTCTGTATATTAACTTGGCACTTCATAAGTCAGTAAAACAGGATACTTGGATTTACCAAACACTAGGAAGGAATCCTATATAGGTGTATGATTAGGATGAAATAACAGGTTGAACCAGTTTAAATTAATGGTTCATGCTGTACAAAAGTTGTTGGCTTGGATGTGGCGAACAATTATGTCGGCTACACTACCCACAGTACGGCCTGCAAGTATCTTGTTGTGTCGGCTCAGTTTCTCTTCTTGGCTTTGGTCAGTTTTACATACAGTAGCCCAACAATTCGCAGCTATTGCCGTAAGCCGTTTGCAGTCTTCTTCCGAGGCATTTTTGTGTGAATTTGCAAGCAAAGCTTCTCCTGCTCCACAGAGGTGTTGCCTCAATCACTGCTGCCTACAGACTGTGTGACTTTACCTCCCGAGCTTGCTCTAGGTGACGCACCAATTCGCCCTTGCCACCTTCTCCGATCCCCAGATCCACAGAAGCACACTGGCTTTTACATAACACCTATTTCTTGTTCCTAAGCGTCACCATTTCTTAAATTGTCAAATTTACATAAACGTGAACAAATTATACACACAAATATTTTTAATTACAAAATGTCATAAAAAATTATTTAACGTAATAAACATAATATTTTACGTACATTACTCACATACAATGCAAAGAACTTAAATCTCCAGTATAGTACACTTTACATCTACAGATAATATAGTATAGTATCAATATGCGAAAATTTTAAAGAAAAAAAGTATAAAAATTTACATGAACAGTAAAGAAATGAGTTATAAGAGAAGCAGAAATATTACACTGAGCATGAAATTATCTCGCTCTAAATGAAGAGAAATACCGATAGTGCTGACTAAATCAGAAACTGGAACAGCTGACTTCCGGGCGCCATATTTAACTGGTCTAGCAAATCCGCTTCAGACCTTAACATGTAAACACGACGCCGGATAACGGTTTTCGAAATTCCGTTTTCGTCTTTCGAAAGATGTGTCGCACGTAAACGTAATGAATGTGCAGCGCTTTGAAGTGCTGGAAGAAGCTAACATTGAAAGTTGCTATTCATACCACTATTTTGCTGTAAATGCATTAGACTACGGATTCAGTTTTATTGCGGTCTCTGCAAGTACTGAAACAAATTATGCAATGATTTTATTACTACCTTACATGGAATGGAAAGCAGCAACGACAGAACCTGCGTATGAATGCAGCAAAACAAAATTAAATTTTATTGAGCCAATCATTTGAAGAAAAAAAAAAAAAACACCTTATCAGGAGAGGAGTGTTCCCTAGGGTGTTCATAGGAAGAAACTTAGGTGTGAGAAACGTCGAGTCGTCGTCCCACGTGGGCGGGCCGAGAATACATTGCAGTGACAGTGACGCTTGTTAAATAATGGCGTTGTAGTTTTCCTCCCGAAAATTTGTGTGGAGATGCGGTAAGAGGTGCGTACCATCTGGTTTTCGGTTGAAGCGTTGTTTGTCGATTATGCGGAACGTATGTAATCCATTCTGAACGACGTAATGTTTACCAATGTCACTGCATGTAATAAGTACTTGCAACCACTACACGAACGTTGTAGTTTCTGCATATGGTACGGCAGTTTGGAGTATTTGCTGGAGTATGTGCTCAGTACTTAAATCAGTTCAGTCGGTAAACGTGTCTTTCTACAGTCACTGCTTTTGTATTACTCCATGGTACAGTAGTTCTCGGTAAGTGGCACATCGGCACTTGGAATTTCCGCACTGTTTTCTGAGAAGAGTCCCGTCTGTGCGTTATTTCAATCCCGCAGAGTCTATAATATTGCTCTGAAAAGTCCGGAAAACAATCTATATGTCGGCGGTTACAAATTCGCCGTCCCTGTTCGTCCACCGGCGGACAACTACTCTCTCGTAACTGCCGTACCTCCGGTGTTATATCAATTATCGCTGCCTAGCGATACACATCTGCCTCTCACTATCGCAGGGTATTATCACAATTAAATCGTGTTAAGTTTAATTATTTTAAGATTAACAAAAATGAAAAATAAAACACAGTAAAGTGACAGAATAATATCAATTCAGTCTCAGATAATCACGCGTGATGCAATACACCATAGGCATATTTAGTATACGAATCAAACATGTAACCTACACGGTCATAGTGTTGTTATCTTGAAGCGATGATCACAGTAAATTGTGGTTGACAATCCACGAATAAATTCCTGTTTCGACAGTTCGCTGAACGACGTAAAATAAAAATTATGACTGATACATCATCCGCAGATAACTACAAGTCGCAACAGTGTTTAAAACGCGAAAAATTTAAATAATCAGTCTACACTAAAGAAAAGAATCTTGGAAGTTGTCACTGCCCACACTTGAAAACCTCCATGGTCCGAGAAACTGCAGGAATAGGAATCGTAACCGCAACTAAACTCTGATATTTTTAGAAGTACTGAGGGCACATACGTGAAATGTCTTTAAGGTCCAGTAGAAATGTAGAGATGCAGACTATCCCTCCCCCTCTAGTCTGAACTTACACGTGCTTACGCTCGGGCGTGGCTTTCCGCGATTACCAGTTGTTTGGCTCAGAATTTGCAGTAGTAGTT
Organism: Schistocerca gregaria; assembly: GCF_023897955.1. Lineage (NCBI taxonomy): Eukaryota > Metazoa > Arthropoda > Insecta > Orthoptera > Acrididae > Schistocerca > Schistocerca gregaria. The sequence continues at coordinate 860,882,294 of NC_064922.1, forward strand.
TTCCAGTTTGTCTGTTCTTAATGCTAGCTAAAATGTACCTACATAGTAAGATGCGCACCTCCTTGGTGATTAATTTGAGTTGTAGAATGGGTAGTTTGCCCACAATTAATAACAAATGAGTTAACTATATTATTAATAGTGACTACAATTTGTTATTAACAAATAAAGTTGCATATCATTCTTACGGAAAATCACCTCCCGTTCCTGTGGTGCAGTTAGTTTTGTGATAACTAGTATAAATCAAATTATGGGTAGTTTTAGAAATGAAAACATTAGTGAGTTTAAAATAACAAACTAAATCATATGAAACATGTATTATGAAGATAGTGTGCGGTGTAAATGAAGGTTGCTAGCACGTGCTGCCTTGCTATTGTGTGTAGCTATCTTGTTTGACTTACTAAACTGGGGTTTGATCATTTGCGTGTGTAATTGCTAAGTGCTGCCGAAATGTGATGTTGGAACTAATGCGGGCACATCAGCCGATGCGTCTCGTTGTGCCCTTTGACCTGACACGTCGACCCTCTTCGTGTATTCTTTGCTTAAATAGTTATTAATTTGACAAGATTTCTTTGTTAACCTTTCCTTCACCCTGATGAATCATACTTAACTTACTCGGTACCCGTAGACAGGTGGTAGAAAGTTGTCGAGCGCATCGCGCTGGTGTGTGTGTGTGTGTGTGTGTGTGTGTGTGTGTGTGTGTGAGAGAGAGAGAGAGAGAGAGAGAGAGAGAGAGAGTCGTACGGTAGCTGCGGTATACTGCGAGGAAATTACGGACAATAGAAACTGTACCAATACGTGCCAGGTACACTATGTGATCAAGCGCCCTCCATCAGTAATGCTGGAATTCAGTATGGTGTTGACCCAACCTTAGCCTTGATGACAGCTTCCACTCCCGCAGGCATACGTTCAATCAGTTGCTGGAAGGTCTCTTGGGGAATGGCAGCCAATTATTCATGGAGTGCTGCACTGAGGAGACGTATTGATGTCTGTCGGTGAGGACTGGCACGAATTCGGCGTTCCAAAACATCCCAAAGGTGTTCTATAGGATTCAGGTCAGGACTCTGTGCAGGCTAGTCCATGTTGCTGTTGTTGTGGGCTTCAGTCCTGAGACTGGTTTGATGCAGCTCTCCACGCTACTCTATCCTTTGCAAGCCGCTTCATCTCCCAGTACCCACTGCAACCTACATCCTTCTGAATCTGCGTAGTGTAATCATCTCTTGGTCTTCCTCTACGATTTTTACCCTCCACGCCGCCCTCCAATGCTAAATTTGTGATCCCTTGATGCCTACATGTCCTATCAACCGATCCCTTCTTCTTGTCAAGTTGTGCCACAAACTCCTCTTCTCCCCAATTCTATTCAGTACTTCCTCGTTAGTTATGTGATCTACCCATCTAATCTTCAGCATTCTTCTGTATCTGACAACAAGAAAGAGTAATGACCCAGCAACAGCCAAATATTATGAAAACTACTGTGCTACATTGAGAAAGGTTGTTAAAAAGTCCAGAAGCATGTGCATCATGTCTGAGATAAATACCTCTGATAACAAATTCTAAACAATTTGGAATATTATTATAAGGGAGACAGGGCAACGAAGAGTACAGGATGACGGCAACCATCAAAGCTAATGGAAACCGTCATCGAACCCGTCGTTCTACCAACAACAAGCTGGAAGTCGAAAACATTTTGAATAATCATTTTTTAAATGTTCATTAGAAGAAGCAAGGCAGTTAATGGAAGAGGCCTTACCCATACAATTTAATACAATTGAAATTAGGAAGATAATAAACTCTCTCAAGAATAAAAGCTCACATGAAATTGATGGCATTTCCAGCAGAATAATAAAAGCTTGTTCCCAAGAGATAAGTGGGATTCTTAGCCACATGTGTACTAGCTCTCTGAAGCGGGGTATTTTCCCAGATTGACTGAAGTATGCCATTGTTAAACCACTGCATAAAAAAGGGGATACGTCTGATGTCAACAACTACCGCTCAATCTCTCTTCTGACTGCCTTATCCAAAATTCTTGAAAAAGTAAAGCTTCACACCTCTGCAAAAATAAAGTTTTAACAAAATGCCAATTTGTTTCCAGAAAGGTTTTTCAACGGAAAATGCTATTTACACTTTCACTAATGAAATATTAAATGCTCTGAGTAACCGGAAGTCACCCGTTGGGATTTTTTGCGATCTCTCAAAGGCTTCTGATTGTGTAAATCATGGAATACTTATAGATAAGCTCAAGTACTTTGGTATGAATGGTACAGCGTTCAAATGGTTTAAATCATGTCTAACAGGAAGAGTGCAGAAAGTTGAAATAAGCAGTTCACATAATATGCAAAAAACTGGTGATTTATCAAATGGGGGAACAATCAAGAATGGGGTGCCGCAAGGTTCGGTCTTGAGTTCTCTGCTGTTCTTAATATACACGTATATTAATGACTTGCCATTCTGTATTCACGAAGATGCAAAGCTGGTACTTTTTGCCGATGATACAAGTATAGCTATCACATCCAACAGACGAAAATTAACTGGTGAAATTGTAAACGACGTTTTTCAGAAAATCATTAAGTGGTTCTCTGCAAATAGGCTCTCATTAAACTTTGACAAAACACAGTATACACAATTCCACACAATAAATAGAATGACACTATTAATAAATATACACTCCTGGAAATCGAAAAAAGAGCACATTGACACCGGTGTGTCAGACCCACCATACTTGCTCCGGACACTGCGAGAGGGCTGTACAAGCAATGATCACACGCACGGCACAGCGGACACACCAGGAACCGCGGTGTTGGCCGTCGAATGGCGCTAGCTGCGCAGCATTTGTGCACCGCCGCCGTCAGTGTCAGCCAGTTTGCCGTGGCATACGGAGCTCCATCGCAGTCTTTAACACTGGTAGCATGCCGCGACAGTGTGGTCGTGAACCGTATGTGCAGTTGACGGACTTTGAGCGAGGGCGTATAGTGGGCATGCGGGAGGCCGGGTGGACGTACCGCCGAATTGCTCAACACGTGGGGCGTGAGGTCTCCACAGTACATCGATGTTGTCGCCAGTGGTCGGCGGAAGGTGCACGTGCCCGTCGACCTGGGACCGGACCGCAGCGACGCACGGATGCACGCCAAGACCGTAGGATCCTACGCAGTGCCGTAGGGAACCGCACCGCCACTTCCCAGCAAATTAGGGACACTGTTGCTCCTGGGGTATCGGCGAGGACCATTCGCAACCGTCTCCATGAAGCTGGGCTACGGTCCCGCACACCGTTAGGCCGTCTTCCGCTCACGCCCCAACATCGTGCAGCCCGCCTCCAGTGGTGTCGCGACAGGCGTGAATGGAGGGAAGAATGGAGACGTGTCGTCTTCAGCGATGAGAGTCGCTTCTGCCTTGGTGCCAATGATGGTCGTATGCGTGTTTGGCGCCGTGCAGGTGAGCGCCACAATGAGGACTGCATACGACCGAGGCACACAGGGCCAACACCCGGCATCATGGTGTGGGGAGCGATCTCCTGCACTGGCCGTACACCTCTGGTGATCGTCGAGGGGACACTGAATAGTGCACGGTACATCCAAACCGTCATCGAACCCGTCGTTCTACCATTCCTAGACCGGCAAGGGAACTTGCTGTTCCAACAGGACAGTGCACGTCTGCATGTATCCCGTGCCACCCAACGTGCTCTAGAAGGTGTAAGTCAACTACCCTGGCCAGCAAGATCTCCGGATCTGTCCCCCATTGAGCATGTTTGGGACTGGATGAAGCGTCGTCGCACGCCGTCTGCACGTCCAGCACGAACGCTGGTCAAACTGAGGCGCCAGGTGGAAATGGCATGGCAAGCCGTTCCACAGGACTACATCCAGCATCTTTACAATCGTCTCCATGGGAGAATAGCAGCCTGCATTGCTGCGAAAGGTGGATATACACTGTACTAGTGCCGACATTGTGCATGCTCTGTTGCCTGTGTCTATGTGCCTGTGGTTCTGTCAGTGTGATCATGTGATGTATCTGACCCCAGGAATGTGTCAATAAAGTTTCGCCTTCCTGGGACAATGAATTCACGGTGTTCTTATTTCAATTTCCAGGAGTGTAGACTTTGATCAGAAATCGGTAGCTAAGGTAGAATATTCCAAATTTCTAGGTGTATGCTTTGATGAGGGGTTGAACTGGAAAAAACACACTGAATATCTGCTGAAACGTTTGAGTTCAGCTACTTATGCTATTAGGGTCACTGCAAATTTTGGCGATATACATCTCAGTAAATTAGCTTACCACGCCTATTTTCATTCTCTGCTTTCCTATGGCATCATATTCTGGGGTAACTCATCATTGAGTAAAAGAGTGTTCATTGCACAAAAGCGTGTAATCAGAATAATTGCTGGAGCTCATCCAAGATCATCCTGCAGACACTTATTTAAAGAGCAAGAGATCTTCACTATAGCCTCACAATATATATGTTCACTTATGAAATTTGTTATTAACAATCCAAACGTATTCAAAAGTAATAGCAGTGTACATGGCTGCAAAGCTAGGAGAAAGGATGATCTTCACTACTCAAGGTAAAATCTAACTTTAGCTCAGAAGGGGGTAAATCATGCTGCCACGAAAGTCTTTGGTCACTTACCTAATAGCATCAAAAGTCTGACAGATAATCATATAGCATTTAAAAGTAAATTAAAAGAATTTCTTAATGGCAACTCCTTCTACTCATTAGATGAATTTTGGATATAATAAGAGGGTAATTACCCCAAGCCCCACAAAAAAATAAAAATATTAGGTGTCATGTAATATTTTGTGTAATGTAATATCTTGTATAGACAACTTTTATTAACCTGACACGTTCCACATCATTACGGAGTGTCGTATTCATGATCTATGGAACAAGTACTAATCTAATCTAACTGAGAGGAATACTGACACACCCACTAACGACCAGACTGCGTGTCTGGACATGAGGGCGGCTTTGTGCTTTGGGAGGGGGGGGGGGGGGGGGGAGACTATTGCCACTGGCACTGAGTGCCACGTGGAGCACCAAGTGACAACTTTTTCACCCCATGTTATTCTTCCTATTTAGGTCTAGGAACACAGAAGACTGTACGATTATGCCATATCCCACATACTTGTGGAGTAGAGTTTTCCTTGTAGACAAACGCATGACTTGTTGGATCAGGAATCTGTTAGATACTGCTGCCGTACAGTCCTCAACGCGAAGATTGGTTTGAACGCTGTAATGCTTAACTAGTCATGATCGTATAGCAGGTGGTAGGCCTAGTAGGGGGAGGTGGGAGGCTGAACGGGTTTTGGCGCAGTTTGCTTTATGTTATTGGATGTGGAGGTGATGGGAAAGTAAAGAAAAGGGAAGGAACTAGTGATATGGCCTGCATCGGGACTCTTCGCGGGATCAGTGGCGACGAGTGAAAATGTGTGTCGGGACGGAATTCAATCTCCTGCTTACTCTGCAGTTGCGTTAACAACTGCGCCAGCCTGATGACGATGATGATGATGTTCGGTTTGTGGGGCGCCCAACTGCACGGTTATCAGCGCCCGTACAAATTCCCAGCCTTTGCTCAGCCCAGTCTCGCCAATTTCATGAATGATGATGAAAAGATTAGGACAACACAAACACCCAACCATCTCGAGGCAGGTGAAAATCCCTGACCCCGGGACCCCGTGCTCGGGAAGCGAGAACGCGACCGCGAGACCACGAGCTGCGGACGCGCCACCCTGACACAGTGTTTATCGTAAATAGGCGGAGTATCTCGACGCGCTCCCTGGCCGACTCATACTGCCACCTAGTGCCACGTCTTTGCAGTCCCCGTCCACGTTCTCCATGTGCGATAATTTTAGACTCCCACCAGGAGGTCGAACGTAAATGTGCATTTGCACTGAATGTTGTGTAATGATTGCCCTCACCCAGTTCTTCCACCATCCCTCTGACATCAAAGCGAACCTAGGCCAATGGCCCTACATGAAAAAGGTAGGGAAATTTTAAAAATATGGTGGGATATTCAAAGTAACCAATCGTGCTACAGGGTTTCCCCCATACCTCTGACATCGCAAGTGCCTTGTCCTAAGTATAAAATGGAGGGATATTAAAAAATCCAAGCTGAGCGATTGGTGGGAAATGTAAAAAATCTGAGATGGCATCTCCGGGATACTGGTGCAGCCTGCGTTGTTCCCATGTCACTTAAATCTGAGATGGCGAGCAAAGATGGCGCACATGAGGACGTTGACGCAGCCTCCACAGTTCTAAGTTTAGAATCCATTATGGTGGGTCTGGGGATGGTGGCACAGAGTGCACAATTGTCTATTTCCCAGTTTACTGGAGCAATCCACATTGTTGCCAGCTTACTAGTGCTGAGTAGATGATCGAAGATGATGGACCAGGCACAAATTAGTTTAGCGCAGTTGCCAAGTCTCACAGCCCACTGGTGCAGCATGCTTGCTTGTCAACTCGATTGCTGTGAATTTAGAATCCCGTCCTAAGTTTAATTATCGGAAATTTAAAAAGCCCAGTTGTCCTATGTTTAAAATGACCTCAAAAAAAGTTTCGCACCATGCATCTGACGACACAGTTCACTGACACAGCTTGCATGTTTAGACAACTCCCCTGGCCCCAGCTACCTACATTTCAAACTCTATTGTTCACCTGTGCTATTTAAACATTTACTGTTTGTGTAGCACGACAGGACAGAACAGGAACAGTTTCGCCTTTATTTAGACAAATGTGGGACACGGTTGTAAGCTGTCGGCGCTGCACTGGCAGGATCGGGTGGCTGTGGTCGCCACCAGGGGCCCTATTCTATATCGTTCATACCAATCGGTGCAGTAGGTTATTTTCGGTAGTGACGTCATTTTCGGTTCTTTATCCGAATTTACTAATCAGTAAACTTCTGAGACCTGTTACCGAACGGTCCTTCCGCCGATTTTTCGACATCTGTACTGAGACGTTATGGATTTCGGTATGGCCGTGTCGTTCTGTTAGCTGTGGTTTATTTACACCTACAATTTATTATTTTAAACATATTGAGCGGTTTCAGCTTTGGATTTAGTGATTTTGTTACGAAAGAATTAGCACAGGACACGTCCGGTTGGAAAGCGAGTTCATAATAGACTATTTTCTTTTGTTAGAAATATGTTTAGGTTGGGTTGCTACTGTGAATAATTACAACATAAAAAAAAGTTTTCGGTCAATATTCTCTCAAAATACCTGTTATTTTTATGCAGTTAAGAGTTTAAAGATCATTAAATGTCAACACATCGGGTCTGCTTACGTATATTACATGAGTGTTATCTGAAATTACTGGTGTCTCCGCATGCTCTTTTCCGCAAATGGTTTGATTATTAATTATTGAAACGCGAAGTTTTAAGTAACAATGCAAAGGAATTTTGTGACGTCTGATAGAGGAAATCTTCCAAAATGTCATGCATTTACGTCTTACGCCCTCATCATTCGGTAACGAAGTCAGCCTGCGTCTCTCGAATGGAATTACATAAAATAAAGCGCCAGAAGCATGCGAGTTGTAGTAGCGAAGTTGGTAAGGCGACGAACTGCCGTAGTAGAGGGCGTAGGTTCATAAACCACTGGATGTGAAAATATATTTTTTTCCTCTCCGTGTATTGAATTCTGAGACTTCGTTAATCGTCAAAGTTAACCATTTTTCTCAAATATTCGTTGTAATTTACACGTAAGACCGCGCTTTCTCAGTAACGAGTATCTCCGATTTCGTGACTTCCATATGTTTAAGAAATGAAAGATGAAATTCCTGTGCGCGAAACAACTGACAGTGATATTTATACTACTTCTTGTCACAAATAGTTCAGTTTTTTCTGAATACATAGCGATTTCCGAGTGTGTGGTCAGACAGGCATCTAAGAGCACAACGTAAATTACTACGAATGAAACTACGAGCAATCGTGTTTATATCTAGCTTGTCATAAGTGTTTATCTGTGATCGAATCCTTAACAACAGTAGACAGAGATGAAAGGTTCTCGCCACAATATTTTCAGACTGTACCACCATATATGAAACATTTTGATTCACCAGATGCATGTTATAAACTACTACGAACTTATGTAGCTGCACTCGCCACACTCTCTCGAAAAGGCGATTTTTTAAATTGTGTTTTTATGAACAAAATTGGTGATGTATCATATAGGGAAGTAGGCTACTTCATTATTTGGATCTCTAGGAGCGAACTACAACCACATTCGATGCATCTTCTTATTCTTTGACACTCTCTTAAACAGTTATTTGGGCTCGTGGAGATGTTCCGTCTATGCATCTAATTGAAGGCAGTTCATTCCCATACGCGTTTCGCTTCTTTTATGTGTGATACATCATCACGAATAAAAGAAGGCAAATGCGTATGGCAATAAACAAACTGCCTTCAATTATTTGCATAGACTTAACATACCTCCATAAATTTTGAAGCAACTAAGGAACGACGGAAAACAGAAAATAATGATTTTTTTCGGTTGTTTCTAATGATGTATTTGTACAATGTGGTACTACACTCCATTCTTAACTCATATTCCGAAACGTAAAATCCAAAACAAGACGTCGATGTGAATGAGAATAAGATGACATAATGTGACATTTACGACAGTTTCCAGAACACAGTCAATATTCTATCGTTATCACCCATTCATGGAAGCCCATGATCAGCGAAATTTGAATAGTTATTACGTACTCAAACCACTGTTTTTGGTACTGTGAAGAATGGCATGCCTGTGATCGCTGCTAGCCGCTTCGAGTTAGTGCCGCTGTGGCGCTGCAGTGCGCATGCGCGGATCTGAGGCACATTGCTTTTCATTGGTTGGCGCGAGGAGAACTGACAACAGCACGCGGTTCGCTAGGACTGTTCGGAATCGCATTCGAAATGCCTGCTGAATAATGTTGCGGATATGTTTCGAAAACAATACCGTTCCGTCCGCTCGCGCACCGAACCGATCGGCAAAATGCCAGTGAGATACAGAATAGGGTACCAGATCGTGTATCGTCCCTCTTACCTTTAATTAAATGTGCCGGTAGTTGTACATATGGGTTTTCGCAAGTTTGCATGAAAGGCTAGTTTTATACATTATGTAATCAAAAACATCCGGATGCCTGGCTGAAAATGACTTACAAGTTCGTGGCGCCCTCTATCGGTAATTCTGGAATTCAGCATGGTGTTGGCTCACCCTTAGCTTTTCTGATAGCTTCCACTCCCGCAGGCATACTTTCAGTCAGGTGCTGGAAGGTTTTATGGAAATGGCAGCGGAGCACGGAGTGCTGCACTGAGGAGAGGTATTGATGTCGGTCGGTAAGGCCTGACACGAAGTCGGCGTTCTAAAACTTCCCGAAGGTCAGATCAGGACTCTTTGCAGGCCAGTCAATTACAGGGATGTTACTGTCGTGTAACCACTCCACCACAGACCGTGCATTATGAACAGATGCTCCATTGTGTTGAAAGATGCAATCGCCATCCCCGAATTGCTCTTCACCAGTAGGAATCAAGAAAATGCATAAAACATCACTGTAGGCCTGTGCTGTGATAGTGCCACGCAAAACAATAAGGGGTGCAAGTCCCCTCCATGAAAAGCACGACCACACCGTAACATCACTACCTCCGAATTTTACTGTTGGCACTACACACGGTAGCAGATGACTTTCACCGGGCATTCGCCATATTCACACCCTGCCATCGGACCGCCACATTGTGTACTATGTGATCCGTCACTCCACACAACAGTTTTCCACTGTTCAATCATTCGGGAGGACGACGGTTCAATCCCGTCTCCGGCCATCCTGATTTAGGTTTTCCGTGATTTCCCTAAATCGTTTCAGGCAAATGCCGGGATGGTTCCTTTGAAAGGGCACGGCCGATTTCCTTCCCAATCCTTCCCTACCTCGAGCTTGCGCTCCGTCTCTAATGACCTCGTTGTCGACGGGACGTTAAACACTAACCACCACCACTACCACTGTTCAATCGTCCAATGTTTACGCTCCTTACGCCTAGCGAGGCGCCGTGTGGCATTTACCGGCGTGATGTGTGGCTTATGAGCAACTGTTCGGCCATCAAATCCAAGTTTTCTCATCTCCGACCTAACTGTCATAGTACTGGCTGTGAATCTTGATGCAGTTTGGAATTTGTGTGTGATGGTCTGAATAGCTGTCTGCCTATTACACATTACGACCCTCTTCAACTGTCGGCAGTCTCTGTCAGCCAACATACGAGGTCGGCCTGTTCGCTTTTGTGCTGTATGTGTCCCTTCACGTTTCCACTTCACTATTACATCGGAAACAGTGTACCTAGGGATGTTTACGTGTGTGGAAATTTCGCGTAGAGACGTATGACAAGTGACACCCAATCAGCCGGCCGTTGTGGCCGAGCGGTTCTAGGCGCTTCAGTCCGGAACCGCGCTGCTGCTACGGTCGCAGGTTCTAATCTTGCCTCGGGCATGGAGGTGTGTGATGTCCTTGGGTTAATTAGGTTTAAGTAGTTCTAAGTGTGTGGGACTGATGACCTCAGATGCTAAGTCCCATAGTGCTGAGAGCCATTGAACCATTTGAACACCCAATCACCTGACTACGTTAGAAATCCGTGAGTTCCGCGGAGCGCCCCATACTGGTCTCTCTCGATGTCTAATGAATACTGAGGTCGCTTATATGGAGTACCTAGCAGTAGGTGGCAGCACAATGCACCTAATATGAAAAACGTATGTTTTTGGATGTGTTCGGATACTTTTGATCACATATTGTATTCTGGCAGCAATGAAATATAGTGTATAGACAAAAACAGATGAAACTAGTTTTTTGCCGAAGTTCACTTTCCAATACAAATACAGACGGTGAAATGCTTTCAAGTGCTTCAATAGAAATTAGTTTTACTTTTTTAATGAAAGCTTTTATCTCACTGTTATAGAGCAAAGGTATTATTACTGATACAGACTACGGCTTTGAAATTTATTCTCACTTAAATTCAGATTGTAATCAGTCTAACTTTGATGTAATAAACTTCAAATACTACGCAAAACTGATTGAAACTATTTCCAACGCTTATCTTGTCATGTGCGCCAAACAAAAACCAGTTGGCCAAAAAATTCTGCCTACTCGAGTCTTATATTATCATTTTCTTAATTATTTCACTTGGAGGGAGATGAAATGAAGGAAGACACAATTACTTATGTTGTGAAGAGACACACACATTGACCGCTACAAGTAAATACTCCGTAGCTTTTCGCTTGGAGAACAAAACTAAAGACATAGTTCTTTAACATCAGAGACATAGTTCATTGTCAAGGACGTCCTAGAATATGGCGTCATTGGATTATTACAGCACACAGATAACATATAATTACATTTATTTTTCTATACAAAACATTAATTAAATTTCAGCGTTCTTTCTCTTTCTGCAGATTCACACTTATTTACAATTGTGGGTAATCGGTGATTTTAGATTAACACGCAGTTTTTCTATCTCTCGTTCTTACACTTTGCTCACGGGACACACTTTTGATAGTGTCCGCAGACACCACCCGCTTGGGATATACACATGCACTGCTGGCGGTTGCAGCGTCCGCCCTACCTCTACAGCACGTTATACTCCCACAGCGAACGCTACCCCCACTTGCCGCCCCCGCCCGGTGCCTGGCCCACGTGGCGTCACTGGAGCCCACCGCCTGCTACGCGCCCCCGCCGATCTCATCTGCCCGCTTTCAGCCGGCGGACACAGTGTCTCTGGGCTGCTGGGACCCACATATCAGACACAGAGATGCATTCCCAGGGCCCTAGTATGCTCCAGTTTTAGAATGGGACAGCTGCCCGTTGTGGTACAAGAATGTGATGTCACAGTTGTGACATTCCGTAGCTGTCGCAGCGTACATGGTTGTCTGGAAACTGGAATTTAATTTTCAGCTTGTACACATATGGTGTGTGCTACAGAAAGTATAGGCTCAAATGGCTCTGAGCACTATGGGACTTAACATCTGAGGTCATTCCTCCTCTAGAACTTAGAACTACTTAAACCTAACTAACCGAAGGACATCACACACATCCATGCCCGAGGCAGGATTCGAACCTGCGACCGTAGTGGTCGCGCGGTTCCAGACTGAAGCGACTAGAACCACTCGGCCACACCGGCCGGCGAAAGTATAGGTATTTGATGCTTCGATACTGCGTCAGACATCTGTTAAATGCACCTCACATTTACTCCTTTAACACATTTTCTACCATTTTTTAACATCCCGTTACAAAAAGAAAAAGAAACGAAATTTTCCAGCATAATAGATTCTTTTAGAATTTTTCAAGAAGGAAGCGAGAGAATTGGAGAACTTTAATTTTCTGTCTTCTTTCCGTGCGTGGTGAGCCTGGTGAAGGAATCTTACAGATGAATCCGCAGCCATGTTCTGATATACATGATAGGTGTCGGTATTATTCTTTAACTAACAACAGATTTTTGCTCTTGTATAGGATTTTGGTGCGGTAGAAATTTGTTAGTAGTCATATCCAAGCAGAGTTATAATTGGGCAGTATGGATGGCGCAAGTGAAGAGCTGCTTAACAGCTTTTTAACCCAATACAATGACGGTTCTGCGTGACAAGACCTTGGTACATTTGCCGAGGTACAGGGCTTCAGATGTTTACGAAATTTCGTCGTTCAGACAGAGTGCACAGTAACACCGAAAGTTTGGAGAATGGGCGTCACTGAAATGTTTTTATTGGGGAGCAACACAGCAAGAAAGTGCCTCTGACAGGTGGCAGAATTATCCATTGAATTTTCATATTAACGACATCAATGAACATCTATTACGAGTTAGACAGCGTCCAAGCGAAACATCCCCTTAGAAAAATTATAAATGACTGTGCTTAAACTGACACACAATATTTTTAGCGCTACGCAATCTGACTTTCAAATCTCCCTACAATGGCCTTGACTAACAATAATCTATACCTTTCATCAATCACAGCACAATTATTCAATAATTTTTCTAAGGGGGGTTTCACAAGTTAAGAAGAGATTGTCTGATAGCAGCACTGGACATGTCAGAATCCATAACGTAAAAGTAGCTTTGACGTAACGCAATCCTACAATCTTAATCAATAACGAGTACCGCCACCTCTGTGTTATTACACATTTATTGTATTATGACTGGTTTCGTTCGTTGAACTGCTTCAGGTTGCTCAATTGTGCTAAAGTCGTATCACAAATGGTCTGTACGACGACAACTAGCCAATTTGTGTCACAACTTTAGCCCAACTCGGCAACCTGAAGACGTTCAACAACCGAAGCTGGTCATAGCGCAATGAATGTATAATAATCCAGCTGAGTTGGTTTTCATTAACATCAGTGTCTTCTTTCATGCTCAACAAGTTAAACCCTCCCGTTCTTAGGTCCATATTTTAAAGTAAAATCTGCTGGACGGTACCACGTTGGTCTGTTGAAGATGCACGTTCTGCAACTTGCAGAACAGTCTGAAAACCGCTCAGACCCTGCACTTATACTTACCAAGTGGCCTGGCAACCATGTAGGGTGCACCAATGAGCTGGGTAAACCGGAAACCGTGCAGGCTGGGCCAGTATCACCGGATCTGCCACCTTGGATTCTCTACTTAGCACCAGCGACCTCGCTACAATGTATGTGCACCAGTGAGCTGGAAAATTCGAGTCAAGGAAGCTGTGCCAGTTTCTTCATGCTCACCATCTTGGGATCACAAACTCACATTTATGTGAGCTGGCAGTAGTGCTAGCTGTATCGGTATCCGCAGGCCCTCCATCTTGGTTTTTTAAATTCCCGCGTGTAAGAAGATTACCCATCTTGAATTTTTGAATATCCTGCCATTTTATACTTAACGTAAGTGGCCTGCGGTTCACTGGGGTGGGGGAAACCCTGTATCACAATTGGGTTATTCTGAATTTCGCTCCATTTAATACGTAGGGCAATTGACCTATGTCTGAGTGGTGGGAGGGGGATTGGAGGGAGAAATATGGCAACAATGCCTGATGTTCTTGGATGACGTCATCGGTATTTGTGCTTATCTTCCTGTGACCGAGATAGTTAATGATTTGTGCGGGGCAGCTGATCTACAGGTTAATGCGCACTCTGAAACACAGTGCTACGTTGTATTCTTCGCATCCACGAATCATTGCCAGGGCTGAAAGAAACGGACGGAAGAAAAAAGCGTGGGAATGAATGAAGCCTCGAGAGTGGATTAGCGAAGTGAAGTAGACTGGCAGACGCAGCGGCCGCTCTCCTGTGCCATTCTTCGAATACCTATACTCCGGAGGGGGCCCACACAGAGTGGTCTGCGAGTTACAAGTCATTGGAATCAGTGAAAGGACATGGCATTGGAAGTAGAAGAAACCTACAAGGCAAATGTAGGCGCGGCAGATACTTGCTTGTACGAATGCAGTTCAGGACACAGGAAAGAATCGGGTGCGAAAATGATCGCGCTTGAGCTCGTCGCTGATAATGACTGTATGTGGGGTGGAGTTCCGCTTTTGGCTGTAACGGATTGTTGAAACTCGCTGCAATAGCGTGGAAATTTTTACTGTGGACCATTTATGGTTGTCGCATAATAGCTCAGAACTCAGTCATTCTCGAAAATTACCATTATACGAGTCGATTAGCAGGCTAGGGAGTTTAACTTTGGAAGATTTTCCACAGTACACTGCAGCTTCAGTGGCGTAATATCGACGTCAGTGCTTGCGAGCTCTCTTAGATACTGAGTAAATCACACGAAGTTTGCGCGATCGAACGTAATATAGGGTGGTCTGAGTGTATGTAAACAGTTCATGGGAACGGTCACCAATATTGTCAGATTGTTTGCTAATCATAAATTTGTAGCAGTATGCTTGTCTATTGTAAGTACAGAAAGACTTGGACAAATTTTCCGATTGCTGTAAGGATGCCATTTCAAAGTTCTTGAACATGAAATCGACAGGAAGTGCAAAGTGGGTAAGCAGGGATGGCTAGAGGACAAATGTAAGGATATAGAAGCTTATCTCACTAGGGGCCTACAGGAAAATTAAAGAGACCTTTGGAGATAAGAGTACATTAATGGACTGAGATCCGCCTCGATTGCGAAAAAACACCTAGTGTTAACACTAGGTGTTTTTTCGCAATCGAGGCGGATCTCAGTCCATTAATATATTAACAAACGATTGCTGACGCGCTGCAATGTTGAAGGTTCTTAGATAAGAGTACCACTTGTATGAACATCAAAAGCTCAGATGGAAACCCAGTTCTAAGCAAAGAAGAGAAAGGTGGAAGGAGTATATAGAGGGTCTATACAAGGGCGATGTACTTGAGGACAATATTATGGAATTGGAAGATGAAATGGGAGATACGATACTGCGTGTAGAGTTTGACAGAGCACTGAAAGACCTGAGTCGAAACAAGGGCCCCGGAGTAGACAACATTCCATTAGAACTACTGACGGCCTTGGGAGAGCCAGTCCTGACAAAACTCTACCAGCTGGTGAGCAAGATGTATGAGACAGGCGAAATCCCCTCAGACTTCAAGAAGAATATAGTAATTCCAATCCCAAAGCGAGCAGGTGTTGACAGATGTGAAAATTACCGAAGTATCAGTTTAATAAGTCACAGCTGCAAAATACTAACACGAATTCTTTACAGACGAATGTCAAAACTAATAGAAACCGACCTCGGGGAAGATCTGTTTGGCTTCCGTAGAAATGTTTGAACAGGTGAGGCAATACTGACCCTACGACTTATCTTAGAAGAAAGATTAAGGAAAGGCAAACCTACATTTCTAGCATTTGTAGACTTAGAGAAAGCTTTTGACAATGTTGTCTGGAATACTCTCTTTCAAATTCTAAAGGTGGCAGGGGTAAAATACAGGGAGCGAAAAGATATTTACAATTTGTACAGAAACCAGATGGCAGTTATAAGAGTCGAGGGGCATGAAAGGGAAGCAGTGCTTGGGAAGGGAGTGAGACAGGGTTGTAGTACCTCCCAGATGTTATTCAATCTGTATATTGAGCAAGCAGTAAAGGAAACAAAAGAAAAATTTGGAGTAGGTATTAAAATACATGGAGAAGAAATAAAAACTTTGAGGTTGGCCGATGACATCGTAATTCTGTCAGAGACACCAAAGGACTTGGAAGAGCAGTTGAACGGAATGGATAGTGTCTTGAAAGGAGGATATAAAATGAACATCAACAAAAGCAAAACGAGGATAATGGAATGTAGTCGAAATAAGTCGGGTGATGCTGAAGGAATTAGATTAGGAAACGAGACACTTAAAGTAGTAAAGGAGTTTTGCTATTTGGGGAGCAAAATAACTGATGATGTTCGAAGTAGAGAGGATATAAAATGTAGACTGGCAATGGCAAGGAAAGCGTTTTTGAAGAAGATAAATTTGTTAACATCGAGTATAGATTTAAGTGTCAGGAAGTCATTTCTGAAAGTATTTGTATGGAGTGTAGCCATGTATGGAAGTGAAACAT
The DNA here is from genome assembly GCF_023897955.1 of Schistocerca gregaria. NCBI lineage: Eukaryota > Metazoa > Arthropoda > Insecta > Orthoptera > Acrididae > Schistocerca > Schistocerca gregaria. Next base: position 860,898,737 of record NC_064922.1, read on the forward strand.
GGACGATAAATAGTTTGGACAAGAAGAGAATAGAAGCTTTCGAAATGTGGTGCTACAGAAGAATGCTGAAGATTAAATGGGTAGATTACATAACTAATGAGGAAGTATTGAATAGGATTGGGGTGAAGAGAAGTTTGTGGCACAACTTGACCAGAAGAAGGGATCGGTTGGTAGGACATGTTCTGAGGCATCAAGGGATCACCAATTTAGTATTGGAGGGCAGCGTGGAGGGTAAAAATCGTAGAGGGAGACCAAGATATGAATACAATAAGCAGATTCAAAAGGATGTAGGTTGCAGTAGGTACTGGGAGATGAAGAAGCTTGCACAGGATATAGTAGCATGGAGAGGTGCATCAAACCAGGCTCAGGACTGAAGACCACAACAACAACAACGAACATGGATAAATGCAAGCAAGTACGTATACCAATGGGAAAGAAGCTCTTGTACCTTATTACAAAATTACCGGTGAACTTGTGGAGTAAGTCACACTGTTTACATATTTAGGGGTAATACTAAGAAGCGATATGAAGTGGGACGATCGCATATAGCCATTATTTGGGAAGCTGATTGGAAGACTTGGATTTGTTGAAAGGGTTCTAGGAAACTGTGGCGCATCTGTAAAGGAAATCTCGCACAAAATCCTAGTGCGACCAGTTTTATTGTTCCTGTGTGTGTGTAGGGGTGGGGGGGGGGGGGGTGGGGGGGGGGGTAGAGGCCATGCTAAAGTGTAACGGGAATGCTCACGCAACTTAAACATAAACAAGAACCTTTCATGAATTTAGACGTCCAATATTCGAGCAAAACTGAACGGCAGTTCTGCTGCAGCACGAAAATTAGGTGAGGTAAATTAGGGAGTGCGCCGGCCGTGGTAGCCGAGCGGTTCTAGGCGCTTCAGTCTGGAACCAAGCAGCTGCTGCGGACGCAGGTTCGAATCCTGCCTCGGGCATGGATGTGTGTGATGTCCTTAGGTTTAAGTAGTTCTAAGCCTAGGGGACTGATGACCTCCGCTGTTTAGTCCCATAGTGCTCAGAGCCATTTGAACTATTAGGGAGAGCGCGGGTGGAACAGCAGAGGAGTTCGCGAATACTCGTGCGGAGTACGCACGTGTAATAGCGTTCTAGTCCTGCTCTGCAGGGCGCACAACTCTGTGGACACTGCGTTATTCGCCACCTGGGGGGAAAAATCCATTTATCTGATTTACAGTGCTGTCTGTGTTCGATGACATTTCATCGCAATTAATTATTGCTATCTTTCTTTGACATATGTTGTTCTAGCAGCCATGTTCGCACGTTCGCCTGTGAAAGATGATCTGTTGCACACTCGAGGCGTTGAAAATATTTGTCATGTTTGGGGCAAGCAACAGTGCGCGGCTATTACGCCTGATAAAGGTGGTGACAATTAGCAGAGTGATGTGTGTTTCAGGTCATGCGTCGGATAATGTGACGTCAGGGACATGTCCGCCAAGGACGACGACAACAGCGCCAGTGGTGAGTACTAACCACACTAACTTGCCGTAATTAATAACGACTTCCGGTATACGCTTGCGTTTTACAGCTTTGCATAAGGTAAGTAATGGCAGTCAGTACAGTTCGCATACTTTAGTAGCTTACAATTGAACCTTCGTGTATTATATTGTACTACCTCCTGCACAACACCAAGAGGAACTAATGGAACATCAGTGAAATTTACTCCGTGAAATAATTAAATGAGTAAGGCAGTAAAATAATAGTGCAAATCTAAGGAGTGCTTAGCGATAATCATCTTATGGTGATTATCTTCAGAAAGCTCTCCCTTTTTCACTTCGTGTCTGCTCGAACAGTTGATATATTTTGAGGATTCCACTGTGAAGGCGGAGGGGCAGGAGACATGACGTCTTGTTTTTCTCCGTACACGCTTACATGTTTCTATGATACTACACCATTCTACTGTGAAGCTTAAATACATGAGTATACATGCATGTTACCAAAACCATCACTAGATTCTCAAAAATGTTTGACCAAAAGCATATACCTCAAGAGCACATTTCTTTGTTCTGTCTTCCTGTCTTGTACAGTATTGACCTGGTACTTTTTCACTCATTTTAAAGTGACAAATTGAGTAAAAACATAAACTCACGTGCACGATTTGACATTATCTGTTGAAAGTTGTGTCTGAAACACCGTACTGCTTCAGTACCTCGGTTGGTGATGTGTGTAATATCCCTGCGCAGCCCTTTTTTTATGAGTGAAGTGGTAAGACTCGGGACTATCATTCGGCGGGACAGCGGTTCAAATACAGTCTATATATTCAGTGATATCTTAAGGCTGTGCATGATTCCTTTCTATATGTACATCAATACTCCGGAATCTATTTACGGCGCATGGCGGAGAGTACCCCGTACCAACACTTGTCATTTCCTTTCCTGTTCCACTCACAAATACAGTGAGGGAAAACGACTGTCTGTATGCCTCCATATCAGTCCTAATTTCTCGTATCTTACCTTCGTGATGCTTACGCGCATTGTTTGTTGGGGGCCAAGGGAATCGTTCTGCAGTCAGCTTCAAATACAGGATCTCTAAATTTTCTCAGTAGTGTTCCTCGAAAAGAACGTTCCTTCTCCCCAGAGATTCCCATTTGAGTTTCCGAAGCACCTCTGTAACATTTGCGTGTTCTTCCAATCTACCACCAACAGATCTAGCACTCTTCCTCTGAATTACTTCGATGTCTTCCTTTAATCTGACGATGGTAAGAATCCCAAACACGCGATACTCAAGAATAGGTAGCACCAGCGTCCTATATGCGGTCTCCTTTACAGAGGAGCCACACTTCCCTAGAATCCTCCCAATAAACCGAAGTATACCACTCGCCTTTCCTGTCACGATCCCCGAGCGGTTCTAGGCGCTACAGTCTGGAACCACGCGACCGCTACGGTCGCAGGTTCGAATCCTGCCTCGGGCATGGTTGTGTGTGATGTCCTTAGGTTAGTTAGGTTTAATTAGTTCTACGTTCTAGGGGACTGATGACCCCAGAAGTTAAGTCCCATAGTGCTCAGAGCCATTTGAAGCATTTTGTCACCATCCTCACATGCTCGTTCCATTTCATATCGCTTTGCAACGCTACACCCAAATATCGCAAATGACATGTCTGTGTCAAGCAGGACACTACTACTGCTGTATCCAAACATTATGGTTTTTTTTTCTCCTAGTAATCCGCATTAACTTACATTTTTCTACCTCTGGAGTTAGGTACCACTCATTACACCAACTAGAAATTGTGTCTTAAGTCATCCTATATCCTCCTACAGTCAGTCAATTTCGACGCCTTACCGTACACCACAGTATCATCAACAAACAACCGCAAGTTGCTGCCCAACCTGTCCGCCACACCATTTATGTATATAGAGAGCAACGGCGGACCTATCACACTTCTCTGGGGCACTCCCGACGATACCGTTGTCTCTGACGAACACTCGCCGTCGAGGACAATATATTGAATTGTATAAGTTAAGAAGTCTTCGAGCCACTCACGTAACTGTGAACCTATTTGATATGCTTGTACCTTCGTTAGCAGCCTGCAATGGGGCACCGTGTCAAACGCTTTACAGAAATCTAGAAATACGGAGTCTGCCTGTTGCTCTTCGTCCTTAGTTGGCAGTATATCATGTGAGAAAAGGGCAAGCTGAGTTTCACACGAGCGTTCTTTCTAAAACCGTGCATTCGTGGACATAAGCTTCGCGGTCGCAAGAAAACCTATTCCATACGAACTGAAAATATGGGTTGGGGTTGGACACAGAGGTCATCGGTCTCATCGGATTAGGGAAGGACGGGGAAGGAAGTCGGCCGTGCCGTTTCAAAGGAACCATCCGGGCATTTGCCTGGAGCTATTTATGGAAATCAAGGAAAACCTAAATCGGGATGGCTGGACGCGGGATTGAACCATCGTCCTCCCGAATGCGAGTTCAGTGTCTTAGCCACTGCGCCACCTCGCTCGTTGAACTGAGAATATGTTCAAGGATTCTGCAGAATACCTAAATTAGGGAAATTGGTCTGTGATTTTGCGTGTCTGTTCTTTGCTCCTCTTATACACAGGAGTCACCTGCGCTTTTTTTTCCATTCGCTGTGACGTTGCGCTGGGCGAGATATTCGCGATGAGTGCAAGATAAGTAAGGGGCCAATGCCGCAGGGCACTACTTGAAAAACCAAATTGGGGATTCCATCCGCACCTGGTGATCTAACTTGTTTTCAACCCCTTCAGTTGTTTCTCTACGCCATGGATGTTGATCACTATGTCGTCCATATGGGAGTCTGTGCGATGGTCAAACGACGGTAAGTTTGTACGATTTTCCTGCGTGTACGATTATTTGAAAGTGAAATTTACAACTTCGGCTTTCGTTTGGTTTTTTCATCTCCCACACCAGACTGGTTAACAAGTGACCGGATTTAGTACCCCTGCATTGAATCCGCAGATATCCCAGTCTATAGCCGGTAGGTTAAAGTGGCCCCCAACTAGTAATGCTATTGACCATAAATATCCTTCGGATGACTCTAGAACCGTCACAGCAGAATGGGGTAGCCCGTGAAAACATCCAACAATTCACTTAGTTTCACCCAGACCTGTTACACGCTACCAGATAACTTCACTGCCACACTCAACTTCGAGCTCAATAAAGACAACACTTTTGTCAGCTGCAATGAACAGTCTGTCTCTCCAGTGGTCTCTAATCTGTGTTTCCGATGCACGCTCCATGACTTGGTAAATATCTGAGAGCTTTCCACTTCGGGCTTGAGCCAGCTCTCGGTCCCGAGAATAATCTGAGCGCGAGAAGTTTCCTGGAAGGCAGCGAATTCGGGAACTTCGTTACGAATACTTCGACAGTTTACTAATAAAATTTTGACAGTCGAAGTGTCTTTACTCTGTACGCGGTCTGACTTCAATTGCTGCGTTTTGACTGGGGGGTGTTCACCAGAGTACCTCAAACTGCCATATAGTCTAAAGAACCACCATGTGCTCTCCATAAGTGCTCTGCTACCTGATTAGCTGCTTCCTTTGTGTAGTGACCCCTGACCTATCAAGGGGAGTCCTACGAATCCCCAAGTGATGACGTAGGTCTGCAGATTTGCAGCCAAGACCGTCACAAAGTCGGTGAAGTCTCTGGTTGAGAACCTCCACTAGGCTCCAAACCAAAGGACCCCGATCGGCTCTGGGAACGATGCCGTAAATTGCGAGCTCTGCTTGCACTCCCACGCGAGGCCAGCAGTCTCTACCACCTCCGCCAGCTGCTCGTATGAACTGAGATGGGCTCAGAACGAATGCGACAGGCGTCGTTGGTGCCGACGTGAGCGAGAACATGCAGACAAATGCGCCCTGCGCGCTAGATTGCCACAGGCCAAGGCAAGGCCACCTCCACATCTCGGGTGAGGCCCCCCGGCAGACATGCTGAGTGCACTTTGGCTTTCTTTCCACCATGAGCGCTATCTGCCACAGGGCCTCCATAATGCGCGTAACGTTGGATCCCCGATAGCTAGTAAACCACTTCTTCCGTGTACCTGCTCGGACCCTGCTGAAGGAGCGGCCACCTGTCCACTCACAGGGTGGGATGGGTGAGGCCAGGCGGCCAGTGTCTATGTTGGTCTTCCGCCTCGAGCGACGCGATCGCGTTACCACCCGCCACTTACTCTGCTGTGAGGGCGGATCCACCGCAAAGGGTACCGTAGGAGGTGCCTCGGTAGCAGAGCTCGTGGGCGAAATAAGCGATACCTGAGGTGTCCCATGCGACGCGCCAGATTCTTGGCACCACTACTACGCGAGCGGCAGCCTGAAGGTGAATGGCAGTAGCCAGAAGCGCATTCAGCTGTTAGCGAACTGTGACCATCTCCTCCTGCGTCCGCACATAGCAGGTAAACATTCTACCCATCCTAGGAAGACTAACCGAAGAAAAGGGCGCGACCACTTTCCTTGTACGTCCTCCGCCAGATGGAGTGTGTACTCCCTCTCTAATGATCTCGCTGTCGACTGAACGTTTGACGCTCATATTTCTTCTTTCTAAATCGCCGGAGAATTCTAAGAAGTTAACATGGACGTCACGTCAGGTCAAAAGCAAATTTCAGCTAAATGTTGCGGGTGGCTTGATCTGTGAGGAAACACAGTGCTTTATTAATGGTGTTAAAATTCATAAATTGTAATGTGCTGTATTGAACATAGTAGAAAAGTAATCACAACAACATTTAAAGTTAACGTATTTCACTACAGAACAGTCTAGATTCCATGTGTAATAGAATCTTTTCACCGATTACTGCGAGATTATCGCTAAGACTTGTTTGAGGGCAACAAAGTGTTTGCATGGAGACGGCGCCACAAATCCCGTATCGTTTCTCTACGTACGTGGATCAATTTGAAAAGCTTAACAGTACCGTGGCAAATATACTTGCACACAGGTTAGGAGGCTTCAGTTCTCAGTCATTCCATTCGCTTGTTACACCAAACGCAGGCGAGAGCGCCAGCCGCAGTGGCCGAGAGGTTCTAGGCGCTTCAGTCCGGAACTGCGCTGCTGCTACGGTCGCAGGTTCGAATCCTGCCTCGGGCATGGATGTGTGTGATGTCCTTAGGTTAGTTAGGGTTAAGTAGTTCTCAGTCTATGGGACTGATGACCTCAGATTTTAAGTCCCATAGCGCTTAGAGCCATTTGAGCAGGCGAGAGAAAGAGCATGTACTAAGTTTATAGATCTGTGGATGGACGTAGGCGTTGAGAACTGGTCTCAGTGTAAATGTTAAGAATGTCAACATTTCGCGCACTGTGTAAAGTTCCTGAGTAGTTTTTGGACTGTGACTGTAGTCGATTAAAGCTCAAACTGTGTCTGCAGGCTGGAATGATTCACTCGCAGCAGTAGTAGAAGTTGCAGCAGTAGCAGCAGAGGAACGCCAGCTTGCAGGTTCCTGTAGCCGCTGTCTGGCAATCCGGCGCGATTAGATACGGCGTGTCTCTCTCTCTCTCTCTCTCTCTCTCTCTCTCTCTCTCTCACACACACACACACACACACACACACACACACACACACACACATCCTCGCCAGTCCGACCAGTCCACTTCTAGAGGAGGTGAGTGACACCTAAGTCTCCTACCAACGGTGAAGTAGCTCACGTAACAGTCTGCAAGATTTTCAGCCTTGATTTTCTACACTAGTTACTTAGGACGGTGGAAATTGCGAAAAATGGGAATAATAAATCGTTTTGAATCCAAAAAAAAAAAAAAGCGAGTTGTTGGGCCTGCACAAATGTTGATCACAGACTATTGTAATGACAGGACATGTGTAGCATTACTTACACATAGTCAAAGAAGGACATGAGTTGGGCTCTCCAGATATTTCGTAAACAGTCCCAGTTATCGAAGCGGCAAATGGTAATATGCGAAGGTGAAAGTAATTTCGCTAAATTGAAGTGTTAGGAAGGCTATTTTGAAGGTACGAGGGCGATGAGAAGTAATAACTCCGAATTTTTTTCTTTGAAAACTCTTAAAGCTTTTAAAATAAAACAAACATTATTAACATTCTACATCTTCATTCTTAATGTCTACATATTTGATCTCCATATAATCAACCAGGCGACGAACACATTTTTTCCAACGAGACACTAGTTAGTTGATACCGTAACTGTAGAATATTTGTTGACGGAGACACAGCTTCATTACTATCAGAGAGAAGTACTCGAAGGATTTCTTTAAGTTTTGGAAACAGATGGAAAATCTGATGGGCCAAGTCGGAACTGTACGGAGGATGATCGATGACGGTGAACGCAAGGCATCGAACTGCTGCAGATATTGCAACGCTCGTGTTACTTTGCAAGTAGACAGATGAAAAACATAAAAGTATTACCAATTCAACAAATTACTTTCCCGTCTGCGAACTATTATTTGATGGACGCTGTTTACGAAGTACTAGAGGTGTCGAAAGTAGGTGGTTCCCTATGTATAACAAGAGGGTCCATGGTTGTAAGGAGGAAAGAAGATTATTAACGTCCCGTGTAAGCAAAAATTCTAATTGGGTGACAAAACCCGCTGCATTGATTTCAAAGAAAAAGTCGCCGTATTCGCTTTTAAGTGATTCAGGGAAATGGCAGAAACGTGAACCCGGATGGCCGAAGGAGGACTCGAACCGGCGTCCTCCCGATGTCTCAACGACTGCCGTTGGCAGCTGATTGCATGCCCAGGTCGGTGGTGGCGGGGACACAAGTTTGCATCTCCAGGACTTCTGCTCTATCCAGTTTTCCCTTATGTAAGTCACACGGTGGAACCAGTTTGGGACGGTATAGCAGTTATTTCACGACTTGCCAGCAGTATTTTTTTCGGCAGCACGAGCATCTTGTTAGTGCTGTGGAACAGGACGGTCGCTGTTTGAGACTGTTTAGGTGCACATGTTTTGGAGTACGCGTTATAGTCTAGCCAACGTGTTGCAGTCCCTCTCAGCGTTCAGCTGCTTCCCCGTCTTCTAGATGAGATCCTCCTACGTCAAGAAAGGGACTATAGGTCACTTTTGCACCTTTCGCTTAAGCGTGAGGTTGCTTTGGACGACGAAGGCACTCTGCGCTTAACTCTTGGTAGGCGCGGTCCAACTGCTGTCATTCGGTCTGGTAGCACGCTGTACTGGCTCAGACGAAGTTACCTTTCTGGGCAGCAAGAGTCATGGCTCATTTGACGCAGCCCACCACGGTTTCCTCCCCTCTGTCAGTCCCGCCATCTCAGAGCAGAAACTCCTCTTTGATGCCCTTCAAAATGGTTCAAATGGCTCTGAGCACTATGGGACTTACCATCTGACGTCATCAGTCCCCTAGAACTTAGAACTACTTAAACCTAACTAACCTAAGGACATCACAAACATCCATGCCCGAGGCAGGATTCGAACCTGCGACGGTAGCGGTCGCGCAGTTCCAGACTGAAGCGCTTAGAGCCGCTCGGTGACACCGGCCGGCATGCCCTTCCACCTTGGACTTTTACTACCACTTGTGAACGTTCAGTTTAATTCCTTCGTTGCTTGTTCGATGTACAGGTTGAACAGCAGAGGAGAAAGACCGCAACCTGCCTCGCGCCCTTCATGATCAGGGCACTTCTCTCTGGCTTTACCATTCATATTGCCCTCTCTTGGTTCTCGAGCATGCTGTTTATTACTCGCCTTTTCCTGCAGTGTATACCTATTTGTCTGAAGGTTTCAAGATATCTTCCAGCATCTTGACAGTCTAACTCAATTTAGATCAAGAAATCCCACGAGAGTATCTTGATTTCATTCAGGTCTTGCTTGCTTTCTCGAGTCTCCCTGACGCTTTACCCTTTCCCGAAGCCAAACAGATCGTCTCGTAACAAATCCTTCGTTTAAATAATAATAATGATAATTATAGTAGTACTGAGCACTGAGCTGAGCTGAGCTGGAAACAGCGGCAAGGTCTAGTCCAGACTCTGGACCGGGGCCGACACTCTGCAAAGGAGGACGAATCAGTCGCCTTCGCAGCTGCCCTGTGATGTTAAATTTTTCGCCAGTATTACGCTGCAGGTGGAAAGTGTTTCAGCGTCGTCTTAAATGCAACATGGTGTTGCTCTGGCGGGCTGACTCTTAAGCGATTCGGAACGCAGACGCTGCGGCTGCGATATAAGGCAGCTGGCAGCTGCGTTAGTGCTGTCTGAAGGGGCAGCACGTCGTCTGCCTCTGCACTGCACGAGAATATTTGAATGTTTAAAGCCACTTAACATTTAGTTTCATTAATACAAAAATGCTAATGTGCCTGAATTTACTTTTGACTTAACGTACGTTCTAGTACGTGGCGATTTGTTTTGTAACCGTCCTTATGGCTTCCCAGGTCGACGTATAAGCTGTTGCATTGCGAACAGCACACGCATTGTAAATATGTAACAGTGGCACTCTGCATAATATTCTTAATGTCAGTTTGTGCGTCAAACTCGATGTTTATTGTTTACAATGTAAAGATTATCCATTAAGGAAAGATATAAAAATATAATTCATTTCCTGTTTAGCTAAAATTTTAAATGTGTAAACGACATGTGTGAACGTGCAACATGCCAATAACATTCTTCTACTCTTTTTTCCTCTCTTTTTGTCTTAACGACTGGAAGCAGAAATTTTAATGAAAAGTTATAAAGCCATCGGAGTGCATGTATAAATTAAATAAACTAACAAATTTTAAAAAATTGAGTAAATCTGCAATAGTCACTCATGAGCATCAACACAGACACGCTGTGTCTAACACTAAGTACAGCTTACCTATTTCTAACATTAGGTACAGCTTACCTATGTTACATACTACGAACGAAGGCAACAAAATGGACTTCATAGAAGAACTAGAAATATATATTCACATCCTTAGTTGACCGCAACATATTCTAACATCCTAACTGCTATCGAAGTAAAGGAACAGGACCAGTAATCAGCACATTCGGAGGAGCCTAATAATAAATCGTTTAATTTTTAACACTTTCTACCAAGATCTAATTTACATATACCTATATTCCAATTAAACTATTTATGGTGATGTCAGTAAATGGTTACGTAAATGTAAACATTAACGTTGAGCAAATGTGTTGTCCGTATCCCACGCTGCACCTTTTTTTAATTTTGTATTGTCCTCAACTAATTTATAAACTGTAATGGTCATCAAAAGTTTTTTGTATATAAATGTGTGTACACACATGTATAATTTACACGTGAAATTCTCTGAGACATTAAAACTGTTAGCCGGACCGACACTCGAATTGTGAATCTTTGCCGTTAGCAGGCAAGTTGTCTACCGACTCGGCTACCCAGACACGACCCTTCCTCCTTCCTCACATCTTTGCTTTCACCCTTACCTCATTTCCTACCTTTCGTACTCCACATCTGTAATCTTCCAGGAAGTTTCACTTCAGCCCACAGTCCACTGGAGGGTGAAAATGTCATATATCCCCCAGACTGTGGCTAAGCCATGTCCCCGCAATATCGTTTCTTCCAGGAGTGCTACGGCGGCGAGTTTCGAAGGAGAGCTTCTGTGAAGTTTGGAACGTAGGAGATGCGATATTGACAGAAGTAAAGCTGTCAGGACGGGTCGTGAGTCGTGCTCTGCTAGCTCAGTTGGTAGAGCACTTGTACGTGAAAGGGAAAGGTCCCGAGTTCGAGTCACTTTCTGGTACACAGTTTTAATCCGCCAGGAAGTTTCATATCAGCGCACACTCCGCTGCAGAGTGAAAATTTCATTCTTTATAGATCAACACTGATGACTTTTTAATATTTCGTTAAAATGTGTGACCCTCAAATTGACAATGAGAATATTAAGAAGTGTGCCACTGTTATATTTAAAATAAGTATGCTGTTCGCAGTGCAACAGCTTATACATCGGCCTGGAAGGCTATATAAGGAGCATAACAAAACAAATCGCCATCCAATGGGAGATACGTTAAACGTATTTAACTGATTAACCTTGTATCTAAATAAATGCAGGGACACGAGCATGTTTCTTCCAAATGAAACTACATGTAGACTGGTTCTAAATATTCAAATATTCTTGTGCGGTGCAGGAAAAAACGAGATGCTGCTGAGCAAAACATCATCGTAATTGGAAGTGTCAGCCAACATCCTACCCCACGCAGAGAACGAAGGTTTCAGCTGAACCTGGTGCACCACTGACCGTTGTGATTTATCGGAAGGCAAGTTGGCGAGAGGTGGAGCAGCACAGCTTGGCTGTTTGTGGGAGAAGAGCAGTGTACAGGCGTGGCAAGAATCCGCCCGAGTAGAGACGTGGAGAGCTCGCTGCAGTCCGCAAGACATTCATCCACCAGCGCAGACCAACGTGGGAAGGCTTTATCGTCAGTGAGACGGGAGTTTGGATTTTTTCTCACCTCTGTAAAGTCGCAGTGTGATGGAATTACCTGTTCTGCGTATCTCTCGGCGTTGACATTACTCGTCTAACCGTCAGCAAATACGTGAAGCCCTTGGTGCCGATGCAAGGCAACCCGCGCCCACGGCTAGTCTGCTGTCTTCCCACCGAGCTGCCCGTCTCTCTTCTCTACACCCCAGTGTGCAGCGAGCAAGCATTCTCCAAAAATGGTCGAGATTCGTCTGTGAAAAGCACGACAATGCATTAATTTCTGTCCCTCTCTCGGCATGAATGAAAGTAGTGGACTCACTAATGTTTGCCACTTGGTCTGCAACACACGGTTTAGGGTCCTTCGCGCGGACGGTTATTTTGATCGATAATATGAGGTTCCTCCAGCAGGAATGGCTGGCATTGTCAGACAGTGGTCCACTGTTGTCCGTTGTAGACTGAACCTGGGCGTGCATGTGGGCGTTGTACGGTATGTACTATGCCGCACTCACACACTAGTTCGAAAATCACGGAAGGCCTAATTCTGGCCTCTCGAATGCGACACGAAATATGCTGTAAATGCACGACGGAATGTCTCCATTTCTGCCCTACGTCCAGCTGTGCAGCAGAGGAAACGTTTATTGCGGGACTGGGAATGTCGAGAGGGGACAGAAATAATAGCTTTTGTAACACTTATTTTAGTTTTGCTCGTCTGTGGGGAATACTTAGAAGGTTACATTGACAGAAAATATAGAGAAGATCCATCAAAGAGGGGCGTGTTTTGTCACGAGATCCTTTAGTCGGCGTGAGGGCGTTAGGAGGTGGCTGTCGACCTCCAGTGCCAGACACCACAAGAGGGGGTTTGCGCATCAGGGGAAAGTGTTCTGCTGGAACTAACGGAGCGTTACGTTTCAGTAAGTCGGGAAAGATATTCCCTCCACCCACATACGTCTCGCGAAATGACGACGAGAAAATCAGAACAATGACAATTCGTACGCAGATTCTTCGACAGTCGTTCTTCTGCTGTAGACTTCGCGAATGGTACAGGCAAAGGGGGAAGTGACATTGGTGAAGGAGCATCCCACTCCACACGCCATCAGGTGACTTGCGGAGTATAGATGTAAACGTAGTTGTTGGCTTCTCGGCTTTTCTATCTTTATTTTCACCTTTTCCCGCGTGCGCTTAACGGTCGACGTTACTTATTGCATTTCCTGCTAAAGCTGTCATTTGCGGCTTCTGAAGATGCAGGTTAGTTCAGGTGTCGAAATATTCTGAATGAATGAAAGTAGTGGACTCACTGGTGTTTGCCATTTGGTCTGTAACGCACGGTTTAGGGTCCTTCGGCGGACGGCTACTTTGATCGATAATTTGAGGTTCCTTCAACAGGAATGACTGGCACTGTCAGACAGCTGTCCACTGTTGTCCGTTGTAGACTGAACCCGAGCGTGCATGTGGGCGTTGTACGTTATGGACTAGCGGTACCACTGCGCAAGGAGGACCCGTCTCCCCGTGGTCGGCGTTTTCTGCTAACACAGGAGTGGAGCCCAGCCTTGGCACTGTCCTCACTCGAGTCGTGATTGTGGTCGTACATCTCGATGGAGCCTCGGAACCAGTGGGTAATGCCGGAACATGAGATTCAGCCCACCCAGTCATTTCATATCGTATAACGGAACGTCGCCCTGCTGTTAGATCGACCCTTCACCCCGGTGCATACTGCGTGCTACTGGGTAAATTGCCGATGACGCCTTGAGTGGGTCCCGTTTGTCTTTGGCCGACTCGAGGTACTCGCTGATTTCTTGGATTGGTGTGTGATACGCCTGCTAAACCCGCTGGGCAGAACCGGTAATACGATCGTGGAAAGGGCCAAAGGTTGAGGCCAGTTTCTCCTTCTAATTGTCATTTCTTGTAACGTAATAACCTTTACAACCAAAGCGGCACTTATCCGGCCGGACCTTTACCGAATGCAACTCTTTCCCGGCTGAAGGCCTCCAAACAAAAAAGCTTAACAAATCAACAAGATGAAAATCCAGTTGAATAGCAATAAAATAATTTAAAAGAAAAACAGCAAACATATGCAAAGTGCAATGCAAATGGCTGAGGGCCACAATTAGATTTCAAAATTTTAGAATATATTACCATATACTTTCAAAGGCAGAAGGCCAGAATGTTGAACAAAACAAATCATAAAAAGTCAACAAAACTGAAATTCAATTAAAGAGGCAAATAAAATAAATAAAAAAGGTATCACGGCTACGTGGAAAGCCCTAAGGCTAAGTAGATACAACATACATATGCAAGGTGCCATACCAATGGCTGAAGGCCACAATTAAGTTTCAAAATTTAAAATATATTACCATAATCTTTTAAGTGCAGAAGGCCGCAATGTTTAGTATTCAAAGATAAATTTAAAAATTAATTTTGCAAAATTTTTAAGGAAAAAAACCTAAGTCTTAAATTTATAGTAGCTGACAACAGATAAAAACCGGTGGCACTCAGAAGCCTCCAGGGAGGAAGGTCTGCCCTCCTTCACTTAGGCGAGACAGGTGGTGAGCCTAACTACTTGATCCGTTGGAACCCAACCAGGGGACACCCACGGACCGACCGACACAATGACTTGCTTCCCGTCAATCAGTATATGAGAACTCAAGTCGGAAAGGTTACAAACGTGATAATCCACAGTGGAGTATGTATTAGCAGTCAAAATTACAGTGTGTTTCAAAAATGACCGGTATATTTGAAACGGCAATAAAAACTAAACGAGCAGCGATAGAAATACACCGTTTGTTGCAATATGCTTGGGACAACAGTACATTTTCAGGCGCACAAACTTTCGCAATTACAGTAGTCACAATTTTCAACAACAGATGGCGCTGCAAGTGATGTGGAAGATATAGAAGATAACGCAGTCTGTGGGTGCGCCATTCTGTACGTCGTCTTTCTGCTGTAAGCGTGTGCTGTTCACAACGTGCAAGTGTGCTGTGGACAACATGGTTTATTCCTTAGAACAGACGATTTTTCTGGTGTTGGAATTCCACCGCCTAGAACACAGTGTTGTTGCAACAAGACGAAGTTTTCAACGGAGGTTTAATGTAACCAAAGGACCGAAAAGCGATACAATAAAGGATCTGTTTGAAAAATTTCAACGGACTGGGAACGAGACGGATGAACGTGCTGGAAAGGCGACCGCGTACGGCAACCAGAGGGCAACGCGCAGCTAGTGCAGCAGGTGATCCAACAGCGGCCTCGGGTTTCCGTTCGCCGTGTTGCAGCTGCGATCCAAATGACGCCAACGTCCACGTATCGTCTCACGCGCCAGAGTTTTCACCTCTATCCATACAAAATTCAAACGCGGCAACCCCTCAGCGCCGCTACCATTGCTGCACGAGAGACATTTGCTAACGATAGAGTGCACAGGATTGATGACGGCGATATGCATGTGGGCAGCATTTGGTTTACTGACGAAGCTTATTTTTACCTGGACGGCTTCGTCAATAAACAGAACTGGCGCATATGGGGAACCGAAAAGCCCCATGTTGCAGTCCCATCGTCCCTGCATTCTCAAAAAGTACTGGTCTGGGCCGCCATTTCTTCCAAAGGAATCATTGGCCCATTTTTCAGATCCGAAACGATTACTGCATCACGCTATCTGGACATTCTTCGTGAATTTGTGGCGGTACAAACTGCCTTAGACGACACTGCGAACACCTCGTGGTTTATGCAAGATGGTGCCCGGCCACATCGCACGGCTGACGTCTTTAATTTCCTGAATGAATATTTCGATGATCGTGTGATTGCTTTGGGCTATCCGAAACATACAGGAGGCGGCGTGGATTGGCCTCCCTATTCGCCAGACATGAACCCCTGTGACTTCTTTCTGTGGGGACACTTGAAAGACCAGGTGTACCGCCAGAATCCAGAAACAATTGAACAGCTGAATTAGTACATCTCATCTGCATGTGAAGCCATTTCGCCAGACACGTTGTCAAAGGTTTCGGGTAATTTCATTCAGAGACCACGCCATATTATTGCTACGCATGGTGGATATGTGGAAAATATCGTACTATAGAGTTTCCCAGACCGCAGCGCCATCTGTTGTTGACAATTGTAACTACTGTAATTTCGAAAGTTTGTCTGCCTGAAAATGTACTGTTGTCCCAAGCATATTGCAACAAACGATGTATTTCTATCGCTACTCGTTTAGTTTGTATTGCCGTTTCAAATATACCGGTCATTTTTGAAACAGCCTGTACACACCATGTTGGACAGCGACAACAGTTGAGGAAAGGACGCTGCCTGAAATTACGTTAGTGGCCAGGGCAGGTAACCAGAACTCCAAGGGCCACAAGACAGAAAATTCCACTTGTGCACTCAAATTGTAGTCGACCAAAATAGTTAGTTGCACCGCATGGCGGCTAAATTTCAGCAGTAGAAATACTCTAGAAATACTCGGTGTTGCTCCCAGGAAAACGTCCCCTACAGCAAACCACCGAAACGAACCACCACGACATGAATGTACGTGGCTTGGGTAGTTGAAACCACTACTCAACTTTGACGTCCTTGGTCGGTGAACCACGAAGCTCGTAGCGACCGGACAGCTCCACACACGCTCGACACTGCTCAGGGGCTGCCAGCGGCCCCAGCCGACTGCACCGCGCGGAGATAACTTCCCTCGACCGCAACAACCGTACCAGTGCCTCCAGACCCCCAAACCGTGAACTATACGCATCAAACCAAAGATGGTACAAGGCGCAAATATCGATCCACATCACTGCTGCCACACGTAAAAGGCAGAAGAACCACGACGTAACCGCAACAAGGGCGGGAAACCAAACACAGATAGACAGTGAAGTTCACGAAAACGCATAGCTGGGAGTGAGCACGGCTCAGAGTGTTTGCTGTCTTTATGCCACGCTTTCGGAGATTACCGCCGGTTCTGGGGCTGTATGGCCGTGCCTCGGATTTCTGCATCGATTACGTGATTTCACGGGCTGCTGGACCTTGCCACACCATGCGTGCCTGTCGTGGAATAACCATTGCTTCTTAGAACGCCAACGGTTTGCCGCATGTAGACGTTGTGCCTCGTGCCTGAGAAGCCACGGATTACGTATTGTTGTTGCGGGTGTTGCCAGGGTTTCGATAAAGCTACGCTTGTGCCTCGTGTGATGAACAGAGAGCTTATGGAAGTACCGGCCCGTGTGCGTAGCTTCCCGACACACGGTATAGCCCCGTATTGCGCCATTCCCCGTGGCTAGCGAGGAGGAAGAGCAGCAGTTCAACCTCCGCTTCCACAGTAGACCGAATGATGGCCGTAGCTGAAACGGAATTCAGCCTCTGCAAACGTTGCTTTTCACGGCTACATTCTGGAATAAATACTTCGCGGAGTTCTTGTCGCGTCACATTTGTCAGCCTCGACCTTTCGAAGAAGACATTTCAGTATCCCTTTTGCAGGCCGGAGTGGCCGTGCGGTTCTAGGCGATACAGTTTGGAGCCGAGCGACCGGTACGGTCGCAGGCTCGAATCCTGCCTCTGGCATCGATGTGTGTGATGTCCTTAGGTTGTTTAGGTTTAATTAGTTCTAAGTTCTAGGCGTCTGATGACCTCAGAAGTTAAGTCGCATAGTGCTCAGAGCCATTTGAACCAAGTACGCCTTTTGATACTTCAGTTAGCCGAGTCTTGTGACGGGGACGTCACGGCGTACTGCAATTTTTACGTGGTACGAGAGGTTACCAGGTGCAGAAGTATGAAACCGGAGCTTCGCTACAGATGGAGCTAGCCGTCAGTGTAGGGCCTTTGAGACCGCGTCAGCAGCGCCATCTGCTTCCTGTAACGGCTGACGACAAATGTCAACACACAGTAACCCAAGTTCCGGACATCTGTGTGTGTTTTCAAACTCGTAAACATATAGATTTTTGTGCCTACGAACTACGATTTGCGGACAACATTGGTTTTCTGTTATCATTTGAAAAAACTGCTGCAGAATTGCATCGAATGCTCGTCGAAGCTGTCGGCGAACGCGCTCTTGGGAGAACGCAGTGTTTCGAGTGGTTCATAATTCAAAAGTGGTGATTTTGAAGTGAGAAACAACGAGCGTGGGAGCGGGAGACCACTGAAAAAGTTCAAAGACAACGAATTGCAGGCCTTGTTAGATGAAGATGATACTCAAAATCAACAGGAACTCTCCGAACAATTGTTCAAATGTGTGTGAAATGTTATAGGACTTAACTGCTAAGGTCATCTGTCCCTAAGCTTACACACTACTTAACCTAAATTATCCTAAGGACAAACACACACCCTTGCCCGAGGGACGACTCGAACCTCCGCCGGGACCAGATGCACAGTGCATGACTGTAGCGCCCCCAGACCGCTTGGCTAATCCCGCACGGCCCGACCGATTGGACGTGGCGCAAAAAGACGTTTCTCTTTGGTTGAAAGGTATGGGAACTGTGCAGAAAGTGGGAAAATGGGTTCCGCGTGAACTGAATGAAAAACGGCAAACAAATCGAAAAGCTACTTTTGCAGTGCAGCTCGCCGGACTGAAAAGAAAGTTGATTCGTTTCTTCATCGAGTAGTGGCAAGTGATGGAAAATGGATATATATTGTGAATCCAGGCAAACCAGCTCTGTATTCAGAATGCTGTCATCTATTATGAACTGCTAAAACATGGTGAAACCGTTAACACTGATCGCTGCCAACAGCAAATAATCGATTTAAATCACGAAAAACGAGTGGATTGTTCAAATGGTTCAAATGGCTCTGAGCACTATGGGACTTAACATCTGTGGTCATCAGTCCCCTAGAACTTAGAACTACTTAAACCTAACTAACCTAAGGACATCACACACATCCATGCCCGAGGCAGGACTCGAACCTGCGACCGTAGCAGTCGCGCGGTTCCGGACTGAGCGCCTAGAACCGCGAGACCACTGCGGCCGGCAAAAACGAGTGGAATCTGAAAAAAAAAGGCAATACACAGTCATATTGATCCATGATAACGACGCATGATAAATGCATAACGGGTCGGGGGAACGTTCGAGTCGTTCAATTGCGAAATACTAGGACATGCGGACATCACACACATCCATTCCCGAGGCAGGACTCGAACCTGCGACCGTAGCAGTCGCGCGGTTCCGGACTGAGCGCCTAGAACCGCGAGACCACCGCGGCCGGCAAAAACTAGTGGAATCTGAAAAAAAGGCAACACAAAGTCATATTGATCCATGATAACGACGCATGATAAAAGCATAACGGGTCGGGGGAACGTTGCGAAATACTAGGGCATGCGGCTTATTCTCCACGCTAGGCTTCGTCCGATTATCATCGGTTTGCATCAGTGGGACACGCTCTCGCTGAAAACGCTTAAGTTCGTATTAAAATGTACGAAAATGGCTCGCTGACTGCTTCGCTTCAAAAGAAGAACTGCCCTTTTTTTGCCATTCGTAGCGTGCCGGAGAGGTGGAGGAAATGTATAAATAGCAATGGAGATTATTTTGAATAAATTATTTTTTATCAGTTTCAAACAATAGACGTGTAATTATTGCAACCAAATTCCGGTTTCATACTTCTACACGTGGTAAGTCGATGTCTGTGAGTGCTGGACATTGGTGGCGATGATGATTTCGACAGACGGTGGAAGACTCTCTTATTTATCTGTTGCCTTTCGAGTTGGAGCACTCGGTTCCCCGCACCATCGAGGCTGTAGTCCCTATCCTGACTAAAGTTGCAGCTACAGGTTGTGATCTGAACGGCTTTTTAATGGCAGAGTCCCAGTAGGTAGATGCGCGGGATAGTATTTCCGTTTCGTCAAACAAATGAAATAGTCTTTACCGAGAACCTACACACACTGACCTGTACCTCAGCGCAGAAAGGTTTCATCATCAGCCAATAAGAAAGCAGTTCTAAATAAGCTGATACACAGAGCTGAAACTGTCACTGTCAAGGAACAGCTACATTCCAAGATCATACATCTAAGAAATGGCTTTAGCGATCGAAATATTTAATTATATGTGTGTAAAAACGAAAACACAGACACAGTGAATCATCATAAGATGATCAGTCGATAGCGTTCGTTCCTTTCTTCGCAGTTAGAACAGATAAAAGAGGCAGAGTCCTGGGGGCAGATACGGTATTCACTCCATTTTCCGGCCACTGGAGGAAGTTAAAGAGGCGTTGCGCCCAATAAAAAGACAGCGTTGGTGTCGGTGTTCCTTACATCTGGTGATCTTAGTAGCTGTTCCATTGGTGAAAAGGATAAGACGACGATTTCAGAAGGCTGCACGCAGCTCAGACGTCACTATAAGTACGATCGGACACAGTCTCATTAAGAAATATACGAGTATGTTTGATAAAACAGAAATATTGTCCCATACATCTACTGTCAGAAAGTCGTTCCTCAAAGTATTTGTATGGAGTGTAGCATTGTGTGGAAGTGAAACATGGACAATAAATAGTTTGAACAAGAAGAGAATAGAAGCTTTCGAAATGTGCTGCTACAGAAGAATGCTGAAGATTAGATGGGTAGATCACATAACTAATGAGGAAGTACTGAATAGAATTTGGGAGAAGAGGAGTTTCTGGCACAACTTGACAAGAAGAAGCGGTCGATTGGTAGGACATGTTCTGAGGCATCAAGGGATTACCAATTTGTATTGGACGGCAGCGTGGAGGGTAAAAATCGTAGAGGAGGACCAAGAGATGAATACATTTAGCAGATTCAGAAGGATGTAGGTTGCAGTAGTTACTGGGAGATGAAGGAGCTTGCACAGGATATAGTAGCATGGAGAGGTGCATAAAACCAGTCTCAGGACTGAAGACCACAGCAACAATAACAACATCATCTACTTTCTGGGATTCTGCCGTCAAAAAACGCATTCAGATCAGAATATATAGATATAACTTTAGCCGCTATAGCAACTACAGCCTCGATAGTTCGTGGAATAGGGTGGTGTATGCTAAGGGGAAACACAGAAATAAATGAGTCGTACACCATCTGAAGAAATCAAGGTCGTTACTATGTTCTGCAGTCACTAGCATCGACTTAATCTCGGGTAGCATGTGCAACTTGCATTATGCCGTGACGTCCCCGTGACATAATTCGGCCGACTGGAGAATGCGTTGCGGCGTACTCGAATGTCTCTCGAGAAAGTCGTCGAAAGCTCGAGGTAGCTCTTTATTCGCACGAAGTAATGGCCGCTATCGACAGGGGATCTCAACTTGATTCCGTATTTCTAGATTTCCGGAAAGCTTTTGACACCGTTCCTGACAAGCGACTTCTAATCAAGCTGCGGGCCTATGGGGTATCGTCTCAGTTGTGCGACCGGAGTCGTGATTTCCTGTCAGGAAGGTCGCAGTTCGTAGTAATAGACGGCAAATCATCGGGTAAAATTGAAGTGATATCAGGTGTTCCCAGGGAAGCGTCCTGGGACCTCTGCTGATCTATATAAATGATCTGGGTGACAATCTGAGCAGTTTTCTTAGGTTGTTCGCAGATGATGCTGTAATTTACCGTCTAGTAAGGTCATCCGAAGACCAGTATCAGTTGCAAAGCGATTTAGAAAAGATTGCTGTATGGTGTGGCAGGTGGCAGTTGAAGCTAAATAACGAAAAGTGTGAAGTGAAGTGATCCACATGAGTTCCAAAAGAAATCCGTTGGTATTCGATTACTCGATAAATAGTACAATTCTCAAGGCTGTCAATTCAACTAAGTACCTGGGTGTTAAAATTACGAACAACTTCAGTTGGAAAGACCACATAGATAATATTGTGGGCAGGCGAACCAAAGGTTGCGTTTTATTGGCAGGACACTTAGAAGATGCAACAAGTCCACTAAAGAGACAGCTTACACTTCACTCGTTCGCCCTCTGTTAGAATATTGCTGCGCGATGTGGGATCCTTACCAGGTAGGATTGACGGAGGACATCGAAAGGATGCAAAAAAGGGCAGCTCGTTTTGTATTATCACGTAATAGGGGAGAGAGTGTGGCAGATATGATACGGGAATTGTGATGGAAGTCATTAAAGCAAAGACGTTTTTCGTCGCGGCGAGATCTATTTACGAAATTTCAGTCACCAACTTTCTCTTCCGAATGCGAAAATATTTTGTTGAGCCCAACCTACATAGGTAGGAGTGATCATCAAAATAAAATAAGAGAAATCAGAGCTCGCACAGAAAGGTTTAGGTGTTCGTTTTTCCCGCGCGCTGTTCGGGAGTGGAATGGTAGAGAGATAGTATGATTATGGTTCGATGAACCCTATGCCAAGCACTTAAATGTGAATTGCAGAGTAGTCATGTAGATGTAGATGCTGGGAAATGTGATTTCTGCTAAGTATTTACTCGAGAATTTTGGGTTGTCGGCATATTAAGAGGCTGTAATTCTTCAGGCTTTCCGGCGAAATGACGGCATGTCGGAATAGTCGGATCTTTTCGCGATCGTTGCATCGTTCTTGTACAATATTTGACCGCGCGAGTCGCTGTCTTCTCGGGGCGCTCCCCGCCTCAGGGGGAGCGAGTCACGTCGCCGAAATAACGTACGCGAACGACCGACAGAAGAGGTTGCTTCAGAAGGAGACTTTTCATTGTGGCGGAATGTGGGTAATTTATTGTCGATGCGGACAGCGAAGAGGATTCGTCCGTGGCGTGTTGGCGGCCGCGGAGTGGGCCCGGGCTGTGAGACGCGTGGCGGAGCCAGGCGAGGCGGTGGCGCAACAGGGGGCGGCGGGCCGGCCGGCCGCGATCGGCCCTGAGGAGGCGGCGGCGGTCGATACAGCGGCCGGTGAAGGCGGCGTCGGCTGCTGCTGCTGCTGCTGCTGCTGCTAAAACTGAAGGGTCGAAACGGCTCCGTACTTCAATTCCTGTTGTACTTTGCACTGTTGTCCACTACGCCCACAACTTCTGTACAGCGTTCCACCTTCTCCTGTTGCGTCTCTCGCCATTTCTTTATTTTTTCTGCCACTGATTTAGGAACGGATTTAGAATAATCTAGTTTTCTTAGGCTGGCTTTATTTTTAATTTTCATTTAAAACTCGAGCTGGTCAAAGCAAAATCATGTGTCCCATAATGAAGTCAAAATTTTCCCTAAGACGAAATAATTAATTTTCCGCAGCATTACAATTATGTCAACTACAAAGATCCGGCTAATGCTCATCTCTAATGGTAAGCCCCATTCCGCCGCGGTCAACACTACCAAAAACTTTTGTGATAATATTCATCTCTCGGTGTCACAGATGTGAACTCACTCGTCCGATTTGACGACGGTACTCTCTCGGCGTCTGCTCTGCCTTGGCAGGCTTACACTTGTAAATAAATAACGTTTATTACAAAACAGAAAAAAACATGAGTACAGGGTGCAGACAGTGTCGCTTCGCTTGTTGAGCACTTTGCTGTGTGTCTCCAGCTGTCTCGCGCTGTTTTCGTACCCACACGAGCAGTTAGTCTGCAATGCCAGGGTCTACGGGACTCGCGGAAGGCAGCATGCGGGCGCCGCCAATGGTCGGCGAAAGGCGAGCTTCCAGTCCTCTACACAGTCTCACCCAGCCCACGAGTTTTCCGTGCACTCTGCCGTAGTGTGAGGACGAGCGTAAACTGGTCTCCATAAACCAGGGCGGAAGTGACGGTGAGCCGGGCGCATGTGCACGCAGCGCGACGTCTTGCCGGTCCAGTCCTCGCTTACTGCGCCGGCGCACGCCTGTCGAAAGGCGTCGCTACACGGACCGCGCATCCGAACGTGCTTCTATGTTCTAATTGCACGTCAAAATTATCGTGAAAATACTTGCACCGGCATCTGTGACCGAGCGGTTCTAGGCGCTTCAGTCCGGAACCGCGCTGCTGCTATGGTCGCAGGTTCGAATCCTGCCTCGGGCTTGGATGTTTGTGATGTCCTTACGTTAGTTAGGTTTAACTAGTTTTAAGTCTAGGGGACTGATGACCTCAGATGTTAAGTCCCATAGTGCTTAGAGCCATTTGAATCATTTGAAAAAACTAGCACTTTTAAACAACGTGTCACATACAACACATGTACTACCGCGATAATCGACCCCAACAGATCGCACCAGGAGAGAGGGGCAGCAGCTGCACGTGTGTCCTCCTCGGTTACGAACTAACCAGCTCAGAGCCGTAATGTTATTTCACGTGTCTGAAATGTTTGCGATGCCCTCGTGCATGACAAAATATTTAGACAGTGATTTAAATGCCAGGGATGATCTCAAACCTGTAATTTTTGTCCATTAAAATGAAAGAAATCGGTTAACATACATGTTTCGTTACACTGTATGTTTTTTTTTTCTTCGGAGTTGAAATTCTCTCTTTTTCTTGACTCCGATGAAGGTTTTGAAATACCAAGAACGTTCTACATGATCGGTAGCTTTTGAAGATAGTAGAACACACGTGGAGGTGTCGTCCCCTCTCTCATGGTGCGATCTTTCGGGGTAGGATATTGCGGTAGTTGTGTTATTAAAATTATTTTCTCAATTTCCACTGCATGTGTTGGATTATGATCCGTTGTTTCCAAGTGCTAGTTTTTTTTACGACAATTTTGATGTGCAATTAGGACGTAAAAGCATTTTCCATCAGTTGTGGTAGGACGTATTGGCCCTATCCCTTCGTACTACGTGCAAGTTACACATCAGCTATACTAAGCTGGCCTCTCGGGGGCAGTGAAATAGAATGAATTTGTCGCGAAATAAAGAGAGCAGCATTTATTTGAAATTCGAGCAACAGGGTGATTGTCCTGCAGCGCAGCGGGAGGCGTCTGTAGTAGTAAAATCCTCCCTGTCCAACACCAGCATCTCATCTGCTGAACACATTCCCCGCCAAAAATATAGTACCTTCCACACCAGCCCTTTTCCCGTCAGCTTGTAGGTGAATGGATCATCCTATGTCGAGTTTATTTTGAGTACGTCTGCCACTAGTTCCGAGTGGCATTGTGAACTTTTTTCCCAGCAGAATAACACCAGTTGTATGACAGCATCAATTTTTGAGCTGCATTGCGATTTATAGCGCTCCCTGTGTAGATCTATGCATATAGAAGAGTAATTAGGCCTAGTCTTTATGATTAATTACGTAATTAGGCCGATATTTACTTTAGTTTCCCACTACAAATAAATGAAGTACACTAATCTAGCCTTCCTCTCCTGCAGCTGAGCAGTTCCCCTGTGTACGGAGGGTGCACTTAGGCTTTCCATGCAGAAAGACTAGGGTTCGAGTCACAGAATAGGCACCCGCTATTTAGAATTCCCAGGTACAGCGTTAACAAAGTCTGGTGACGAAGAAATTCCAGCCAATTTGGAAATTGCCATTTTTTTAAAAATTTCTCGCCAAAATTTGAGACTCCCGCCACAATTCGAATTTCCGGGCTATAGGGCAGGTGAGGAAGGGGGAGTGGAGCTTGTGGGGAGCTCATGGCAGCTGGCGAAAACCCAAAACATCATCCGTGTGTGGGGGTAATCAATTGATCAATTAATTAATTTGATATTAAAACTGTGCCCTTGCCGAATTTACTCTCCTAATTTTAACTGAAAACCAATATGGCGTCTGCAGCTGTTTCTGGTGATGATGGCGTGCATGTGATGCAGTCGGCGTTCTTACATTTCATTAGTCTTGAGTGAAACACACTTTCAGAATATCTGTTATGATTGCTATTGCCTTACACGTACGGAAAGACTTTTCGAACGCGGTTTTTCACACTATGATGGCAGAAGTTCTTTACTCTGAACGTTGACTTTCGAATGTACGCCTTTGTCTATGGCTTAAGCCTCACAATGGTCAGTGCTGTATACGTCCTGCACAGTCAGAACTGCGTGTGGGCCTATGTATGTCCAGATACGTGTCTACCGCAGTTAGAGGTACTGCATTTAAAGTTCATACAGGTAGTGTCACGCAGATGATGAAATTAGCATACGATTTCCAAAATAGGTTGTTAATCAGTTACTTCCACCTCTGGTTTCGAATTTAATGAGTGATCCTTTTTGTTGCCCTCGGGAGATAGTATAACGTAACACAGAAGCAACGATAGACGACGAAGTTATAAGTCTCGTGCTTATGCTGGCGGTAATCCCACTGAAGCAAACGGCATTCGGTTGTTTATATCATATAATTTCCCTTCCGTTCCGTATGGGGATAATGACTTGTGTGGTCAGGATGTAAGCTCTGCTTCTGATCGCTTTTTAGCAGAAGCACTGTATGAGTGTAACCGGAAAGTGAGAGAGGCGATCGAAATAGCTAAACGACCGAACAGTTTTAATTTTGGCGACAACTTTGAGCTGCCGGCGCTGTGGTTGCTACGATGACTCTATGATAACGAGGCGCCGCCCTGCGGTCAGTGGAACGCCGTCAGAGATTACACCGATGACGGCAGCGTCATTCAGTAGTTAGCCATGGACAGCTGTGACGATAAACGCGGGAGATACTTTCCTTTACCTCGCCACTGTGTGCAGCCAGTTTGCAGAATCAGCGCGAGAAGTCACTAGAAGATTTTTTAACGTCGACAGTCTGTTATTTCCTCCGGTTTTTTTTTTCGTTAGGTTCAAAAAATGGTTCAAATGGCTCTGAGCACTATGGGACATAACGTCTTAGGTCATCAGTCCCCTAGAACATAGAACTACTTAAACCTAACTAACCTAACGACATCACACACATCCATGCCCGAGGCAGGGTTCGAACCAGCCACCGTAGCGGTCGCGCGGTTCCACACTGTGAAGCGCCTAGAACCGCTCGAC
Source organism: Schistocerca gregaria (assembly GCF_023897955.1). Classification (NCBI taxonomy): domain Eukaryota; kingdom Metazoa; phylum Arthropoda; class Insecta; order Orthoptera; family Acrididae; genus Schistocerca; species Schistocerca gregaria. The sequence goes on from NC_064922.1 coordinate 860,925,260, forward strand.
CACACCGGCCGGCTTGTCGTTAGGCAGCATGTTTTCATTCCTCCGACGAATCTGAGCCGGGCATCTGATTTGCCTACAACTGATCTTATGTGGTCATTCCGCTTCGGGTCATTGCAAGTACAGGTGCGCTCGAGACGGCATTGTGATGCCTGCGAGACAAAGCATCGAACAGGCGCGCGACTGGCAGACGGCGGAAGGCGCAGTGTTAGACCTGTAACATGTGTCGTGTTTACTGTGGCCGTTGTTGACAGATTAACGTCGCAGGGAGTCTGTTATTCACGGGAGAAGCAGGTGCGGCCCTGCAGCTGCGAGGGATGCTCACCGCGAGTATCGGCGCGGGAGGCCGCCAGTCAGTGGTGGAGGCGGCGGCTGTCTGGGCGCGCTCGCCGCCCACGTCGCAGCCTCGCGGCGCAGACAGCGCTGGTGGCCCGGCGGGCAGTGCTCCTCTCACAGCTGGCGTCCCTGTTGCCACGGACCGCTTCTTAACCTAACCGATACGAAGGTACCAAGATCAGTGTCCAATCGACGATGAGACGGACAGGAGCTGCGGTTGGGAAAGTATACCCAAGGAAATCGGCCGTGTCCTTCCAAAGGAACCGTCACGGATCGCGGAATGGGAGGAGAATGGGCGACGGGTGTATGCCGAAGACGCGCCCGCCTCTTGAGAAGAGTCGCCTAGCGCTGCGTGCGCTCGCGCTTGCACCGAGGACGCCGCCTGCAGTCCACGTATCGCTGTGAGTTTTTTCATAATCGCTGCGTGTGTAACAGTGTACTTCCAAGTTTACCGTATCCGCAATTGTATTAAGTCCAAGGCAAGCACCATTCGATGTACCCTGGAGCTGGATTCCTGTTCTTCATAATGGCCTTGCATTCCCCTTCTGATTAATTACAGCTTTACCTCTCGGATACAGAATTCCTCGTACTAGGAAATATCAGGACTGGCTTTGCTCTCTGACTTTGCTAAGAGTTTAAAAAAATATTACAATTTCCTTAGCGACGTTGATTCGTTTCGCTTGTTATAAAAATAGTTTTATAAATTACTTGGTTTATTAAGAGTTCGCCATGACCCATCCACCACGTTAATATCCGGTCTATGTATGACCTCTGCCATTATAAGGAGATAAGAAATACACACATCAAAAAAGTTTGGCATCACCCCGGTTGCCAGAATTCCTGAAGATAGACGTTGACTGTGGGTATTGTATGACAGACACAGTCCATTCAACTGCTCAGAGGTGTCACTAAACCCGCCCAAACATGTAAACAACCATGCATGAGCAGCGCCTTTTAGTCGGAGGGGGTCCGACAGCCGATCAGTTCCAGTCATTCCACCAGGAAGGAGGTACACGACTCGTGTTGTCTGTAGTTCAACCATGCCTAAAGGGGTAATAGCTCGGTCCGATCGCGTCCGCATTGTTACTTTGCATCAGGAAGGGCTCTGAAAAAACAGAAGTTTCCAGGAGTCTCGGAGTGAACGAAAATGATGTTGTTCGAACATGGAGGACATACTGAGAAACAAGAACTGTCAATGACAAGCCTCGCTCAGATCGCCCAAGGGTACTACTGCAGTGGATGACCGCTACCTACGGATTATGGCTCGGAGGAACACTGACAGCAACGGCACCACGTTGAATAAAGCCTTTCGTGCAGCCGCAGGACGTCACGTTACGACTTAAGCTGTGTGCAATAGGCTGCATTATGCGAAACTTTACTCCCCGCGTCCATGGCGAGGTCCAACTTTGCAAGCACGACACCATGCAGCGCGGTACAAATGGCACAACAACACTCCGAATGGATCGCTCAGGATTGGCATCACGTTCTCTTCACAGATGAGTGTCGCATATGCCTTCAACCAGACAATCGTCAGAGACGTGTTTGAAGGCAACGTGGTCAGACTGAACGCCTTAGACACACTGTCCAGCGAGTGCAGTAAGGTGGAGGCTCCCTGCTGTTTTGGGGTGGCATTATGTGGGGCCAACGTACGCCGCTGGTGGTCATGGAAGGCGCCGTAACGGCTGTACGATACGTGAATGTCATCCTCCGACCGATAGTGCAACCATATCGGCAGCATATTGGCAAGGCATTCGTCTTCATGGACGACAATTCGCGCCCCCATTGTGCACGTGTTGTGAGTGACTTCCTCCAGGTTAACAACATCGCTAGACTAGAGCGGCCAGCATGTTCTCCAGACATGAACCCTATCGAACATGCTTGGGAAAGATTGAAAAGGGCTGTTTATGGACGACGTGACTCTCCAACCGCTCTGAGGAATCTACGCCGAATCCCCGTTGAGGAGTGAGACAATCTGGACCAACAGTGCCTTGACGAACATTTGGATAGTATGCAACGACGAATACAGGCATGCATCAATGCATAGAGGACGAGCTACTGGGTATTAGAGGTACCGGTGTGTACAGCGATCTGGACCACCACCTCTGAAGGTCGCGTTGTATGGTGGTACAACATGTAATGTGTGGCTTTCATGAGCAGTAAAAAGGCCTAAAATGATGTTTATGTTGATCTGTATTCCATTTTTCTGTACAGGTTCCGGAACTCTTGCAACCGAGGTGATGCAAAACTTTTTTTGATATGTGTTAAATGATAACGTAATCCAATTCTCTTCATTTTTCCCTATAAAAACTAAGTAACATTATTGTTACTGAAGGCCTTTTCACTTACGTCTTTGAGCAATGCAGTGAAAATCGTGACAATAGCAAGTAGATCCTGGAAATGATGCAAACGCTTGTCCAGAGCAACATACAGGCAGTAAAGGTACGTCGACAGTTGTATACTGTCTGGCTGCTTGCTGGTCAAGTCGTTCTCGAATCAGAGTGCGTGTCTCATGTCCCACTAGGCCTCTAGCCGGTAGTCGCTCTGTCTCAGTTTGCCGTTTCGGTATCCCGTGGTGGAAAACGTTTACGTCAACAGTATCTGTAGCGGAAGTGTTTGGATATAGTGCCTAGAGCATTTCGAAGCAACTCTTTTCCTCCTCCTCCTCTTTTCTTCTACTTCCTGAAACGTTTTTGCTTACACAGATTATTCACAGAGCGCCTTCCAGTCTTCTCTATCCTCCCACATTCTCTCCTTCAGCATTTACTCTCATTGCAGTCCTCTTCGATTCACAGCATCCTTGACGTGACCTCTCCATCTTGTTTGTCATCTTGTTCCAGATTCTCTTCATTCCGGAGTCCTTCTCGTTACTGTTTTCGGAGCCTCTCCTCACCGCTGCCACGTGTAGTAGGCAGGGTCACGTCACTCGCTACCGCACTGCTAGTGATGTCTCTGTTGTTTACTGGCTGTCCGAGACGTACTGCTTCCAACTGGACTCCAGTATTGCCTTGTCACGTTGTCTTGCGTTCATTTGCTCGCCATTTGTTGAGTCTTTATATTTCCAGCACCTTGCAGAAGTGCAAATATCTAGTGGAAAGTACATGAAGACATCACATTCCCTGTGTAAACAAAAAGTGGCCATTTAACTGTAGCATCGGCGATCTTCAACTAAACAAAATGACACAGTATTTCGCGAGGAAATATGCCGTAGTTGCATACACTGCACTAGTATTCATAAACTGTTCATTAAGCTACTATTGATCTCAAGGGTCCGCAGCTCGTGGTCGTGCGGTAACGTTCTCGCTTCCCGCGCCCTGGTTCCCGGGTTCGATTCCCGGCGGGGTCAGGGATTTTCTCTGCCTTGTGATGACTGGGTGTTGTGTGATGTCCTTAGGTTAGTCAGGTTTAAGTAGTTCTAAGTTCTAGGGGACTGATGACCATAGATGTTAAGTCCCATAGTGCTCAGAGCCATTTGAACCATTTGATCTCTCAAGGATAGTCGAAGAATTTGACTGGTGTTATTCTTGAAGCATCAGTAAGCTAGAAAGGTGAGACGTTTTAATATATTTATGATACTCGAACCTTGTAAATCAGTCACAGTTGCAATGTCGACGTAATGGCGTTAACGGAAACGTTTGTGAAACATCTGTTACCGTTCAGCTCTACTGTCGCCTCCGTGCACACACGATTCTTCGCCATTTTGGCGTTGCGCGCGTTCTCAAAAAATCAAATGGCTCTGAGCACTATGGGACTTAACATCTGAGATCATCAGTCCCCTAGAACTTTTTTTTAAAAAAATTCTTTTTTCTTCAGTTTGTATGATACATAAGCAACCCACCACCTAATACATTAGGGAGTCCTAGTTGATGCAATACAATTATTATTACTTCAGCTTATTTATTCTAAGAATGTTAGTTCTTTTACACTATGGGCACTACTGCTATGTCTTAAGGTTACCAATGTTTGACTGTGTCTGCTACTTTGCTAGCCTACTCTACCTGCAACGTTACAGGTGTGCCAGCGTTTGTATAAACCTGCATTAGTTGGCCGTGTTCACCGAGCTGATCCCGGTGAACATGCCCTTGGCACCGGGCTGGCCCAGAGTAGTTAGCCTATCCTACATCTACATTTATATTTAGTCCTATGTCAAATCCGTTGAGTGTCAGAATCGGGTAAAAGGGTGCACCCTCCCCCTAATCCCAGACGTGGCGGATTCCAGCCGTGAAGCGGCAGGCCAAGTCCACGCCTCGGCGGTCCCCTAGAACTTAGAAGTTCTTAAACCTAACTAACGTAAGGACATCACACACATCCATGTCCGAGGCAGGATTCGAACCTGCGACCGTAGCGATCGCGCGGTTCCAGACTGAAGCGCCTAGAACCGCTTGGCCACATTGGCCGTATGCGCGCGTTCTCATCGGCAGGATATGCTGCACGCGGCAGTGTTGCAGTGTCGACGCCGGTGCGGCCGCCAGGCGTGCACGTATGACGGCCGGCGAGCTGCGGGCCGCCGTCAACACGGGCCAAACACTTCCTAGTCGCCTGTAATAGTTCGCAGTTGTAAAAAGGAGGAACACTGAAGTATATAAGTGCCGTCAACTACGGGACGATTAGAGAGACAGTATCTGATCGCGTCGTGTCGTTTCGCGACCGCGGTTGTTAGTTTTCGTTTAACTGGACATTAAATCAGTGTCGAATAATACTTGCGCATCTTTAGTTTCGTGTCTCGATATCCTTCAGTAAACGGGGAGCGAGCTACACTGGGTAGCGTGCTGCGTGTTGACAGCAACTGCACGACGCTACAGCTGATGGGATTTCCTACCGAAACAGACATTAGGGCGACCGTATTAGAACGATAAGCTGTAGACTACGACTACCTCCACTCCGATCCTGCCGACTGCGATTTGAATCAAATTACACGGTTTTGCGATAATAAATTCTCCTGTTGCAGTGAGAGTGTTTTGCTGTCTCCTGGAATGGCGCTAATTATCGTCTGCTTAGTGGCAATTCCGTCTTAATTACTCACTTCTTTCGAAATCCCACTCGTAGATAACGATGTGCGCAGGTGGGTCTGCGGATTATCTGTGGTGTTTTAAGTGCGGGACGTAAGCGGTGACGCTGTGGCATCTGCAGCAGGCAGGCAGGCTGGTGGGTGGTGGCCGGCGGCGCTCTCAGCAGCTACCCACCCCCGCGCGTGTCGAGTACCCGTGGCCGTGTCTCCTGCCTGCCGGGTCGCCTCGCGGCCGGCTTGCGTAACGCCGGCTCGATAGCGCGCCGTTCGATTCGGCTCGGCGGCGAGTGCCAGAGACCCCCGCTCGCCTGTCCCGTGCATTGCGGCGTCCCGTTCGCACGTCAGCGTTTCCGTTTGCTCAGCTGTCGCACAGCATTATTTGCCGGTCACCGTACGACTCACAAATAGAATATGTACTTTAAATTGACCTCTGACTTTCAGTGGTACGACAGGGTTGGGGAGTCTGTGACATTTGCCTGTCGTATCGAGGCGACAGGGTAATTTTCCGTGATGCAAGGCCCTTCCTCGTGACGGACATTATGTCAGCTGCCATCTGTCTATATTTCACGTCCAGTCCGTGAAGCACGCTACGGTACCGAGCGAGGTGGCACTGTGGTTAGCACACTGGACTCGCATTCGGGAGGACGACGGTTCAATCCCGCGTCCGGCCATCCTGATTTAGGTTTTCCGTGATTTCACTAAATCGCTCCAGGCAAATGTCGGGATGATTCTTTTGAAAGGGCATGGTCGACTTCCTTCCCCCATCCTTCCCTAATCCGATGAGACCGACGACCTCGCTGTTTGGTCTCTTCCCCAAACAACCCAACCCCACGTTATAGCAATGGCGGTCTGTCTCCTGTCGTGTATTAGTCATTTATTCTCCAGACACACTGTATGGTCTCTCTTTACGTTCAAGGATGTACTCCTATGTTTTAAAACTGGGGTTAACTAAATGTGCCTTGTGCGTTTTGTCCTTTCCGAAGGGGCCCACATTTTTGTACTACGTCTTGACGCGAGGGATTGTAGAGAAAATTCACCAAAGTCCCATTTCTCTTTACCTCAACAAGAACGTGAAGTGTGATGGTAAGATAAATGTTGTCTTCTCTCCGTATTTTTGGTACGTTGGGAGATAATAGCAGACTTAATGAGTCAAATGCGATCAGCAACTTGTCGCGCCCGTGTGGCGTGGCCAGCTGGAGGGGCTGGCTTTGCGGTAAACTCTGAGGGAGGGAGAGAGGGCGGCGGCTACACTTGCAGATCAGAACGGGGCTGCGCAGGGTGGCGTCAGTGTGTCCTTCCTTTTGGACATTTCGGGTTTGGGAAGCAGCTGCGTGTTCCACTAACTGAAAAGGGATTTGGAAGTACTGGTTTGTCCTGTGACAGTAATAAGAAATACCTCCTATTAAGTACTGGTTATTGTTCAGCAGCGTGCTTTTTGCTTCGAGAGAGAAACGATAATTAGCCCGAAGAAGCTCTTGTAACTCAGTTACTACCTGTACAAGAAGTGTGGAAGGAGGGGGGGGGGGAGGGGGACGGCGGCTCCGGATGTCAAATTGTCCGAAATACAAATTTATTTGCGAGGTAGTGGCGCCGAGTGTGAAGAACCGTATCCACTGCTTCCGAGAGTAGACGGACCCTAACGCGGCGGCACTGTATTTGGAGCAGTGGCGAGCGCTAACGTGACGCCGCGCTGGCAGAAGACGGCAGCAGCGATCGGCACGGCATGGGAGCGCCACGGTTAGGCGTGGGGCAACGCGCGGGGAGCTTCCGCCGGCCTCTCCTGGTCCCTGTTGTTGTGCAGCGGCTGTTCATCAGGTAGCGTCAACAGATGAGGCAGCAGCTGGCGGCGGACGTCGTGCAGGTACGTGGACAGATGCTCGGTTTGGCTTCAAAAGACATCGCTCTCCTGAAAATGAGATCGCTTGATGCTCATTCCTTATCGGAAGACGAGATAGCGCGTTGTATCTCGTGATGTAAAAGACTGTGTAAACGATTGTAACGTGGTGCACCTCACAGTGTGTGAACAGTGTTGTCACTACGATTTTCCGTTCAAGTAACGATAGAAACAGAGAGTGACTGAAGACAAGCCTTTGTTTGCCCTGTCCCGATTTTGCCGGGGTCTCCTGACACGACGCGGTGTCCCCTAGACGCGGCTGACGGCGTCATCAGAAGCACCTATCTTTCCACAAGCATCCATTTCCAAATTTTAGCCGACTTAAGAAGGGTGATGTAGCATAACAGTAACAGTGTCGAAAGTAGTGAGGAACTGTAATTTTTAGCTGTCTCCATAGTACTCATGTGAATGGACATTCAGCACGATGGGCTGTAGAGAACGTTTCATACAGCTAAGGCGCCCATTTAGTGGCTGGTTGTGCTTTCTGCGAGAAACAAATCCGACGTGTTTGTGAGTCCAAGGAAGTTAAGTGTTCCAATACAGAAAGGGAAAGACCTTTCAACGAAAGAAATCGGGAAGACTAATCTTTCACACACTTCCAGAGGCATAGTAGACTCACTGGTGTTCACAAGCTTAGTGCTAATTGAAATACTAACAATGCTTGAGTGAACATTTCGACTTTATATCTTGTAAATTGCGAAGCTGTTAAAGTTCTGAAGTTTGTCGGTATTTGGATTCATAAAACAAATACAAACCTCTCATATTTTCCTGTGATCTACTACTCTCATTAAAAATTGCTTTGAAGTTATGTTACAGCGACGTAATGAGAGCTGATGTAAACGAATTAATTTCATTTCATCATCAGATTCAGCCACAGTTGCTTATTGTGATTACATTGTCCGTTCTCAAACCAAAGCCGACCAACGGTACATCGCTTTTAACAGAATATTAAAAAAAAATTGTTTCCCAGAAAACTTAGACAACTCTCATTAGTGTGATTAACATTACATACCTTCGTTGAAAATGTCAACGTACGTTCCCACCAGTGCACACATGCACAAAAGCTGTAACTAGTATTTCTGCTCTAGGCGCTTCAGTCTGGAACCGCGTGACCGCTATGGTCGCAGGTTCGAATCCTGCCTCTAGCATGGATGTGTGTGATGTCCTTAGGTTAGTTCGGTTTGATTAGTTCTAAGTTCTAGGCAACTGATGACCTCAGAAGTTAAGTCGCACAGTGCTCAGAGCCATTTGAACCATTTAGTATTTCTGCTGCGCGGCGTGAGGCACAATGTCCTGCGGCTCTCCCCGTCGGAGGCTGGAGTCCTCCCTCGGCCATAGGTGTTTGTGTTGTCATTAGGTCAGTTTAAGACAGGTTAAGCAGTGTGTAAGCTCAAGGCTGTACAAAACAGTAGTTCGTTGTACGCTGCTGTTCGAGATAATCACAAAAAACTAGACATTCAGCATCCCAAAACACCGTCAACATGATTTTTCCTGCAGATGCTTGGGTTTTGAATTTTTTTTTTTGACAGGTGAGTTTTTGTGCTTCCACTCCATGCTTTATTTTTTTGATTCTGGTTCATAATAGTGAATCCCAGTTTCACCACAGGTTAATATTTTGTTGAGGAAGTGCTCACCTTCTCTTTCATAACGTTCATTTAGCTCTGTGCACACTCTCAACCTTGTTTCCTTGTGTAGCCGCGTCAACTCCTTTGGGACCCATCTTGCACATGTTTTGCGGTACTTCAGCTTGTTACAGATAATTTTATGAACTGTACCAGTACTGACTTGAACCTTATCAACTGTCATTTCCAGAGTCACTCGTCGGTCGGCACGAATAATGTCATGAATTCCACTTTCGAGTTGGAGAGTTTAACTGCAACTGGTCAGCCAGAATGGTGTTCGTCAGTCACTGAGCCGCGACCATTTTCAAAGTGCTTTACCCACTTATAAAAAATTTGCACGAGTCATACAACCTTTACCATAAACTTTAGACATTCTACAGTACATATTCTCTAGTTTCTCGTCTTTAGCAAGTAAAAAACGAATAACAGAACGTTGTTCCACTAATGTGGATGTTTCAAGCAGACTCACCATCTTAAAATGTATTTTTGAGATTATAAACAAAACAATGTGGATACATCATCTGATCAGCTACTCATCCCAGTGATGCCAACTTAAAGCCATAAAAGTACCAAACTTGCCCTACTTACAGTTTTTCCCCCAGACCAATTTGTCTCTTTAATTATTGAATGACCCTCACATTAATATATGATATCCTAATATTGCTTGTTATTGTTATAAAAATTGTAGGCATACACAATATGTCAGAATTGTCGGGAGTGGGAAGGAGACACTCACTATGGACATTTCTACAGTGAATGTGGTCTAAATACGATCACCAAGGAACATAGTGTGGGTGGAGGATAGGTACCGCCCTCACCCTACCCCTTCCATCTCTTAAAAAAAAAAAAAACTGAAGTGTTGAAACTGAAACGTATTTAGAAAGTCATCATAGATCATGCTAACAATGCGCTTTCCTGGATTGGCGCTTGGCGCCTGCCCGTAATTACAAGAGGTCTCTGGCGTAGTGTGGGGGAAACACGTCGCGGCTGACCCTCGCACCCGGAGCCTGGGGGCCTATTCTGTATCTTTCGGCCGCTCTGCCGATCGGGTCGGTAGGCGAGCGCACTGAGCGGCATTGTTTTCGAAGGAGAGCCCCCCCCCCCTCTCCACACACACACACACACACACACACACACACACACACACACACACACACACACACACACACATTATTCTGCAATCATTTCGGAAGCAATGCGGTACAGTTCTAGCGAACCGAGACGCTGTTGTCAGTTCTACTCGCGCCAACCGATCAAAAGCAATGTGCCTCAGGTCCTCGCGTGCGCACTGCCCTGCGCACAGCGGCACGAACCTGAAACGGCTAGCAGCCGACACAGGCACGCTATTCTTCGCAGTACCGAAAAATGTGTTTAGAGTACATAGACTTCTCACGTTTCACTGACCATTTGTTTCCGTGCGTGCATAATAGCGATAGGTTATTTCACTATGTTCTGCAAACGGCCATAAATGTAATATTATGTCATTTTATTTTCATTCACGTCGGCGTCTTGTTTTAAATTTTACGTTTTGGAATATGAGTTCGGAATGGCGTGTAGTACCACACTGCACAAATAAATCAACGAAAACACCCGAAAAATTCGTCAGTTTTCTGTTTTCCATCGTACCTTAGTTCCTTCAAAATTAATGGGGTTATGTTTCGACTATGCAACTAATTGAAGGCAGTTTGCTGATTGCCATACGCCTTTTGCTTTTTTTATTTGTGTAGATGCTTTACAAATAAAAGAAGCGAAGCGCATGTGACAATAAACAAACTGTCTTCAATTAGTTGCATAGACGAAACATACCTCCATGAACCAGAAAAGTTGTTTAGTGTGTGTCAAAGAAAAAGAAGATGTACGGAATGTGGTCGTAACTCGCTCCAAGAGATCCAAATAATAATGTAGCCTCCTTCGTTGTATGATACATTAACGATTTTGGTCTTAAAAACATAATTTAAAAAACGCCTTTCCGAGACCGTCTGGCGAGTGCAGCCATTAAAGTTCGTCATAGTGTATAACATGCATCTGATGAATGAAAATGTTTCGTATATTGGTGGTACATTTTAAAAATATTATGGTGGGGTCGTTCATCTCTGTCAACTGTTGGTAAGGATTCAATTGCAGATAAATACTTGTGACAAGGAATGATGATTGCTGCTAGTTTCATTCGCAGTAATTTAAGTTCTGTTAGTTTCCTGTTTGACCACACACTCGGAAATCGCCAAGTATTCTGTAAAAAATGACGACTTATTTGTGACAGTCTAAAATACAAATGTCACTGTCATGTGTTTCACACAGAAAAATTTCTTATTTCATTTCTTAAACATAAGGAAGTCACGAAATCTAAGACAGTTATTACTGAGAAAGTGCTTTCTTACATGTAAATAACAATGAATATTTCAGAAAAATAACGAAGCTTCAGATTGTGTTACTAACAAGAAGCGTAAAAAAAATCTTTTCATACCCAGCGGTATGCGAACCTACGAACTTTATCACTGCAGTTCGTTGCCTTAAACGCTTGGCTACTACAACTCGCACAGAGCTGGTCCTTTGTTGTTCTATTTCTAATCAAGAGAGACGCAAGCTGACTTCGTTGCCGAATGATGCAGGCGTAAGTCGGAAATGCATGAAACTTTGGAAGGTTTCCACTGTCAGGCTTCACAAAATTCCTTTCCATTGTTCCTTAAATTTTTAAATGCGTTTCGATAATTAATAAGTAAACCATTTGCAGGAAAAAGTATGCCAAGTCACTAGCAATTTCAGCTAAGATGCATTTCATATACATAAGCAGAGCCGACCTTTTGAAATTTGATGATATTTAACTCGTAATTACGTTGAAAATAACAGGTATTTTATGAGAATATTGACTGAAAATGTTTTCTGATGTTATAAGCATTCACAGTAAGAACAATACAAACCATATTTCTAACAAAGGAAAACAGTCTATTCTGAACTCACTTTCCACTCGGATGCGTCCTTTTGATTCTTCATTAAAGCATAATCACTAAATCTGAAGTTAAAACCGCTCATTATGGCTAAAATAATAAATTCTAAATATAAATAAATCACACCAAATCAACAAGTGACCATACCGAAACGTAACCACCTCTCGCTACTGTTGTCGGAAAATTGGCGGCAGGACCGATCGTTTATAGGTCTCAGAAGCTTGTGCATTTTGGGATGAACAACCGAAAATTATGGTCACTACCGAGGATAACCTACCACACCGATGGGTATCAACGATACATAATAGGGCGTCTGGGCCACGCCGCCTGCTGCCGCTGCCCGCCACACACATCAGCACGAGGCGGCGTGGAGAGGGAAACCGCAGGGCGCCAATCGTCACTGCGGATTAATGCCTGACTCAAACCGCAGACACAGTCCCAGGACTGTACAACACTCTGCTATAGCTGTCACTCTACATACTGTACTACACTGTGCTGCTTCAGTGTTGTTGAGAGTCCTTCCATCCCATGAACCACAATCCTCCCCCACTGAAGGGTTTCGCCTTCTTTCCGCAAACTACGACTCAACGGAGAAATGAAATTTTGTACGGGCCAAAACCTCCAGTGTTGTCTAGGTCCGTGAGTGTGCCAAACGGGAATTCAATTACGTGGGGGGAGGGGGGGGCAGAGCAGTCGATAGGGAAGTTACATGCGTGAAGCCATCAATTCAGATTAGTCATCGTAACTTACAGAAAAATATTGTACCTGCGATTGCATCGCAAAACTATTTTGTAAGGTATATATTTTGGTTCCTTATCAGCAAACACCCAAAATAGGATGAATCACAGAGTCTTCGACCTTCGGAGCAATGATATGACTTTCTGCCCGACATTAATAAATGTAAAGTAGATGAGAAGCACTCATTTATTAAAATGCACGCGTTATACAACCTGTTTTGAGCACACAATGCGGTACGTTCCTAGATGAAGTGTGACATAATTACATTGAAGCATACAGCGGCCGAGTCTATAAAATTTGTAGAATTCAAAACCGTCCTTGGTCGCAAATTATTGTCTTTATTTCATAATGAAAAATACAAAAAACATTGCAATCAAAGAAAGCTTTGAATTGTACTAATATAATTATGTCCGGATAAAAGTACCAATCAACAAGAAGCACCTCTCGTTACTATGAAGGCACTGTGGAGTGTTTACATATGTCGCTCACATCAGTGGAACAGTGGCCTTCAGAGATAAAGAAATTACTTCAGTTTGCTACCAGATAGTGATATAGTGTGCTGTGGAAACTTGGGAACTCTTTTTATGTGACAAGGAACCCATTGAGTGGGGTCTACTGAAGAACGGGCTACAAACCGTCGGCTTAGACCAATGACATCAGAATTTGCCCGAGATCATTTATTACACAGATGTAACAGTTGTGAGGAGTGTTCAAAAACAAAGGAATACAGGAAGGAAAAAATATGGTAGTCATATGTCAATGCTAGTATTTCGACCTTAATGTTATCGCTTGTTTGTGTGCTAGTACTTCTCGGGGAAATAAAGGTGAAAAAGTGATAGAAGTAGGGGTAGCATAGAATACCTCACGTCAGATGTATACGAATTGTTATCTCGAACCTCAGTCGAGATGTATAGGTTAAGTGCATTACGAGATAAAATTTAACGTACGTCGATTTCTTCGTTTTCGTCAGTTGAACTATATAGGTCAACTGAAGTACGGGATACAAATTTTATATGAGTTGTTTCTTTCGCCTCCGCTATCACAAATAGTCTGTTTTTACGTAGATAGTAGTGCAACCGACGGCGGAAAGATCTACGTGCGTAATATTTGTATCCCATACTTCAGTTGACCTAGGCTATAAATATTTCTAACGAAAACAAGGAAATCAACGTACTTTACATTGGCTACCTGTACCTCACTTGAACTACGCAAAGGTGCAAGAAGACGACACACATGAAATTTGTATCCCGTACTTCTGTATGGGATACTTTTTTTTATTTTCCCTGGACGCTAATAGTATCGACTGAAAGTCACGGTCTTGTTAGCAACGACAAGAAAACCAACAGCAGTGAAATTTGTATCCCATTCTTTAGTTGAGCTATATAGGTCAACTGAAGAATAGAATAGTAGTGCTAGAGAATGGCCAATAACGACATTTATAACATAGGTATTCTACCCGACGGGAGGCCCTAGCCACACTGCACTTCCATTACCTACGTATGTCAATTCAAGAGTACCATCATACTTAACATTTGTACCCTGCTCTTCAGTTGACCTGTATAGGTAAATGACATTAATGTTACATATATCGGTGTTTTCGCCTAGGTAGTACCAGTATCCAGTACTTCAGTTGACATTTGTACGTCAACTGAAGTACGGGATACAAATTTTACGTGTGTCGGTCGTTTCGCTTTTAGTAGTGCTAGTGTACACGCGAAGAAATCATACTCATATTAGTGCTGGGAAAGGGAAGAAGAGCAACAGCTGCAAAATTTGTGTTACGTACTGCAGTTGACGAAAACATACGTAACGGTGTAATACAACAATGAAATACGTCAAAAAATAAAATACTGAACTTACCACACGGAAACTCATCCGCAAAAAAATCAAATCTCGCCTAGAAAGGCATCAACAAAAATCACATACTCACATACACAAGAAACACAACATTACGAAAAAACACACACACACACACACACACACACACACACACACACACACAACTTTCATCCCAATCTGAAATTAACCAAAAAATTTTGGACGGTACACGTTTAAGAAAACACTTAAACGGGAAATACGTATCTGGTACACTACGCCTCTATGAATATTCATCTAAGTGACTCTGCACTTTCGAAATCCGTCGTTTCCCCCTCCCTGCAACAGATTTAATAGCTGACCAATAAACTTCTGTGCTGTAATTCTTCATGCTTTCCCGGCGATCTGTTGACATCTTGGATATTCGGGAATCCAGCCGGATGTTCGCGTCGTTCTCGCACGATATTTCAACAGCGTACCTCGCTGTCTTCTTCAGGTGCTACACGCACGATATTTCAACAGCGTACCTCGCTGTCTTCTTCAGGTGCTACTCGCACGATATTTCACCTGAAGAAGACAGCGAGGTACGCTGTTGAAATATCGTGCGAGAACGACGCGAACATCCGGCTGGATTCCCGAATATCCAAGATGTCAACTTCTGTGCTATTTGTACAAGCCCCAGTGGATAAAGGTCTGAATTTAGTATTGTGATTAACAACAAGGTGCTGATAACCCATGTCCCCCAAAACCCTATATGAAAAAAAAAAAAACATCTGAAATCACTACGGAACCCTCTACAACATGATCTTCAATTAATGTGACCAAAACTTCCTTCGTTCGATTTAGAATTACTTTAAAAACTACATCGTCACATTCTTGACCTGAAACTATAGTCCCCCAAACGCATAATCCTACCGGAGGTGTTGTCCCCCCCTCCCTCCCCCCCCCCTCAACGGCCCCCTATACTTTATGTATTCCCCGCAAACTTCCGTATAAAAAGCGTACCAATCTACAACTATACGCTCACTCACACGGCATTCATGCACACACAGCCACACAGGATACCTCAGACACCAACAGTATGTAATTTTTATATCCCTCATGGAGAACTTAGATTTCTCGAACCATGTTCCTCGTCTAACAGACCGCCACAACCGATCTTTGCTGCAGCCCCATACGAATGAGTACGGCGAGCAGACACACTTGTCAGGCGCATATGTTCGCCGCACTCACGACATCGAACATAATCGACAACAAGACCACACATTACTAAAAATCGCATCGTGCCCAACATGTCTATGCGCATAGCCTCCTTTAAGTCATCCAGATTCATTGTAATGGATAAATACATACCTACAAACGAAAATGGAAAAACTAAAAATTCTCCTAAAATAATAAACTATAAGTCCAAATTATTTCAAACTCACTAAGAATGAAATTAAGTGCCGAGTGAGTTGCAATTATTTAAATCAATGCACACGAAGAAACTTTTACGCAATATCTAGCGCACTCTTTTAAAACCACATTCAATTTTTTTAATGTACAATGGTGGCGCTTATCCGTAGCAGACAACCGATTTATTATCTACTGCTGGAAAGTAAAGACATTAATATCTGTGAGCACCTATGACATCTTTGGTCAAAACCGACGGGTTTCGTGCTTCAGTAGACCCCTTGAGGTCCACAATGTTGGCCGCTGATGGCATCAAGGTGCGGCTCTGGAGGTGTCCAATGGTGCGGCCCTGGAGCGTAGTTGAACTGCTTAGTCAAGTAACTCGCAGCAGCGCTAGTCGTGTTTATACGAAGCAGAGCTGCGGCAACGATAAACAACGTAAACATTACATTATATCTACAACAGTAGTTGCGAAGTTGACATCTACAACAATAGTTGCGAAGTTGACATTTCGTCAGAAACGAATCCAAGGAGTTTTGCTCAGTGGGAAAGAAGTGGCCGTCGAAATTTTAGCTTTTCTGCAAAATTGTAACGGACAATTGTTGTCAAAGGAGCGGGTACTAAATAAACATAATTACGTACATGGAAGATCAATCCCTGTATGAAAAAAAAATTGAACAGATTTCGAATACGTTCACAGCAATATCACCGTGTAGCGCATAATAACAACTAGGGATATTCAAGGGAAGGACAAGGCGCAATTGTTATAAGGCTGGTATTTGCGCGTTTCAAGGATGCTCAATACAATTTACAGGATGTGCATGACATAAATGTTAGTGATTTCAAGGGAAGCAGTGGATAGTTGCATAACTTCAGACAATTTCACAGAACTGGAAGACGTAGCCGGCCGGAGTGGCCGAGCGGTTCTAGGCGCTACAGTCTGGAACGCACGGCCGCTACGGTCGCAGGTTCGAATCCTGCCTCGGGCATGGATGTGTGTGATGTCCTTAGGTTAGTTAGGTTTAAGTAGTTGTAAGTTCTAGGGAACTGATGATCTCAGATGTTAAGTCCCATAGTCCTCAAAGCCATTTGAACCATTTTTTTTTTTTTAACTGGTGTACGTAAGATAATGAAATTCCAAAGAAACCGTCAACTTGACGATGCACAGAAAAGGCGGAGTCGGTCTGAAAAAATGTACATGAGATAAACAAACTTATCTCATCGCTCAGTATCGAATTTGTTTTCAACGAGGACAGGTAGACGAAAGGAGTCCTGAAAATTATAGGTATCGAGATCAACTAACATCAGTGCCTTAACGCATTCGTATACAATAATGCTGATTGTTAATGTGGATGGTAAACTGACAGGGAAATTACTTCTTGTGCTGCGAGAAGTTGGAAGTGCTCTGCCCCTTATGATTCTTTCTCGTGTGCATGATCTTGCAAGGGCAGTAGGCGAAATTTTTTGGCACGCTAAGCAAGAGTGGGAACATGGGCGTAAGAGAACTACAACTATGGTATAAGCAGTGCTTTTCGCCAATATCTGGTCAAAATAACTTGCTTTTGCTCGACTGCTGATCTGCATATAAAAACCGTACTCCTTTAGAGCTAACTATCCCTCCTGATAAGCGTGTGACACTGCAATTCATACTACCTGGAACCACTGGACAAATTCAGCCTCTCTGTGTTTGTCATTTTCTTGCCTGCAAAGCATATTATCGCGCTATCTGCAGCTACCCCTTAAGGGATAGCCAGTTTCACTATAAGCTCCATGACAGACTGTTTCACATTCGGTTACATGCCATCACATTCCATCTGTTCTCATCACTTCGTTGAGTCTGTATGCATTCTGTAAGAGTGGATACGTAGCAGAACGTCTTGCACCGTTTGTAAATCCCAAGGTATTCGTCTTCGATCTCACGCCCCAACATCGTGCAGCCCGCCTCCAGTGGCGTCGCGACAGGCGTGAATGGAGGGACGAATGGAGACGTGTCGTCTTCAGCGATGAGAGTCGCTTCTGCCTTGGTGCCAATGATGGTCGTATGCGTGTTTGGCGCCTTGCAGGTGAGCGCCACAATCAGGACTGCATACGACCGAGGCACACAGGGCCAACACCCGGCATCATGGTGTGGGGAGCGATCTCCTACACTGGCCGTACACCTCTGGTGATCGTCGAGGGGACACTGAATAGTGCACGGTACATCCAAACCGTCATCGAACCCATTGTTCTACCATTCCTAGACCGGCAAGGGAACTTGCTGTTCCAACAGGACAATGCACGTCCGCATGTATCCCGTGCCACCCAACGTGCTCTAGAAGGTGTAAGTCAACTACCCTGGCCAGCAAGATCTCCGGATCTGTCCCCCATTGAGCATGTTTGGGACTGGATGAAGCGTCGTCTCACGCGGTCTGCACGTCCAGCACGAACGCTGGTCCAACTGAGGCGCCAGGTGGAAATGGCATGGCAAGCCGTTCCACAGGACTACATCCAGCATCTCTACGATCGTCTCCATGGGAGAATAGCAGCCTGCATTGCTGCGAAAGGTGGATATACACTGCACTAGTGCCGACATTGTGCATGCTCTGTTGCCTGTGTCTATGTGTCTGTGGTTCTGTCAGTGTGATCATGTGATATATCTGACCCCAGGAATGTGTCAATAAAGTTTCCCCTTCCTGGGACAATGAATTCACGGTGTTCTTATTTCAATTTCCAGGAGTGTATTTCACCTGTCTTAATTGTTAACACAACTCTTTCAGATGAGCCGTACTAAATATTGAACTTTCGCCCGCGCACTCAAGAGGTTGCTTGTAATTAATCACACGTCTGACAAAACTGTGCGGTATGAGAGAGAGAGAGAGAGAGAGAGAGAGAGTGCACCTTGTCTGTTTACAGCGGCACGCTGTGTGGAACAAGTGACACTCTACCACCTCAACCACTAGAAAATTCCTCTTCTCCGTGACTTGTATAACTTACGATAGGATTATTGTTGTTGTTGTTATTGTGGTTTTTAAACCGAACAACGCTCTGAAGTTATGCAACCATCCACTGCTTCTCTTGAAATTCCTCGGTATGTCTCTATTACCCTATTTCGTCTCTTAGTCAATTTGTGGCGTAACTTTTTCTCTTCAGTTGGTTTCAGTGTCTCCTCATTAATTATCCGATCTTCCAATCGAATCTTCAGCATTCTTCTATAGCACCACATTCCAGAAGCTTGTATTCTATTCATGTCTATATTATTTACCGCCCACATTTCACTTCCTTATAAAGATAGACCCAAGACCATATCCACTATATGTTAAAATACTTCTTCAGAAAAGCTTTTTGTACCATTTCCAGTCTGCATTTTTAACCCTCTTTTCGTCTGCCGCCGTCATTTATATTGCTGCCCAAATAGCAAAACTCGTCTACTACGTCAACTGTCTAGTTTCCTAATCTAATTCCCTTGCATCACCTGATTTAATTCCATTATCCTTGTTTTGCTATTGTTGATATTCATCATATGCTCTCCTTTCAAGACACTGTGCATTCCGTTCTGCTGTTCTTCCAAGTCCTTCGCTGTCTCTGACACAATTACAATGTCATCGGCAAATCTCAAAGTTAATTCCTTCTCCAAATTTTCCTTTGGTTTTCTTTGCTGCTTGCTCAAGGTACAGGCTGAATAGCATCGGCGTTGGACAACAATCCTGTCTGACTCCCTCCTTACCACTTCTTCCCTTTCATGCCCCTCGACTCTTATAACTGGCGTCTGGTGTCTGTACATGTTGTAAATAGCCTTTCGCTCCCTGTATTTTAGCCTTACTACATTCACAATTTCAAGAAGTTTACTCCAGTCAACATTGTCTGGAGCTGTCTCCAAATCAACAAATTCTGTAAACGTAGGTTTGCTTTCCTTAACCTATCTTCTAAGATAAGTCGTAGGATCATTATTTTGTCGCGTGTTCCAGCATTTCTGTGGAACCCGAAGTGATATTCCCCTAGAATGGCATCCACCAGTTTCAGTGCTTTTCTAAATAACTATTTGCATTATTATTCATAATGATGACTTATTAAGTTAATAGCCTCTAATATTCACACCTGTCAGCGCTTCCCTTCTTTACTATTGGAATACTAGCATTCTTATTGACGTCTGAGGCTATTACTTTGCCTCCTGTATCTTGCACACCAGGGGAGATAGTTCTGTCTTCGGTGCTTATCGCAAGAGAATTAAAAATCCTGAGGAAATGTCTACTACGGCAGGCGCATTGTTTCGATTTTGAGCCTGTCAGTGCGGTGTGAAATTCCTCTTCCCTTCGCGTAATCGGAACGCGTGCGCTAGCATACACTAACTAATATGCTCCAAAAATATCGCACATAAAAACGGAACTCGTCCAGGACTCATGCCTCTGGTTCTGTTGCTGGTAGAAAGGTAGGGTCAGGTGTTTTGCATAGCCCTTGGGCTAGGACCATTTGTATACAAAACAGTAGGAGCCTCTTACTGAACTATCCTACAGCACTAGGTCGAAGTTTGAATATTGACCACTTCCTCCTTCTTAGGGGCCGAACTGCACAATAACACTGAAAGAGTGGTTCGGTGTGGGGCGGCGGAGGGCTGAAGTGGACTGCGATAGTCGTCGTGGGGTTGTGGACCACAACGGCTGCGGCCGGGACGGAGCCTCTCCGTCGTTTCTAAGCCCCCGGTTAACATACAATACAATAAAATACAAATACTTTCTTGTCAACTTGTAATTTGTTTCCAGTACCAACAAACAAGAGAAGACGTTCGCGTCAGATAGGTTCATTGAGTTCGTATACAGGGTGTTCATAATTGAGTCTCAACATCAAAACGCTGTAAAAAAAGAACGACTTTTTACAATGACGGTAAATTTAAATAGTAAATTATTGATGAGGGGTAAACTCAGTGGAACAAAAAAAATTTAACGAAAATTTTAGCAATCGACTGCGCTGTAAGTGTTTTCACGGTAATAGGGTCGGCTACAAGTGACAGATGAATTACATTTCGACGGCCATGGTCCTTTTCAGTGTGCATGGTTGCACAAGTTCGGTAGTCAACAGTTGCAGCGTTGTTAGTTGGGTTAACCCATCCACCACGGCAACGTCGTACCAATCGCTGTCTGTTTGTCCTGAGACCAATAACCGCATAAAGAGCAAAATGACATCGCTTTCTATTTGTTGTGAGGCTGGCGAAAGGCATATTCAACGTGCTGTCCACCGTTTTCTGCCACAAGTTGAAATCGAGAAACAGCATGTTCCACAACAGACAGGAGTGTCTCGGAAGTCACGTTCAGAATGCTCTGCGCAATTACGAACAAATGTTCGTAATTGGAGTACTGAACCCAACATCTTTCAGATAGCACCACAGCTAGAAGTCATACGGATTAAGCTCAGGTGATCTAGACGGTCAGGCTGTTGGGAAATGACGGCTGATAATTGGACCGTTTCCGAAATGCGTCTGCAGCAACCGGTTCACTGGCTGTGCACTGTGCGGAGGAGCGCCATCTAGCATAAAAATGGTCGTACCCACACATGTCCACCGTTGAAAGGTGGCGCAGTGGTTAGCACATTCGACCCGCATTCGGGAGGACGAAGGTTCAAACCCGCGTCCGGCCGTCCTGATTCAGGTTTTCCGTGATTTCCCTTAATAGCTTCAGGCAAATACCGGAATAATTCCTTTGAAAGAGTACGGCCGACTTTCTTCCCCATACTTCCCTAATCCCAGATCGTTGGGTTGGGTTTTTTCGGGGAGAAGACCAGACAGCGAAGTCATCGGTCTCATCGGATTAGGGAAGGACGTGGAAGGAAGTCGGCCGTGCCCTTTCAAAGGAACCATCCCGGCATTTGCCTGGAGCGATTTAGGGAACTCACGGAAAACCTAAATCAGGATGGCCGGACGCGGGTTGAACCGTCGTCCTCCCGAATGCGAGTCCAGTGTGCTAGCCACTGCGCCACCTCTCTTGGTTCCGAGATTGTGCTCTGTCTCTAAAGACCTTGCTGTCGACGGTACGTTAAACACAAACTCCCTCCTCCTGCGTTGTTGAAGGGTTGCAGTGATGTTGGTGTGCAAAAGACTCTCATAGTTTTACCAGCGACGGTATAGGTAACAGGATCCGCAGGACTCATCTCCTCGAAAAAATGCGGTCCTGCGATAAACGCTGACGTCAACCCGGCATCACACAGTAACCTTTGCAGAATAGAATGGTACCGGTTGGTGTGCGAGTGAGTTTTCCGTTGCGTATATTTTGCAAATCTGCATATTGACATGTCCTTGAAGATGTAAATGGACTGCATCTGTCAACAGAAAGTTCCGTGGCCATTCATTATCCACTTACACGCTTGCAAGAAATTCCAGAGTGAATGTTTATATTGCTGGCAGGTCAGCAGGATGCAACTCGTGAGCATGGTTGATTCTGTATGGGTAGCAATTCAGAACGTTTCGTAGGCTATTATGCATTGTGCTCGCAGGCATGTCCAGCGTTCGAGCAATTGGCCGTGCACCTCATGTTTGCACACCACCGCTCGACCCTCCTGCAATGGAGTGGGCACATGTTCGACAGACATCAGATCAACTGCTTTCCTTCTTCTGTCTCACTGCACTTCAAAAGAACCGGCCTTTTCGAATTTTATAATCGTCTTCTCCAGACCCTTAGCAGACATCCGATGAATACCTTGTGCCATGCCCTTGAGTGTCCGGAACTTATGTTGGGATTCTGGCGCAGATCACCTTTCTCGTAAAAGAACTTTACCAGGAGCCCCCGATCCTTCGCGGAGAGACTCACGTTGGGCGTCTCGGACGCCAACTGAGGAACAGTTGTGTGAGCGTCTGGTGGTGTGCGTATTCTGACGCTTACAGCGCCATCTCTTGGTCAGATTTTATTTGTTTATTTTTGTTCCATCACGTTTCCCCTGTCGTCAATAACATGCTGTACAAATTTGACGC
Source organism: Schistocerca gregaria (assembly GCF_023897955.1). Classification (NCBI taxonomy): domain Eukaryota; kingdom Metazoa; phylum Arthropoda; class Insecta; order Orthoptera; family Acrididae; genus Schistocerca; species Schistocerca gregaria. The sequence goes on from NC_064922.1 coordinate 860,947,938, forward strand.
CATTCTGTTCAGTAGTCCTCTTTATATGACGTTTTGAAACTGGAACTTTAATTACGGACACCCTGTACTTCAATATTTGATAGTAAATTCCGATAGTCATTCTAGTATATCTCCTATATAGTCTGAGCAGACTGATACTACGTACATAAATACCGACACATTTTTACTATTTCTTGAAAAATAATTACTTACACTCTCCTCCACTTTCTCCTTTTCCTTGAACACATCTGCACACTATATATTGTCCGCCGCCTTGATCCCCTTCACCCCCTGGTGTCTTCCATCCTCTCCACCCCCAACCAGTTGCCGCGCCTTTACCGTTGTGTACCACCCTCTCTCCATCTCCATACCCTCCATCTCCTTTCCCAACATAGCTTCCACCGTCTACCCCTCCCGGATGATGAGCTTCTCCCTGACTTCTACACTTCCTACCAACTCTAACCCCATCTTCCTGCTTCCTCCTCAGGGCTCCCCCTCGTCCCTCTCCCTCCTCCTGAGCGGCTTCCCCCTCCTACTCCCCCTCCATCTCTTGTGCTTCCTTTCAGTGTCTCTGTGCTCCCTCCTGACCTGTCTTCCCTCTTCCTCTCCCGCCCCACGTGTCTCCTGCCTCTTCGTGAACCCACTGATGCCCCTCCTCTCTTCATCCCGCCGCTTCCCCTCTGCTCCATGCTCTCCCCTTCTTTTCCATCCTCTCTGCCCTTTCCCTCGGCAGGTCCCGCCCGGTAGTTTTATTCTTCGTCGTGTGTGCTCCAAGTGGGTTTTAAGTGTGTTGTTCCGGAGTGTTTTTACTACTGTGGCCGACTTTTAACGTGTGCATGTCCATTCAGCGTCTTCTCTGATTTTTGAAGACTCGCCAACTGTGTTTTGTAACTTTCTGGTGACTATTGACTGTCCTCCATGAACGTCTCCGTGTTAGTCTATTTTTTACCTCCATTTTCTCCCATTATTCTGTTTTAAGTTCCCCTTTCTCGCCTTCTGTATGTAACATTTTATTCTTATTTTGTTATGTCACTCGGCTGAAGAGCGGCGGCTTGTGCCGCTGACAGCCCTCCCCTGCCCATATGGGGAAGGGGAATGAAATCACAATTAAAAAATAAAATAAATAAATAAATAAAAAAAAACTTTTTACACGCTCGGTGTAAATCTCTCTCCTTATACGTCACTCATCAGAATGTTTCTTCCCTGTATTTTCCCCATAAGAAATTAAATTCACCCTAGGTTCTGCAGAATTTTATGTTTTCGTTGCGAGGAAAAGTAGTTTGGGAAAAGCGCAAATGCAGTGCGAGAGTACCGGAAAACCTTGTAGCCTACTGTACGACATGTGTCAGATGATGAGCCTGGAAAGTGTCACGTGTGGCCCTAGGAGATGTGTGTGTTTTCCTCCTGACGACAGACTGGGATTCTCAGACTGCTGCCGGCAGACTCGTTTCTCAGTCAGTGACTTCGTTGCAATACGTTGCATTTTTAACAATTAGTCGCACCACGAGATACGGCCTTGCCAAGTGATCTTCGGTGTCGGAGTTCGGTTCCTAAAAAGTACACATGCGCTTCATTCCAGTTTCGTGGGGTCGCATGTGGATCCTTCGTCGTGATAAGACACTCACCAGTACTACAGCAGTACACTGTATAGTGGTCTGTGAAGGGGAGAGAGCGTCCTGTGCGCGGGGAAGTCGCTCCTCTGAATTGTGTGGAACAGCATCAAGCAATCACAGCCGTGGATATTGTGTCAGCTTTCGAGAAAAACTGATACTCTACCATCAGCCGTGAGTTTGTTTATTCGTCTACGTATACGTGGCAACTGGAGTACCGACATGGCAGATAACAATTTTTCTCTAGCCATTAATAGTATGGGGTGTTTAATATGCAGAATTATGTTAATGTTTAGTATTCCTCCATAAAGAACCTGTCTACTTGGCGAGCTACCTCGGAGGGTATGGCACTGGTTACTTTCGGTAGCATTAACTAATCTCCGTTCCCCGTGCCATCCGCGAATGGTGTTTGGGAAGGACGACCATCGGTACCCTTTCGTGTGGGTTCGAATTTCTCTGATCATCCCGTCGTGGTCATTTCGAGGAAGTGATGTTTTCCTGAGTAACGTTGGAACGTACGCTCTCGGAATTTGAAAAGTAAACCTCTCTTTGATGCGCAACTCATCTCTCGTAGCGCCTCTAACTGACATTTGTTGAACACTTTCGTAACCCTCTCGCACCGATTAAACGAGGCCGCGACGATACGTGCCACTTTTCACCAGATCTTTCCTACCTCCGTTATTAACACTACTGAGTTACTGCTCTTTCTGCGTAGTGGTGTACAGCTCCGGCAAAACTGGTGAGAACTGGTAAGAGTCTTTGTATACAGTCCATGTATATGTCTCTCTGCCTGGGCCTAAAAAGAAATAGGGTTGGTTTGACTTATGTACCCGGAGCCAGCGATGGCAAAATTCTCCGATGACCATGAGAACGACGGGTCTTGTGATGGTAGTATCTACCTCGAGACGTGTGACGAGTTAGGAAAGGAGTAGGTTCTGGCCCCGGTTAGTCTCCCTGAATTAAAAAATTTGCATTTGTCCGCACCCCCCCCCCCCCCCTCCAAAGCATTACACATAATGTGGCGACGAATGCGAGAGATTAGTTTCCTTTTTTTTGTAACAACTGGATCGTGACCCTAGTCGTTATGACATTGCAATATCTGTGACACCCTTTCATTTATAGGGAAGACTCTAATTTCAGTCTCTTTCGAACCATATTTATGTTTGTTGTGTTTTTTTCTGAAACGCTTTAGGTCACTTTCTAGCCTTATCTTTCTTCAAATAGCCAGAATTCCGTCTCTAATGACGTATATGTCGGTAAGAAATAAGGTGAACTCGATGTAAATCGTCTAGTGTATGTGTGTCTGTCTGTTTTGCTGGTACAGTATTTCGAATACGTAGTTAGCCTTCATGATCGGCTGCTACTGGTGGTAGTGAAGTACAGGCTTGTTAGTCGGCAGCTGTGAAACACTGCCCCAGAACAGCGTGGATTTTGGGTAGCAGAGACGGCGTGACACGGAAGCTAGTATCCAGCTTCAGGTCTCCAAACGCTTCGAGCCGCAGCTGACCACGGGGGGCGGTCACGCTCAACTGGGTTCAGATCCAGTAGGGAGCGCCGCCCTGCAGACGTGGGTGTGTCGAACCGCCCTCACATTCCAGTAGCAGCATCAGCACTCCCGATGGTGGAGGCAGGGTGCGTCTTCAGGATATTGTACCAGCAAAACAGACGCAGAGACACAGAAAGACAAAGAGAGAGAGTGACGCATAAAAGAGAATTTGTTGCTCCGCAATGAACTGCTATTCGTGAGGAGCAGGTTCAAAGTCCCATCCAACTGTGTAGCATTAGATTTTGTGCTGTTCCGCTAAATCGTTTTAGGTGAATTCTGGGATGGTTGCTCTGAAAAAGCAACGGCACATCGTCTGGTTTACCCTGTGTTACCTCTTTAATCACCTCGTAGTCGACAGTGGCTAGAACGAGCTTTCTTTTTTCAGGTTCAAGTAATCTTAAAATTTGTAATTCATTATAATGACGTGAGCCACACTAAACACTTCTGAAAAGAGGGTTAAGACTACGTGCCCCAGTTGCTGGAAGGGAAGTGGCAGACTTTGATTGGAAGATCCGGCAATCTTCTGTCGACCCTAGGATTTGTTCAGTCCCTTATCGCTGGTTTCATTTCCGAGAACGATTTGTTAATGCCAAAAATGCCGAGTTGTACAATTTTGGGTCCACGTCAGTGTGTATTGATCCCACCGTTACCGGTTGGGTAAGTCAGCTCGAATGTCGGAAAAAGCAAAGGGCATGCCGCCCTCAACGTAACAGTGAGTAGTACAGCACTGCGATTTGAGGACAGCTTTGGTTTTGTATCACTTAATCGCTGCATTCATTCATTTAGTTGCACTTTGTGTTTTAAGTTATTTTAATCGTGTTCTTGTTATTGGCCTTCATTACGTGGTTTGTACTTAGACTTTTTATGTAGTCTCATTTTTAGTATCTTCTGAGCATTGTTTTCGTACAAAAGAGACTAAAAGCTACTAAAAGGTGGTGCAGCAGAATGGTTGTGAAGATCGGCTGGGTACATCAGGTAACTAATCGGAAGATACTGAATGATATTGCAGAGAATAGGAATTTATAGCAGAAAATGGCCAAAAGATGGGATCTGTTGAGATAGGACTCGTCCTGGCGAATCGGGGAATCCGCAGTTTGGTAATGGAGGGAAGTGTTGGTGCCTAAAACTTGTAGAGCGAGACCAAGACTCGAATACCTTGGGCAGATCGAAATGTGTGTAGGTTGATGTAGTTGAGCAGAGATGAAGAGCCCTGCACAGGGTAGACGAGTCTGGAGAGATACAGCAAACCAGCCGTCGTCTCTGCATCATTACATGCTTCACCAAGTTCAATTCCGTGGTCTCTTTCAGCAGTTTTTACGGCCGACGCTTGGCTGCATTGCCATTTACGATTGCTCGATGCTTCGGGTTGTGTCCAATTTATCGATCTCGTCTTTTAGTAAAGTTCTGGCATAAGCCATTTTCCCGTCTGTCCCATTCAGAACCTTGTCATCTTTTTCGATGTACACATCTAATCTTCAGCATTCATGTACAGCACGACATTTCAAAAGATGTTATTCTCTTTTGGTGTGAAGTGTTTCTCGTCCACGTTACACTTCCGCACAAGGCTAGATTTCAGACGAATAAATGGTAACGTATTTGTCATTTTGAGAGGAGCTCTCCTTGCTGTTGGCAGGTCTACATTTCTATATAGTGTTTGCTGTTAATAATGTCTGGAGTCCACGAGAAGAACAGCAGCAGCAGAGGTAGCGTGAGGCAAGCGCGGCGGCCCGCCACGTGCCGTCCCGTCCCGCCCGCTATCGATGTATCGACCGCGGCGCGCCGCCGCCGGCGAGAGGCGAGCTATTTATAGCGGCCTCGCCTCGCCTCGCCGTGTGAGCGCGCCGTGCGTGCCGCGTATTGACCACGGCTAAGGCGGCCCGGCCCGGCCCGGGGACGTGGCCGGCGCCCTCCGGGCAGCGGGCAGGAGGGCAACCGCGGCTGCCACCGCCCTGCAGGCCCCAACGTCTGCAGGTAGAGCCGACTCTGCGAGTCTGCCTGCGACGATTTCGGAGGCCTCTGCGCCAACGTGGTGCTGACCCTAAATGTCGGCAGTTGGAGCGGACATAGTATTTCTTCCTGTACGGAAAACTTGAAAGAATTTGTTAGCGCGTGGGTTTTTGAGAAGATTCTCTGGTGTTCGTAGGCACTTGTGTAAATTCATTGCAATTGCTTGCTGCAATGCTTCGTGTCCGGTCAGGAGTCATCAGCGGTGAAGAGGAGGAAACGGACGTCTATAACAGCGGTTCGAGCGTCGCTAACGAGTTTGAATCAGGCCCCTGAATACCTGTCTCGCGGCGTAAGACTGGCCGCGGCGTGCAGGACCGCAGCCGGCGCTCATGGGAGCCGGCATGTCGCGACGCGAACGTCGATGATGCCTTTGCATTGTTCCGTCGTCCAGTCGCGATGATCTCGTCACACCTGCAAATGTGCCTCGTGTGACGGGAAAGTGCCGCGAGTAGTGTCGTCGAAAGCCGGCCGCCTTCCCCCGTACTGCTCTCCTGTCAGGCGTCCAGACCACGTGCTTTCCCCTTGGGTATCTTCAGAGGAAGACGTGCCGTGCGGATACGTGCGATCCGTTTATGCCCAGTCAGCGCGATTAGGAAAAACGCGTAAGGTAAATGCAAAATCATCAGTGAAACACACATGGGCATTAGGATTCCTCGGCCAGTTTATCCGGCATTCTGCACGTTACAATTCACGTTCACCGAATCACCAGGAACGCACAGGTCCTGGTGCGAACTGCCTCGAATAACACGACAGAGCTTTCTTGCTATTGAAATTTCTACGTTGCAAATTCCATGTTTTCTGCAGAAAGAGTCCCGTAAATTCAGTTATCGAAGAGGCCAACAATAATGAAGACACCTTCGTATATGCACTGGGTGTTGATCTATATACACTGAAGCACCAAAGAAACTGATGTAGGCATGCGTATTCAAATACAGTAGCCGCGCGCTCTAAGGCGCCTGGCCACTGCGCGGCTCCCCCCGTCGGAAGTTCGAGTCCTCCCTCCGGCGTGGGTGTGTGTCTGGTCCTTAGTGTAAGTAAGTTTACGTTAGATTAAGTAGTGTGTAAGCCTAGGGACTAATGACCTCAGCAGTTTCGTCCCATCCGAACTTACTACAAATCTGCAAAATTCGCAAACATATACATATGTAAAAAGGCAGAATACGGCACTGCGGTCGGCAACGCCTGTATAAGACAGCAAGTGTCTGGCGCAGTTGTTAGATCGGTTACTGCTGCTACAATGGCAGTTTATCGAGATTTAAGTGAGTCTGAATGTGGCGCACGAGGGATGGGACACAGCATCTCCGAGCGAGCGATGAAGTGGGGATTTTCTAGTACGATCATTTGACGAGTGTACCGTGAATATCAGGAATCCGGTCAAGCATCAAATCTCGGACATTGCTACCGCCGGAAAAATTCCTGCAAGAACGGGACCATCGGCGACTGAAGAGAATCGTTCAACGTGACAGAAGTGCAATCCTTCCACAAATTGCTGCCGATTTCAATACTGGGCCGTCAACAAGTGTCAGCGGGTGAACCGTTCAATGAACTATCATCGATATGTGCTTTCGAAGCCGAAGGCCCACTCGTGTACCCTTGATGACTGGACGACACAAAGCTTTATGCCTCGCCTGGGCCCGTCTACACCGACATTGGACTATTGATGACTGGAAACATGTTGCCTGGTCGAACGAGTCTCGTTTTCGACCGGGTGGCTGTGTGTGGGTACGGAGACAACCTCATGAATCCATGTAGGCTACATGTTAGCAGGGGACTGTTTAAGCTGATGGAGGCTCTGTAATGGTGTGGGGCGTGTGCAATTGAATTGATATGGGGCCCCTAATACGTCTAGATACGACTGTGACAGATGACACGTACGTAAGCATCCTTTCTGATCACCTCCATCCTTCCATTTCCATTGTGCATTCCGACGGACTTGAGCAATTCCAGCAGGACAACGCGACACCTCACACGTCCAGAATTGCTGCAGAAACACTATTCTGAGTTTAAACACTTCCGCGGACCACTGAACTCCAAAGACATGAAAATTATAGAGCATATCTGGGATGCCTTTCAACGTGCTGGTGAGAAGAGATCTCCACCCTCTGGTACTCTTACGGATTTATGGACAGCCCTTCGGGATTCGTGGCGTCAGTTCCCTCAGACATTAGTCGAGCCCATGCCACGCCGTCATTTCTGCGGGCTCGCGGGGCCCAACACGATATTACGCATGTGTACCAGTTTCTTTGGCTCTTCTGCTCACATTCCTACACCCTCACACTCCGAGCAAATGCCGCCGTGCCGTCAGATGATGACCCTCAACACGAAAAGCAGAAGTCCAAAGAAATTCCACTCTCTATTTCCTGCTGACACTACACCGATGTTCTCACTTAAATGCCTCAGAAACTTTCCTGGGAAGCAGCCAGTGCTGTGATTTTCGTAAGCACAGGTAAAAGAAACAGAAAATCGCCCTACGTTTCGCCATCGGCGACCACTTTGCCGTGCCCGCCGCTCACTCGCAATGGCGTTGTCCTTGGAAAGGCGTCCTTGGCTATCCAAAATAACACACTGCTTCCCGTCTTTCGCTTTTTCCTCGTAGCAGTTCTGTCGTAACGAAACCGAGGTCGATGAATACACGCCGCGGCTTTGTGTACTGGGCTGCGCCTTCGCCACGCCAGGGCATGGCTTCTCCGTCCGCTATGTCGGGAAACTTGGGTCAGTAGTGGGCGAATGTTCTTCGTGAGCGGCGATGTGCGCGTCGGGTTCTCCTCCATCCTTGTAAACGTTTCCTGTGCTTGCTGAAAACCGCTGTAGGCCCATTCGGGGACGGTTCCTCCCACGAGATCGCAGTCGACTCCTTCCGCTGCCGTTTCCAGCGGAGCCGGTGCTTCGTGTCAGAGGTACGGGAGTGGACGAGACGTTAATCTTTCCGTGCCGATACGCATTTGACTGCTCCTTACAGAATCCTTGCGACGTAACTCATCCCCAGTGTCGTCCAGTAGCTTATAGATTTCGAGAAAAGACTGCCTGAAATCGACATAGTTTTGTAGATTCTTGTGCTCAGTAATTTCCTTCTGAGTATCGCGAGTTACCATCCTGCGTTGATCGTGTTCTGCATCATACAATGTCAGTCAGAGCTCTGGGGGCAGATCTGACTAATCATCTCGGTGTGTCGTTACTGCTGATTTTTTACGTCTCCACGCTTGGATTTATCAGAAGTAGAGGCACTCGAGAAGTAGCTTATGCGCTGCAGCTAATAACAGAGGGCAGGAAAAATAACGAAACCGGCATTGTATTTTTAGATTTGGAGAGGGATTTTAAATGTATGGGACGGAATACAATATTTTCCAGTCGTAGGAAGTGTAGTATGAACTACAGGGATAGCCGGCCGGTGTGGCCGTGCGGTTCTAGGCGCTTCAGTCTGGAACCGCGTGACCGCTAGGGTCGCAGGTTCGAATCCTGCCTCGGGCATGGATGTGTGTGATGTCCTTAGGTTAGTTACGTTTAATTAGTTCTAAGTTCTAGGCGACTGATGACCTCAGAAGTTAAGTCGCATATTGCTCAGAGCCATTTGAACCAACTACAGGGATAGAATTGCAAGCCACTCCATTAATGTGCAGCAGACAAGTTTACTCGGTACTGACAAAATGTTAGTAGAGGCCAAGCTCAGGAGAGGTGCCTTGCGCAGGCAGGGCTGCTCGCGATATGTAATGTGTGAGTTGAAGGGGTACTGGGGCAAGTATACGACTACCACGATGGGGGAAGAGTCAATCACGGGTACAGAGTCAGCGTGAGTTCGGTTCGCTCAGGACACAGCTGCAACTGAAGGAACTGGATCGGGTGGTGAACGAAGATAAGCCGAGACACCGTCAGCGTAATGGCGTGCGTATGCTGGATGGCTTAATCCTAAACCTACACAAGAGACCGTTGACGAGCTGGCGAATTTCGCCCTCTGGGAAATAGAACACAGAAGGAAGGAATGTTCGAGAAAGATTCATTGACAAAGATTACCGAGGCCTTCTGTAAAAAGAGGCAGGTTCTGTCATTCAAAAATTAAATCTTGAGACCACATAAACGGTGACGTAAAACTGTGTGTGGAGTACAGTTCCGTATAGGTGCTGTATATAGGATGTTACAAAAAGGTACGGCAAACTTTCAGGAAACAGTCCTCACACACAAATAAAGAAAAGATGTTATGTGGACATGTGTCCGGAAACGCTTAATTTCCATGTTAGAGCGCATTTTAGTTTCATCAGTATGTACTGTACTTCCTCGATATACCGCCATGATTTCATACGGGATACTCTACCTGTGCTGCTAGAACATATGCCTTTACAAGTACGACACAACATGTGGTTCATGCACGATGGAGCTCCTGCACATTTCAGTCGAAGTGTTCGTACGCTTCTCAACAACAGATTCGGTGACCGATGGATTGGTAGAGGCGGACCAATTCCATGGCTTCCACGCTCTCCTGACCTCAACCCTCTTGACTTTTATTTATGGGGGCATTTGAAAGCTCTTGTCTACGCAACCCCGGTACCAAATGTAGAGACTCTTCGTGCTCGTATTGTGGACGGCTGTGATACAATACGCCATTCTCCAGGGCTGCGTCAGAGCATCAGGGATTCCATGCGACGGAGGGTGGATGCATGTATCCTCGGTAACGGAGGACATTCTGTTGCTGTGTGTTTCCATTCCATGATTAATGTGATTTGAAGAGAAGTAATAAAATGAGCTCTGACAAGGAAAGTAAGCGTTTCCGGACACATGTCCACATAACATATTTTCTTTCTTTGCGTGTGAGGAATGTTTCCTGAAAGTTTGGCCGTACCTTTTTGTAACACCCTGTATGTACAATGAGGAAGAGAGAAATGATGCGGTTAGAAGTCTTTGATATGTTGTGTTACAGAAGACTCTTGAAGATTAGATAGTTTAATCGAGTAAGAAGTGAAGATGTTCTACAAAGATTCAGCGGAAAATTTGGAAATTCTTGGTAAGGTCTTATGGGACCAAACTGCTAAGGTCATCGGTCCCTAAGCCTACGCACTACTTATCGAACTTAAACCAGCTTTCACTAAGGACAACACACACACGCATGCCCGAGTGAGGACTCGAACCTCCGACCGGGGGGGGGGGGGGGGGGGGGAGCCGTCCGCCCGTGGCTAGGTCCCCCCACATCGCGCGGCTACCCCGCGCGGCAGTTTCAGCGGGGAAAAGGTCTAACACAAAACATAGTGAGACGAAGAGGCAGAATGGGTGGGACATATTAAGATTTGAGTCGTTGCTTAAGGCAAAGGGAAAGAATCATAGAGGCAGTTGAGGCAGATCCCTGATGACATGTGATGCAGCGGTTATACTGAAATGAAAGGGTTGCTGGTAAGTGACATGTGGAGATCACCATAAAACCAATCACAGGCATAATGACGTAAACAGCAATGCAAGTGCTGAAACGGGTGAGTAATGTGGTCGGGTTACGTTACGTCACAGTTACAAGACAGCCTGAATCGAGGATGTTAGTTTATTAACCCACAAATGATAACGTATGCTGCATAATTTCTAATCTTCGGTATTAGTTATCGGACGCGTAACTGTGGACTCCCGAAGCTGCATTCGGCAACTGCAGCCACGTCTTTTTGCTTCCCTGTCTTGGTCCAGTCGCTGTTTGTGCTCGTCCAGTAATAGTTTTTCCTAAGCTTCGTTTCATCCTCCAAAGTTAGTACCAGAAGGAGCCAAGTGCCTTGTACACCATTACTGCTCTGCAGAGGTAAAAACTTACCACTACCAGTAGGTATCGTGTGTTTCACGATATTGACAAATACCTTTAATTTCTAGTGCTACCTACAAGTATTTGCCAGAGTTGCCAAAAGTATTGCGAACATTAAAACAGTTTCTCGTAAAGTGACTAAGGAGGCTTCCGTAGAAATTCAAAATAAATTCTGTGTGGCATGTCACGATCTTGGCTCTTCTTCTTGTGTGTAATATGCTGAGGTTTTCGAGTACCTAATAGGCCTAATAGTCACCTGTATCTTCATCCCACTTGGAATCCAGTAGAGAACTTCCTCACTCGAGCTGCTACGCCATCACACGGCTTCGTCTCTGTGCACCTCCAAGTCTTCCTCATAACGCTCGTAATTGGCTCTTGCCTTACTTCTGACGTATCGTTAGTAACGGAGTTGCAGCTTCCCAAAGCGCAACGATTGATTGCATCTTTACTTAAATTAAACGCCCCAGGGGCCAAATGAGTTGCTACAACCGGTTTTGATTAAATTACGAGTCATTTTCGAACGCATCAAATACTTGAACGCCGATGTCGTCAGGGTCTTGGTCACGTAATGAACTGAGTAAATTCGCACGACTTGCTCCGTTGAGAGCTGGAGTACAATTCAGTTACATTTAGTAGAGAGAAAATCGTGTAGCGCCGTCGACTGGTAGTCCCCGAGGAGTTGTTGCTCTCCCTCCACGCACAGCGGCCCTTCCCTTGCGGTGTTGTTCTGAGTGTCTGTCTGTACGCCAAGTGTGTAGTGGATGTTTGTACAGTGCGGTGTTGTATGATAAGAGAAATGGCCTGCATCTCGTGGTCGTGCGGTAGCGTCCTCGCTTCCCACACCCGGGTTCCCGGGTTCGATTGCCGGCGGGGTCAGGGATTTTCTCTGCCTCGTTATGGCTGGGTGTTGTGTGATGTCCTTAGGTTAGTTAGGTTTAAGTAGTTCTAAGTTCTAGGGGACTTATTACCTAAGATGTTGAGTCCCATAGTGCTCAGAGCCATTTGAACCATGAGAGAAAGGACAGGGCAAAATCTGGTGCCTGCACACAGCCTGCTCCAGTTGACTAGCACCGTGGTGGGGGCTGGGGATGGGGTTAAAGGTGGGGGCAGGGGCTGAGCTTGCCTGTCCGATGGACTGATCGTTACCAACAGTGTTCTATGTCTTCATTCCGTGGTGCATGCGGAAAGTTTGGAGTATAGTGTACTACCACATTGACACAGTCAGGTGAAGAACTTTGTGCTGTCAGGGACGGGATGTTGGTGTGAAGGCTATGTCACATAAAAATATCGGAAACAAACCGTATTAGTGCTGAATATATAGTTTTCTGGAGTTGGTGGGCCGATTGACGACAGATCCGACGACATCTAACTGGTAGGTATTGGGGGGGGGGGGGGGGGGGACATAAAGCGGCACATCACTGGTGCCTCGAAGCAATGCCACCGAGCGAGATGGCTGTGACTGTGGCAGTGGTTAGCACACTGGACTCGTATTCTGAGGACGGCGGTTCACACACGCGTCCGACCATCTAGAATTAGGTTTTCCGTGATTTCCCAAAACTGCTTCAGGCAAATGCCTGTTTGGTTCCTTTGAAAAAGGCGCCGCTGATTTTCTTTCCCATCTTCGACAACGATTCGAGCGTGGGCTCCGTTGTTAAAGACCTGGATGTGGACGGAACATTAAACCCAATCTTCCTTCCTTCGTTCCTTGAAGCAGTGCCAACCAAACTTGCACGACCAGACTCTCAGGAAACATACCTCACACGTAGAGGAATAAAACCGATCCGGAAAGCTGTATTTCCATGTTAGAGCGCATTTTCTGCTTCTCTTCATAATCACGTTAATCATGAGAAACACACAGAAACAGAATCTAGAAGCTTTACATGAAACTTTTTTTTCCATCAAATGTTCAAAATACCTTCTTGGTTACGTTTGGTTAGAATAATACAGTAATTTGTAATTCTTAAGTTCAGCGCCAGTGTTTATTTTTGCAGATGAACGAAAGTAATATTGACATGCGACTAACTTCATTGCTCTAGTAGCATAAGGCATGAAGCATCAACTGTGTTGTGTTCATCACGGTCTGTGCAACTGCGTAACGTCGACTGTTGAGTGTTAAGCGCGAACCTTGTTTCCAGTATAGTTCAGGAGAACAGCACTCAAATGCGGAGTTGGCAGATTCGCGTTTGCTGTACGGGTTACCAGAGGTGGTGCTCACGGTTTGTATTTGTAGACATTTCCAGAACCACGGTGCCCCGAGAGGAGGACGTTTGAAGGAACTGATGGTCGTGTTAGGGAGCACGGGTTCGCGACTGGGAAAGGCTCAGATGGACGACAACAGCTCAGCCGGAGGAGGAACTTCTTCGTGCAATTGCCGACAGTCGTAATGTCAACGTAAGGCAATTAGCGGCAGTATGTACTGTTTACCGCATGACTATCTGGACACAGCTGCATGAAAACATGCTGTATCCGTACTATGTACGGCGTGTGCAAGCACTATAAGCGGCTGATTTTCCTGCACGATTATATACCTGTGCGAGTGGTTCACTCAAGAGTGTGTCAACCCTCACTATGAGGCTTCGTTTCAACGTGATCAGATTATAAAATTTTCACAAGCAGCACTTACCGGCTATCAAGAATACTGACGAAATTGTGCAATCATGTCACCAACAAACATTTTCTGTCAGCGTTTGGGCCAGTGTCGTTGGTGACACTTTGTTGGGGCCCCTTGTACCACCCAGCCTCAACGGAGGAACTTAAGCATGAATGCTTAGGTTAACTGCCCCGCGTGCGTTTTTTCCAGCGGGTTTTGGGCTGGAAGAGGAATGTTTGGAATTCCAGCAAGTGAGGCGGCGTAATACGACCGAGTAGAAGCTTTTTCTTCCTGTACTTCAGTGATTAAAACTAATGGAACATACAAGGTAAATTTTAACACGTCTCAATAACTTATTCGCTTAATTGAAAACATGACTGGAGAATGGTCATCTGCTTGCTACACAGATAAGGCTTTTTGTTCTTTACTGCACCCCTACTGCTGCCTTCCTGCTGTTTTAACATCTCATATCGCTATCCTTCATGCTTTCCAACGTTACTGTAACTCCTTACCTAAAATAACATATGCATTGTAACGCGCTGATTATAATTTTCCGGTATGTAGGATCGTGAAACTCATACTGTTCACTACACATCGAGGTTCTACGTCGTCGTCCTTCGATTGTACGTATTATTCGTGATAATGATGTTGCTTATGGGAGGCGCTCAGAAAAGAGTTCATTAAACATTCAAAAACTGAAGACTGGGTGGAAATCAGTCTGAAGAATGAGAGTAAGACAAGTTTTCTCCTCATTGAGTAGGAACCGTTGATCGGAAACACGTCATGATTACAAAACCATTCCGATTCGCATGTGAATTTTTCAACCATAAGAAGTTTCGATTGTTGCTGTGGCAGATGACAATTACTGTTCCACATACAGTGATGTGGGAGGCTATGGGCATCAAGCACATTCATATTTGTGCAAAGCAAATGATCTGTGGAATAAAAATCTACACGCAGGCATTAAATTTTCCACAATAAACTTCACTCAGGCAATCCTCGAGTACACCTTTTCTATTTGTATTTATGTCCGGCGAGGCTGTTGCCCTGTGCGAAAGCTTCGTAAGACACTATCCAGCAAAAAACGTGACACCTAGATATGAATATTGGTTTTATTGTGAGTGCAGTTAAAACATGTTGTGTACTTCACGTCTGTTTGAGAATTGTTGACGGTTACAACCTGGAGGGCACACTGGCACGTCTATTGACGATTATTCTGCATGCGGTATTAGAAGAAACACTAACAGAAAATTTCTAAGACATCACTGTGCAGACTACTCTTGTTGTAATCTTCGCAAAACTGCTGCACAGAGTGAATCTTAAAATTGTGTTCCAACTGGAATTTTGAGAGGAACGTGCTTGTAAATATAAATAAATAAAAATAAAAATAAAACATAAAACTTCTTTAAATCCAATTGTATTATTTTCTTTCGGTTCTATTTTCTTCCACACTCTCCCAATAAGGGCCATGGTACTTGTTTGCCAGTGTTCCATGTTCATCCTTCCGTCTTTGTACTCTGGGACCTTATAAATATACGGATATTTTTGCACTTCGTGAATTAGGAAATCAGTTTCTGCACACTCCACGTTGCACACCGTAAGGCTAGGCGTAAATTAAGAAGCGTATAGCACGTGTGACGTGACACGACACTACAGCGCGACACGCACGTGCCGCACGGGTCGCGCGGGTGCAGCGCATATTGCGACGCGTACACCATACTTCGCACGCGCCGACTGGATTTTGCGTTTTGTCGTGCTACACCATATGTTGCTGCGTATGAAATTCAGCTAACTTGCTGAATTTTTGTTTAGACGTGGGAGGAGATCTCCATCTGCATCCGATCTCGAGAAAATGGATCCCATGTAGCGCGCTCACTTCCGATCTCACACCCCCGAGAATGAAATACCCGCAACATTTCTCGTATCTCCTAAGCCGCCCGAGACATCGAAACGAAAGTTTGGCGAATGATAGCACACAAGGAGGAGAGTGTTTTGCCAATTATTAAACACACGGAACTTTCTTATCTATGGCGATTTATCACTACTTATACTTCTTCTTTTATTTATCTCACTCCAGTGACTGTAATTTTTTAAGAGTTATCGACAGCTAGCAAACAAGAGCTTCCTAGTATGAAAATAAACATGAAATTTCCGATACTACGAGGTTTTTCGTAAGCTATTGAGCTCTGTGATTGCCAATTACTTGTTTAATGAGGCCCTCCGTTTCGGAATTCTGTCTCAATAGCTGATGTGAGATGAGTTTGGCAAATTACATTGTGACAAAGGAAGTACAATTAAACCAGTCACCAAGAGAAATATGGTCTTTACTCATAAATGGTGATGCTTCTTCGAATGAGAAAAGGTTAACAACTCACACAAAAATTCGGTTGGAATTTTGGTGGAATCCCCGTAACCCATCGTATTTTTAACACTGAGCGACTGGAATGGAAACTTACCAAAGGATTTTATTCCTTCTCTTGATCTGAGCAGTATTGAAATAACGACAAGCGTTCCTTCAGGCGGATTGATAGACACATGCCAGATACTGTTTACTCACCTAGGGCTTGCCAAACTGACAATACGTGATCACGAATAAAATATTTGTTATTGAGAAAAATAAACAATTGATCTGTCGCACAATACAATGGTCAGTGTATTGTCAGCAGCGAAGGATAATGCGCGCGATAGGAATGCACAAGCTAGCCATGTGTGCCTTGTGAGATGGAGTTCGAAAAACATTGTCATAAAAGTAGATCTGCCTTTGTCAGCAGCACATTTCAACAAATTAAATATATCTAATCATAACACTCTTTTAGGATATTCCTACTTTCGTAATAATACCGACCATTTTCTTCATCTGTGTAGCCTGTTGTTGTATAATTAGTTTATTAATGCTGATAATGTCAATGCAACAATTGAAATGCTTCTTCTCATCACGGCGAACCAATTAAAACATTGTTATTTGTGACTGCATTTCGACTGTTTCTAGCTTGCAGTGGAAATATGTTGTTCACATGCATGTAGTACAGTGTGTCGTATTACATTATTACATCCATATCAGAGTAAATCACTGTGAAACTTCTACACTTCAGATCTTGGACGCTTTTTACCAGATGCACAAAGGGATCACACCTGTGGAGATTATCCCTTTCTAAATTTTTGTAGCAGATCGTACAGATACGTTACCTTACTAGGCAGCGAGGTGATAACCTTGCTTTACTTCCTGCCTTGATTCTTAATGACATGATTTTATAATATTCCTTGCTTCCTTATTCACTGTCCCTTCTTGCGATCTGAAAACATCGCGGAGGCATATGGTGCAATTCCAGCGGCCAATGGCTCATCAGTTACTGAAGTATACATTTTTCTTGACAGAAGAAAAACAAAACAAAACTATGCACATATAAATAACAGAAAAGTATAACGTGCTAACGAAGAAAGCTGGAGAGTTTAAATGGCGAAAAACGAAACACTACCCAAAGGAAATAAAATTCAGTACACAGTAAGGCAAAATTAATCGTATGGGCAATATTACCACTGCTCATATGCGCCGTTCCGATGTGAGCATATGGCCGGGGTTCTTTTCCGCTCCCCGCCTCTTATTTCCCACGGTGCCTTCGAGGCAAGTGCGACGCGCGGTGCGAGAAACTGTGCCTCAACCACAAGGCCGCGCGACCTGGCGTTGCGCGTGTCGCGTCCCAGTTGCGTCGCGTCGCAATTTGCGCCGTCCCATTTCAACCTGTGATGTTACAAAAACCCGCGCTGCGCTGCGTCGCGACACACGCGCTATACGCGTCTGAATTTGCGCTTAGCCTAACTGCGTCCTGGTCGGGAGCGCGACAGACTGAACGCTGCGTGCGAAGCTGCTCTTGTGGCCGCCCCCTCAGCCAGCTGGAGTTCCAGCAGATGGAATGGAGTAGATCCTCTGGTGCAACTGAAACTATCATTGACTGGAAATTGTTATGTTCGGCTACTTGCATGCCATTTGCAACGATTAAACAATAGAATTTTTGTGGGTAACACTGCGCCATTTCACGGGGCCACGTTTGTTCATGATTGGTTTGAAGAACAGTTTGGACAGTTCGACCGAATGATCTGCCTACCCAGATCACCCGACATGAATTCCACAGAACATTCATGGGACGTAATCGAGAGGTTAGTTAGCCGGCTGGGGTGACCGAGTAGGTCTGGGCGCCTCAGTCTGGAACCAAATGGTTCAAATGGCTCTGAGCGCTATGTGGCTTAACTTCAGAGGTCATCAGTCGTCTAGAACTTAGAACTAATTAAACCTAACTAACCTAAGGACAGCACACACATCCATGCTCGAGGCAGAATTCGAACCTTCGACCGGAGCGGTCGCTTGGCTCCAGACTGCAGCGCCTAGAACCGCACGTCCACTCAGGCCGGCTCAGTTTGGAGCCGCGCGACCGCTGCGGTCGCAGGTTCGAATCCTGCCTCGGGCGTGGATGTGTGTGACGTCCTTAGGTTAGTTTGTTTAAGTAGTCCTAAGTTAAAGGGGACTGATGAACAAAGATGCAGCATCGTCGACAGGACTGACTGCGGACCTTTGGTACAGAGCCGAGTGGAGGGTCTGAATCAGAGGCTGAGACGGTTCTGCAACCATGTGGGCTGCAGATTCCTCGACTTGCGCCATAGGGTGGTGGGGTTTCGGGTTCCGCTGGACAGGTCAGGAGTCCATTGCACGCAACAAGCGGCTACACGGGTAGCAGGGGTTGTGTGGCGTGGGCTGGGCGGTTTTTTAGGTTAGATGGCCTCGGACAAGTACAGAAAGGGCAACAGCCTCAACGGGTGCGGGGCAAAGTCAGGACATGCGGGAATCAGGCAGCAATCGGTATTGTAATTGTAAACTGTCGAAGCTGCGTTGGTAAAGTACCGGAACTTCAAGCGCTGATAGAAAGCACCGAAGCTGAAAACGTTATAGGTACAGAAAGCTGTCTGAAGCCAGAGATAAATTCTGCCGAAATTTTTACAAAGGTACAGAAGGTGTTTAGAAAGGATAGATTGCATGCAACCGGTGGTGGAGTGTTCGTCGCTGTTAGTAGTCGTTTATCCTGTAGTGAAGCAGTAGTGGATAGTTCCTGTGAATTATTATGGGTGGAGGTTACACGCAACAACTGAACTAGGTTAATAATTGGCTCCTTTTACCGACCTCCCGGCTCAGCAGCATTAGTGGCAGAACAACTGAGAGAAAATTTGGAATACATTTCACATAAATTTTCTCAGCATGTTATAGTCTTAGGTGGAGATTTCAATTTACCAGATATAGACTGGGACACTCAGATGTTTAGGACGGGTGGTAGGGAAAGAGCATCGAGTGACATTATACTGAGTGCACTATCCGAAAATTACCTCGAGCATGCACTATCCGAAAATTAACTCGAGCAATTAAACAGAGAACGGACTCGTGGAGATAACATCTTGGACCTACTGATAACAAACAGACCCGAACTTTTCGACTCTGTGTGTGCAGAACAGGGAATCAGTGATCATAAGGCCGTTGCAGCATCCCTGAATATGGAAGTAAATAGGAATATATAAAAAAGAGGAAGGTTTATCTGTTTAGCAAGAGTAATAGAAGGCAGATTTCAGACTACCTAACAGATCAAAACGAAAATTTCTGTTCCGACACTGACAATGTTGAGTGTTTAAGGAAAAAGTTCAAGGCAATCGTAAAATGCGTTTTAGACAGGTACGTGCCGAGTAAAACTGTGAGGGAGGGAAAAACCCACCGTGGTACAACAACAAAGTTAGGAAACTACTGCGAAAGCAGTTTAAACGCAGCCAAAACCTCTCAGACACACAGAAGCTAAACGATGTCAAAGTTAGCGAAGGATGGCTATACGTGAAGCGTTCAGTGAATTCGAAAGTAAAATTCTATGTACCGACTTGACAGAAAATCCTAGGAAGTTCTGGTCTTACGTTAAATCAGCATTCCAAACACTCTGGGATGATAATGGCATTGAAACAGAGGATGACACGCGTAAAGCTGAAATACTAAATTCCTCTTTCCAAAGCTGTTTCACAGAGGAATACTGCACTGCAGTTCCTTTTCTAAATCCTCGCACAATCGAAAAAATGGCTGACACCGAAATAAGTGCTCAAGGAATAGGAAAGCAACTGGAATCACTCAACAGAGGAAAGTCCACTGGACCTGACGGGATACCAATTCGATTCTACACAGAGTACGCGAAAGAACTTGCCCCCTTCTAACAGCCGTGTACCGCAAGTCTCTAGAGGAACGGAAGGTTCCAAATGATTCAAAAAGAGCACAGGTAGTCCCAGTCTTCAAGAAGGGTCGTCGAGCAGATGCGCAAAACTATAGACCTATATCTCTGACGTCGATCTGTTGTAGAATTTTAGAACATGTTTTTTGCTCGAGTATCATGTCGTGTTTTGGAAACCCAGAATCTACTCTGTAGGAATAAACATGGATTCCGGAAACAGCGATCGTGTGGGACCCAACTCGCTTTATTTGTTCATGAGACCCAGAACAGGCTCCCAGGTAGATGCTATTTTTCTTGACTTCCGGAATGCGTTCGATACAGTTCCGCACTGTCGCCTGATAAACAAAGTAAGAGCCTACGGAATATCAGACCAGCTGTGTGGCTGGATTGAAGAGTTTTTAGCAAACAGAACACAGCATGTTGTTATCAATGGAGAGACGTCTACAGACGTTAAAGTAACCTCTGGTGTGCCACAGGGGAGTGTTATGGGACCAATGCTTTTCACAATATATATAAATGACCTAGTAGATAGTGTCGGAAGTTCCATGCGGCTTTTGGCGGATGGTGCTGTAGTATACAGAGAAGTTGCAGCATTAGAAAATTGTAGCGAAATGCAGGAAGATCTGCAGCGGATAGACACTTGGTGCAGGGAGTGGCAACTGACCCTTAACATAGACAAATGTAATGTATTGCGAATACATAGAAAGAAAGATCCTTTATTGTATGATTATATGATAGCGGAACAAACACTGGTCGCAGTTACTTCTGTAAAATATCTGGGAGCATGCGTGCGGAACGATTTGAAGTGGAATGATCATATAAAATTAATTGTTGGTAAGGCGGTTACGAGCTTGAGATTCATTGGGAGAGTCCTTAGAAAATGTAGTCCATCAACAAAGGAGGTGGCTTACAAAGCACTCGTTCGACCTATACTTGAGTATTGCTCATCAGTGTGGGATCCGTACCAGATCGGGTTGACGGAAGAGATAGAGAAGATCCAAAGAAGAGCGACGCGTTTCGTCACAGGGTTATTTGGTAACCGTGATAGCGTTACGGAGATGTTTAACAAACTCAAGTGGCAAACTCTGCAAGAGAGGCGCTCTGCATCGCGGTGTAGCTTGCTCGCCAGGTTTCGAGAGGTTGCGTTTCTGGATGAGGTATCGAATATATTGCTTCCCCCTACTTATACCTCCCGAGGAGATCACGTATGTAAAATTATAGAGATTAGAGCGCGCACGGAGGCTTTCAGACAGTCGTTCTTCCCGCGAACCATACGAGACTGGAACAGAAAAGGGAGGTAATGACAGTGGCACGCAAAGTGCCCTCCGCCACACACCGTTGGGTGGCTTGCGGATTATAAATGTAGATGTAGATGTTTTCCCATAGTGCTCGGAGCCATTTGAACCATTTCTGAACCGAGAGGTGAGTTGGTGCACAATATCTTGCACCGGTAAGAGTTTCGCATTTATGGACGGCTATAGGGACAGCATGGGTCAGTATTCACGTAGGCGACTTCGAACAATTTGTTGAGTCCACTCCGCGCCGAGTTGCTGCACTACGCCGGTCTGATACAATATAAGGAGGTATCCCATGACTTTTGTCCCCTCAGCGTAGAATTGTAAGTGACCGGCAACGCCGCGTGATCAGCGATTTATTAAATTTGTGGTGGCTGTTGAGAATATGAATATCGTCGGTCTACCCCTCTTCAGAGGATATCTTTAGCAGCAGTCCGTAACTCGTTGTGCGGGTTGCCGCAGCGCGGCCCCTCGCGTTCTCGCACATGCTAGCGCCAGCTTCCACGTTGAGGGTGCATGCGCGCAGTGCGTGTCTGAGCGTGCTCACGGTGCTGCCAACATTGCATAAGCTCTGCTCTCGGAAAGCACATCGCACCGAAAACGCTGTACTCTTCAGGTCCCTGGTATGTCCCGACTACAATAGCGTTTAGAGACGTGGGCCTACTCGAGTGAGTAATCGTATTTAAACTGGAAACCAAACACGAATTAAATTACAGGGCCAGTTTTCACACCCAGCTCGTCACAGACTCGTCATCCTTGCTGGACGTTTAATTTCAGCTTCATTGTGAACAGTCTATTTCTGCATACGTACTCCTCAAGCCGCCATAAGGTGCGTGGCGGAGGCTGCTACTCATTCGCTTTCCTCTTCCACTCGCAAGTAGAGCGAGGGGAAACCCCTACCGTGTACATGCTTCCGTACGATCCCTGAGTTTTCTGATCTTGTCTTCGCAGACCTTACGTGTCATTTATTTATTTATTTATTTATTTACACGTTAAGTTCCGTAGGAGCAAATGTCCAAGGTCATGGAACGTGTCGGTACGTGAACTTACAACATAAAAGTAATAACAGATAAAAATAAATGTTCATGAACCTGAAAAAAGGTCAGTCCATAAGTTTAAGTAAATGCTATCAGCAATACAATAAGAATCAGCTTAATTTTTCAAGGAACCCCTCGACAGAATAGAAGGAGTGACCCATGAGGAAACCCTTCAGTTTCGATTTGAAAGCGCGTGGATTACTGCTAAGATTTTTGAATTCGAATGGCGGCTTATTGAAAATGGATGCAGCAGTATACTGCACACCTTTTTGCACAAGAGTTAAGGAAGTCCGATCCAAATGGAGGTTCGATTTCTGCCCAGTATTAACCGAGTGAATCGGTAGAATCGTTCTGCAGTCGGTCTCCGATGCCGGTTCCCTAAATTTTCTCTGTAGTGTTCGCTCGCGAAAACAACGTGGTTTCCGTAAGACTCTCGTATTGATCGAGCCTGCCGGGAAGAAAGCTAACGGCACACCCCTGAACGTGCTGTGACACTGTGCTGTGCTGCAGGCTGCGGCAGCTGCTGCCATCATTACGTGGCACGTGAGTTCTGGAGCCGCCTGCTAACGGCGGCGTCGCGTGCGCTGGTCGCCTGTGGCCTGCCGCGCCGCACGAGACACGTGGCTGCGCTTGGGGTAGTGCCGGCGCTGGGGCTGGCTGTCAAACTGCAGGGGGCAACAGTGTCCGTCAAGGGCTGTTGCCGTGTTAACAGCTATGTACGCCCACGCTTCAGTCCTAATGCAGGCCCAGTCCTCACAGATTTTGTTAACAGCAGCAGGTAACACCGGCAAGCAGCATACCGGAGTCGGATAAAAATGTGGAAGCACTGCGAGGAATGCGTGCGTGAACTAAATGCATACGGTAACCGAGCGTGCAGGTTACAAGATGTACTTGAACACGAACGCCACCTGCGCAATGTCCTCAACATGTTGCAAGTGTCACTGTTGGTCACGAAGGTGTGGATGATTTATGTCGGAGCAAAGTCGCCACATTGTTGATGCTCGTGTGGTGTGTGCTTCCATAACAGAAGTGTTTGGTGTTTCGAGAGCCACTCTATCGAACATCTCTAAAGCCATCGCATACAGAGAAAGCGGAAAACCATCATCTCCTAAACCACAGCGCCGACGAAAGCGTAAGTCGAGTGAACGTGACGAACGGTCGCTGAAGAGGATTGGGGCGAAAAATAAAGGGACAACAGCTGCAAAATTCAGTGCAAAACTGAATTTTGCACTCGCGAAGCCTGTCAGCATCAGCAGTCGGATGAAACTCGTTTCCGATTGTTTCCAGCTTTTGCCCGATTCTCGTCACGAGAATGTAGCATGACGGGGGTTCGGTGGCGATTTGGGCAACAGTATAGTGGTTTTCCAAGGGCCCCACGATTACTCGGCAACGTCGCATTACTGCCAGACATTATTTGGCCATTGTGGCTGATCCAGTGCATTCCATAGTATCGTGTTCGTTCGCGATGCTGAAGCTGTGTTCCAAAACGACAAAGTGTTTGTTGACAGAGTCGCACCGCCCGGAATTCGTTTTCTCTCAAATCTCAGTATAATCGAGCTTTTGAGGTCTGTTTTGGAGAGAAGGGTGCGCGGTCGTTATCCGTCTGCATCACCGATACCTGAGCTTGGTAATATCTGCAGGAACGGCGGTACAAGATTTCCTTGAAAACTTTGCAGCATCTGTGTCTATCCGTTCCGAGACGACTGAAAGTCGTTTGAATGTCTTTGGGTGTCCTTCACCGTATTTGTGTGTATCTAGTACTTCTATAATTTTGTTCAACTCTGTGAATGACTTGCGGATTACGAGAGTGGCCGAGCGGTTCTAGGCGCTTCAGTCTGGAACCGTGCGACCGCTACGGTCGCAGGTTCGAATCCTGCCTCGGGCATGGCTGTGTGTGATGACCTTAGGTTAGTTAGGTTTAAGTAGTTCTAAGTTCTAGCGGACTGATGACCTCAGATGTTAAGTCCCATAGTGCTCAGAGCCTCTTTTTTTTGCGGGTTACGTATTTAGATTAAGCATAGGTAATTGTGTTGTTGTCTGTGCACGAACACGCCTAGACTTTTTCGATGGAACATACTTGGAGGCTTACACTTTACACTGGAAAAAAGAATGGGAAAGAACACAGAAAATAAGGAATAAAGAAAAGGAAACGGACGGATGTGGAAGAGAGAAAAACAGAGTACGTCAACACACTCTACACAGTTCGTCATTCTTTCAGATATCGGAGCACCAGGAGAGAGGGCGACGCTCATTCTACACTATTTGTCAAGCAATTGACATCCGTGCCAAATAGGAGTACCCGGCGATACAGAACAAAGGGAGGCTGCACGGATAGTTACAGGCTTGTTTGGAGCACGGGAGAACGCACCGGCGCTGCTTTGAGACCGTAATCGGCGGACGAGCGCCGACTATGCCGCGAAAGCCTAGTTGATACAGTTTATAGGGCTAGTGTTTTGTGGGGATCCTGGGAATATGCTGCAGCCCGCCACGTATTGTGCCCGCAGGGACGGCGAAGACGGGATCAGACCAGGTACAGCATATACAGAGGGAATGGAGCTGGCGTTTCTCCCGCGCTCTATACGCGTGTGGGATGAGCATGTGCTTTAATAGTTGGTGCAGTGGGAAATGCCCTCTGTCACGCACTTCAGTGGCTCGCAGAGTATGGATGTAGATGGAGGCATACGTCGTTTGAAATGTGGGTTAACGATTGCTATTTTTTTTTCTTCTTCCTGAGTTTTTGAAGACGGAACAGAATAGTGTTTCGGCCTTCAGTTGACGCTGCTCACGCCGAATCGTGTGAGACGAATCCGCGGATAGTATTGACCGAGATCCGCAGCCTGTGTGTGGAGCGACGGCCGCCGCTGTGCCCGCACACAGTGCCGCCTGACCAAACGCCAGGGCGCGTGGCTGCTGACCACACCAGCCGAAGCTGACACCGGCAGTCAGCAGCCGATGGTGCTGACGGGATGCTTGTTCACAGACTCTGTTCCCTGATTTCAGGAAGTACCTGAAAGGTAAATTCCTGTCACCTCAGGAGCTGGACGAAGCCGAGAATGACGCGTCGGGATTTTTGTCATTATGGTGCACTTACTCTATTTTTTCCCCTAGCACTTTGTCACCCCTATGCAGAGTTCAGCTTAGACGGTGACTGCTCTCATTTGAAATCCAGTAACATTTCTTCTGAATAGTCCTCGAGCTGAAACATATACTACTTCGCGAAAGTGATCGGTTGTAGAAACGCTATTCTAAATTAATTAATTGTAAACCAGTATTTTTATGTGTACGACATTGAATGAAGTGCGATACTAGATGGCCTCACAAAATATAAACTTTTGCCTACTGGAATTTTAACGTCATTCACACACTTTCATCGAACTTACTTTACTGTAATGAGTAGCTTTCCAGTAAGAGAAACAGCAAGTCGAAAATTTGTTTTGTCCTTCGTCAGACTAGCTGATAGTAGTTGCTTCAAAAAGTGGAAAATATCTGTACTCATGCTGTACAATTCACAAAATTTGTGTTTGGTTGAGAGAGCACACGAAAAACCACAGCCGAACTACATTTGATATTTACAGCATTGCATAGGCACCTCCAGTACCTCCTAAAATCACCCGCCCATGTCAGAAAAGCTCACGATTGCAACTGAAACTGAAACAGAAACGTGATTCGTGCTGTCTCC
This sequence comes from Schistocerca gregaria, assembly GCF_023897955.1. Classification (NCBI taxonomy): domain Eukaryota; kingdom Metazoa; phylum Arthropoda; class Insecta; order Orthoptera; family Acrididae; genus Schistocerca; species Schistocerca gregaria. The sequence goes on from NC_064922.1 coordinate 860,973,690, forward strand.
TGTCTTGCGCTGTCTTGTACGAGTGGCATCGTGAATCGTTTCTCATGTTGTACTGTCCCAAGGAGGACACGGGTGTCACATCGGTAAACCTAACTAACCTAAGGACATCACACACATCCATGCCCGAGACAGGATTCGAACCTGCGACCGTAGCGGTCACGCGGTTCCAGACTAAAGCGCCTAGAACCGCTCGGCCACACCGGCTGGGTTTTCGGGATACATCCTGAGACTTTAAGGAATAGTTACTTTGGTAATGGAGGGAAATGTTGGGGCCAAAAATTGTAGAAGGTGACACTGGCTTGTATACGCTAAGCGTGTGTCAGATAGGTGTACGGGGCGAAAATTATGCTGAGGTGAAGAGACACGTACAGGATAGTCTAGCGTGGAGAGCTGCATCGAACCGTTCCTCCGACTGAAGACGACAACTACAACAGCCAGACAGTCTACTGAAAGTTGATAACTAAATAGCCCTGCGGTGAATGGAAGGCGAGCGGTACGACTACTTCTGCACGAACCGTCGCCGTCGGACGGTGTTTATTTCGGTAGCACGACGTGGTGTGCCGCGCCTTATGAACGCGCGCGGCAGCAGGTGCGCCATTCATCCCGGACCTGGCCGTGACGTCACGGGGCGCAGCCGCAGCCTCACAAATAGCGCCGTCACCAGCTGCGGCAGAGCGAGCCGTCACGCGGCTGCACTTCGCGGCCGCTGGGGTAGCGGAAGCGTCGGCGTCGGCGAGCTTCTGGCGCAGCGACTGCGCCGTGTTCCGAGTCGCGTGCGACATTAGATTTTCGTTAATTTTCCTAAATCGCTCGAGGCAGATGCCGGGACGCTTCCTTTGTAAAAGACACGGCCTCGTCATTGACGGGACTTAAACCTTGTGCTTCATTTAATGTTTAACGCACAAATGTCTGTAAATCTGCACCAGCTCTGTAGCATCTGGATGTCCTGTGAGCCACCAGCACGCGAACACTGTGTAGTGCAGAGAGGACGCCACTTCTTAGCAATATAAGACATCCTGTAGTATGTTGGAGCTAGGGGACAATGACTCCCTGTATGCTTCGGTATGAGTCCTGATTTTCGCCATCCCAACGCGAAATACACGTGGCCCAAACCTTTAAGGTAAAAATTGTGCACACTAAACTGCTTATTTGGGAACCAGTGGCCGTAAATATTTCCGCTGGCACAAAACATTCAGTTAACAGTGAGAGTGAAGACGTGACCTCTTCAAGAAATATGGTGTTTTCAGCTGTCGCAATAGTTGCGCCGGCATCGTGTCGGCTGTGGTATGCCACAAGCCACGCTCGTCTGAAATCATTAGCAACGATTGACTGTTCAGTTGACCCCAGTATGAACTGTTCCTGTTTCCTGACGTTATGCATGGTGAAGTGGTGTCGACGCCTCGGTAGTTCATCAAATCCACACTTGCAGTGAATTTATTTATACGTACCTAGTGGTCGTTGGTTTGTCCAAGGTTACAAATGGTTCAAATGGAGCTGAGCACTATGGGACTTAACATCTGAGGTCATCAGTCCCGTAGAACGTAGAACTACTTAAACCTAGCCGGCAGCTGTGGCCGAACGGTTGTAGGCGCTTCATCCGGAACCGCGCTGCTGCTATGGTCGCAGGTTCGAATCCTGCCTCGGGCATGGATGTCTGTGATGGCTTCAGGTTAGTTAGGTTTAGATAGTTCTAAGCCTAGGGGACTGATGACCTGAAATGTTAAGTCCCATAGTGCTTAGACCCTTTTTTTGAACTTAAACCTAACAAAGCTAAGGGCATCACACACATCCATGCTCGTGACTGGACTCGAACCTGCGACCGTAACAGTCACGCGATTCCGGACTGAAGCACCTAGAACCGCTCGGCCACCACGGCCGGCTCTAAGTTTACAGGTCGACGAGTGCTTACCATATCTGATTTTATGTAGTTGAAAAAGACTTCCGTTCATTCTCGTAATGATGACCAGCGCCAGCCATTACCATGGATCCTACTTTATGCTGACGACGTGATGGTGGCAGCAGAAAACAATCTTGATCTACAGAACCTAATTTAAGAATGGAGTGACCGGTTGGCGCAACACGGTTTGCGCCTTAATTTGAAGAAAACCGACTACATGACATCAGACAGACATGAAATCGGAACCATCACGACTAATGGTGAAGATCTGACTCGTGTGAGTAAGTTTAAGTACCTTGGTTCCACGATCACCGTTGACGGCCGACTCACCGAGGAGGTCAACACCAGAACTCAGGCAGCCTGGATGAAGTGGCTAACAACACCCGGAGTCACTTGCGACCACAGGATGAAAGGTAATTGAAAATAAAAAATCTATCTTACTGTCATCCGACCTGTCGCCATGAATGGTTGTGAGTCTTGGCCGACTACAGTTGAGACAGAACACCGCCTAAGTGTAATGGAAATGAAGATGCTAAGGTGGACAGCGGGCCTCACTAAGTTAGGTCACGTTTCTAATGACAGCATTAGGAAACAGATCGAAGACAAGATGCCTGAGAGTCGTCTTCGATGGTTTGGGCATGTTTTACGGGCCGGTGAGGACCCTGCCAAGGCGGGTTACACACTTGAAGTCGTCGGTAGTAGACCCAAAGGACGACCTAAGCAACGATGGGCCGATACAATTCATAAAAACCTTAAATGAGTGAACATCCACCCAGATGCAGCCCGTGATAGAGCGAAATGGAGACAACGGACCCTTGTAGTGGACCCCCCAGTCACGCGGGACACACGCTAGAGCAAAAGAAGAAAAACAAAAACTTTCGTGATGTTCGGCGCAGAACAAAGAATATGGTCTCTTAACTCTCCCCAGAACTGCGCACAGCTGCCCTCCTTCGGCCGAGCGGCTTCTCTTACTGTGGAGACCTGTGACGTCATTTATGGGCCATCAAATAAGGCCCTCGCAAGAATTGTAAAATGTGTCTGAGAGAAATGTGTAGAGTCATAATGTCCAATAACGACGAAAGCAAATTCAGTGGGTCAAAACGGTATTCAGGGACCCTGACAGATATGTGATGTATTCCATTTTAATCATCAATTATAAATCTGGTCTTGTATATTCTAGGGCAAATTATCTCTTAAGTTATGGGTGCATTTGTATCATTGTTTCGGTCGTTTACAGCATTGTCGATTAAATGAAACGAATCGCCATTATCAACGTATTTCGATATTGTGCATTCTCTTTGATACTTCGAATACTTGAGAATACTTTTCAGTGAAACTGTCATGGATTACTGCATGTGAGCTATCCCCCGCTAACCTTTCATGTTACTGATAATAAGAGGCTGTTCTAACTTGAAGTAATAACGGTGGTAATTTCCTAAACACTAACCAAGTATGAAAACTCGTGTCAGATGAAGCAAGTTAACAAATCAAATTCAGGTAACAAGATCGATACTCAAAGAGACGGATAAAATTTTATGTTGTTGCCGAAAGTATCTTACGTTTCACCAGAATCAAGTTTTGTCACGCGAAAATTTAGTTTATGATGAACAAAGCGCCTTCTTCCAAAAGTATTCGATTAGAAATTGTCCAAATGGATCTTCGATTTATGAAAAGAGGTATAACTCAATAAAATTATGTCTCCACTAGGAACTATAGAAGAACGAATTAGTTCCTTACTTGAAAGTGAGTAGCTTAGGATCCCCTAGCACACAGATAGGTTTGAACTTACTGATTTGGAACACTCTTTATGCGACAGAGGCAGCGTGACAGCAGGATGTCCCCAGAACTACCCTATGCGTGGCACCTTGAGAGCGGCACGACGACGGTGTCGACACCCCTCTGGGCTGTAGTAGAGGGTGCCGTTCGCCGCTCTTGCTTTGTGTACCTGCTCCACCTACGGCGTGGGGCTTGCCGTCACTCCGTGTCGTTCCACGTTCGTTTTCCATATCGTCGAGCCTTGTGTGGCACCAGTGCAACATTTTCACTTACATTCCCCACACATGTTTTATGATTTGTTGTTACTGTCATCTAGAGCTACTGCTCGGGTAATTGCTGTAGAAACCTATCCCTTAAGACGGTTGCGAAATTTCTAGTCACAGGACACAGTAGTGGCTCGGCGCCTTTTATTTTCTGTGATGACGGTGCCACACGTCCACGGTACAGTTTCCATACACTCAGTTTTCTTAGGTTTAGCCTCTAGGCGCTAATACTTAAATGGGTCTTCCTTCTCAGTGTCAGATCCTTTACGTATTGGCGGGTTTTGAGGCGAAAAAGATACCGTTCGAGGATGAGATGCTTGAATATCCGAGGGCGGGACGTGCGTACACAGAATAAACGAGACAGGCGAGTGCGCAGAACCTCGACGCAAACCAGCATCGAATGCTTTGCAGATCTTAACAACTTGTGACGTAACACTAATGTTGCAAGTTACTACAAAAACTCGATGCCCTTTGGAGCACTCGTACTAGCGAAGTGCTATGATCAGACCTCGTCCTGCCAGCGCGATTTACATTTACCGTGTTCCCCTGACGCACGTTCTGCCACCCTTGCCCGGCGCGATCTCTCGCCCTGTCCATTATTACGCTGGTGGCACCGAGGTAAAAATAAATAAATAAATTTATTCCGCAATTGAGACAATCCGAAACGTTCGCTTCTTGCCGAGTCGATAACACGTGGTCACGCCCGAATTGGACTTTGTAATGTAGCCGTTCCAGCTATCGTTTTCAGCTCTTCGCTCAGTAATCGCTCTACGCTCACAGGCTTTGATGACAGCTGTACTCACTTTTCTGATGTTTAGTTCAAATGGCTCTGAGCACTATGGGACTTAACTTCTAAGGTCATCAGTCCCCTAGAACTTAGAACTACCTAAATCTAACTAACCTAAGGACATCACACACATTCATGCCCGAAGCAGGATTCGAACCTGCGACCGTAGCGGTCGCGCGGTTCCGGACTGTAGCGCCTGGAACCACTCGGCCACCCCGGCCGGCTGCTAATGTTTGTTTCACAGTAATCGAAGCACTTTTTTTTTTTTTAACTGCCACACCGCTCGAGACGATCAATGTCTTTCGTTATGGACCAAGGTGGCCCACATTGCCTTCAACTGGAAACTGAAGAGCGAGCAGGTGATTCCACAGTAACAGCTACAGGGTGTCCGAGCCCTCCACAGCTCGCTTTATGAATCACTGTTGAAGCAGTGCGCGGACTCTCCTGGGGGAGACTTTTGCTTTCCACAAAGTATGTTAACACTACGTTGAATACAGATATGAGTTGTTAATAATACTAAACAAGACACGCACGTTGACGGAAACTACGTAAATCTCTGTAGATTGCTCTACACTGATAGAGGGGAAATTCGTAGTCATCCTGTTTTGCAGTTGTAGCATTCATACGGGAAAGTTCATCTTACCCCAGCACGTGTGCATTGGCTGAGAACGGCTTGACAAGTGTGTAATTTGTAACTGTGATGCCAGTGACTTTTGTAGTGTTTGTGGGAAAGGGATTGGATTGAGAAAGTTGCACCCTGCTGCTGTCTATCGTTAAAAGCGTATTTAAAGCCCTGTAATTGTGTTGTTGTCAATGATTGACCAGAAAGTTGTTGCTATTCCGTCGCTTTTAGTTGTGTTACTGGTAGACTGCGTCTCTCTCTTCCGTTCTGGCATTCCTCTGACTTGTAAGAGTGGGCTGCAATGAGTGGAACCGCATTACTACGCATCCACAGTATATCTTGCAGAGTGTGTGACAGTATGTGTGATGAGATAGGACTGATCATTTTTTAATCTAAAACAGTAACCTGCTGTAATGCATTGCCTGATTTGGGTTGAAGTCTTTCCATAACACCTAGGCAACCTCCTACTGTTACAGTGGAAGCCCAGTTGTTGGAAGAGCTGAGGCTGAGGTGATGCATTTGACACCTTAAGCCGTGGAAACCATTACAGCCAGCGATTGTGGAGGCAATGAAATCAACATTGTGAATACATACTGCTAGGTTGTTACACCTGGCACAGGCTCTTCAACCTGGTAGACAGTTGATTGCACCAGCTTTTCTACGTAGTAGCTTACTTAACAAAACTCACTTCATAATCTGAAAATAACTCCAGCATATAAACACTAGCTCAGTGAAGTTATTTTATCTACTCACACGAGAGAACTGGTGGGGAGGTGCAGTCTGTCTATAAACTGAAAAACGAGCTGGCTCCTGGTGGGGGATGATGATGATGATGATGGTTTTTTTTTTTGGGCGCTCAACATAGACGTCATCAGCTCATTCTTTCCAGTTCCAATCTCGCCACTTCCTGAATGATGATGAGGACAACACAAGCACCCAATCCCTAGGCGGAGAAAATCCCCGACCCGGCCGGGAATCGAACCCGGGACCCCGTGAATCAGAGATAGCAACGCTAGCCACTAGACCACGAGCTGCGGACTCCTGGGGGGGGGGGGGGGGAGGTAGCCTATCCCGGAAGAGCACTACGTCTGCCCTACAGTATATTTAGAATCAGTTTCCCTCTAGCATTGAGGAACAGTGTGCAGAGATTTTCGTAGAACCTGCCTATGATTTTCTTGCATCAGTAGTACTGTATTAGTAATTCATATCTCTATTCCACTTAGTGTTATCGCACTTTCTGGAAAATAATCACCCCCCGGCGATGTCTGCACACGGCGTCCCCAGTGATTCATCAGGCTTGCTGTGCAGCGTCGGCATAACGCAGTGAAACGTCCTTCGTTGCTCCTTGTGACGCAGAGTGGTACTTAGAGTGGGGATGACCTCGTCCGTCTTCACTTGAAGAGGCGGGGGGAAGTGCACGAGCACCATCCGGCGACCTACCTACCCTTGAGCTTCTCCCCCCCCCCCCCAATTGTTACAGTCCCAGAACACGGTGTAACCTTTCATTTAACAATAAACAACAGTTTCAAACTATTAATATGTTATTTTTAATAATTAACGGTTTTCCATCACCCGCAACGTGATAAGTATAAGTATTGCAGGAAATTTGATATAGTTAGAGCTCGCGGTTTTCGAGTTATTGAAGAGAAACGTAAAACAGTGATCTTTAAATGTCCCCACCTACACGCCTCTCCCACACCTTACCGGTCGGAATTTGTGGTGTTATTCATCAGACTCACCCGTACACTGTACAAAATTTTGCGACTACACGAATTTTTTCCCGTGTTCGACATTTTTTGTCTTCGTTGACTGGAACAGTTTATGTCTCATTGTGAGGAGTGTTTTAATTACAACCTACTGTAGTTTTAGCTCCAAGAAGTGTGTCATGGGTCTTTGTTATAAGTTTTCCCTCAAGGTACTTGAGAGTCCGCCCGTTAACGACTCCGTTTCTGTGATTGTTCCACCAATTTCACGCGCCTGTGAAGATTCGCGCCGTACTCCCTCGTATACGAGACACGTCGGTTTTAGGCGATACTGGTCACACACGTTGACAACGGTCGAACAAGTCGTGCTCGGCCGATTAAAATACGAGAGCGTTTCATATGTCAACATAACGGCTATAAAGTATCCCTTCGTTTCCGGTCGCTAATTCAGTTGGCCGCACGGCCACCGCGGCGCTGCGGTCGCGCCTCGCGCAGCGTGGGGCGGCGCCCGGGTCCGCGCCGCTGCGAGGTATCGATTGTGGGTGAGCGCCGCTATTCCTGGCCGCGGCGCGCTATTTCAGTGGCGGAGCTAAATATAGCCGGCCGGCGCAGGGAGGGGAGGGTGGGGGCGGGCGGCGGTACTGCGCCTCTGCCTCTGCCGCCGCGGCGCTCAGCCGCCGACCTTGGCAGCTATTTTTAGCGCGCCGAGGCGCGCGCGCCATTGTAAACTGACATCCAGAGCGGGGCGGGGGCGGGCGGGCGGGCACCTGCCGAGGCGGCGGGCAGCGCGGCGCTAAAAATTGCGCGTCCGCCCCTCGGCGCCGCCGCCGCCGCCTCCACCGAGGTTGTTTTTAGTGGAGGCCGGCGTCGTAAAGCGGATTTATCGGGGCTCGCCCCCACGGCGCAACCTCTGGCATGTGCGTGCACGCGTGACGGGCGCCTGAAAAATCAGTCACCCCCGTCTCTGCCACCGAGGCGACAGATCCCTATCCGCGCGGTCTGACGAATTCTCACCGGCGGCTCTTCTGACGCTTGACCGTGTTGACGGCCTCAGACAAGTTCGGTTCTGAATTCTCTTCTGCGTCTTTCGAGAGGAATAGGCAGATACCTAATTGTCGATCTACCCTCTGCAAGCCACCTTAAGGCGTGCAATGGATGGAACTTCTGGTACCATTATCATTTGACCCCTTTCTATTCAAGAATAATTCCTGCCCGTAGCGGGCCTTTCAACGAGGTGCCGTCGCAGGGAGCTCGTCATCTGGCGCCAGCGGGAGTTGGAGGCGACCGCACCCTGGTAGCTGGTCAGAAAGCTGATGCTAGGACTAATTCTGGCCTTCTCTGGATCCTAGGCAATACGTATCTAAAGTTAAAACCCCAAGTTAACCGCAAGAGATGTCAAATTTCTTCAAGTACTATTCTCGCGTGCCTGAGACACTCGGGTTCGTACCTCGGCAGACACTGTAAGAAGGCTTTCCTTGATCGCTTTGTTTTTAAGTGCCTTAAACTCGAATCTAGTGCTCCTCCACAGACCTGGAAAATAAGGAAGAAAGAGACACAAAAAGGAACAAAGCAGAGACAGAAATAAGAACTCTGCTATTGCAATTACTGTCCGGTTGGCTGCTGCTGATGGGTTTCTCGAATGAATTTGCCGCTATTAGTGAGCACAGTATCTACATCTACGTGATTACTCTGCTATTCACAATTAAGTGCCTGGCAGAGGGTTCAGTGAACCACCTTCTAACTGTCTCTCTACCGTTTCACTCTCGAACGGCGTGCGGAAAAAACGAGCACTTAAATTTTTCTGTGCGAGCCCTGATTTCTCTTATTTCATCGTGATGATCATTTCTCCCTATGTAGGCGGGTGCCAACAGAATGTTTCCTCAATCGGAAGAAAAAATTGGTGATTGAAATTTCATGAGAAGATCCCGTTGCAACTAAAAACGCCTTTGTTCTAATGATTGCCACTTCAATTCACTTATAATGTCTGTGGCACTGTCTCCCCTATTGTACGATAATACAAAAGGAGCCGCCCTTCTTTGAACTTTTCAGTATGATCCGTCAGTCTCTCCTGCTACGGATCCCACAACGCACAGCAATACTCCAGCATAGGACAAACAAGCGAGGTGTAAGCAGTCTCTTTGTTTAGTAGATCTGTGGCACCTTCTAAGTGTCCTGCCAATGAATCGCCGTTTTTGGTTTGCTCTACCCACAACATTATCTATCTGATCGTTCCAGCTTAGGTTATTTGTAATTGTAATCCCTAAGTATTTAGTTAAATTTACAGCCCTCAGATTTGTGTGACTTATCGCGTAATCGAAATTTAGCTGATTTCTTTCAGTACTCATGTCAATAACTTCACATTTTTCTTCATTCAGGGTCAATTGCCACTTTTCGCACCACAGAGATATCTTACCTGAGTCATTTTGCAATTAATTTTGGTCATCTGATGACTTTACAAGACGGTAAATGACAGCATCATCTGCAAATAATCCAAGAGGGCTACTTAGACTGTCTCCTATGTCGTTAATATAGATCAGGAACAGTAGAGGGCGCATAACACTTCCTTGTGGAACGCCGGATATTACTTCTGTTTTACTCGATTGCTTTCCGTCTATTAATACGAGCTGTGACCTTTCTGACAGGAAATCACGAATCCAGTCGCACAACTAGGGCGATATTCCGTAGGCACACAGTTTGGTTAGAAGAAGCTTGTGAGCAACGGTGTCGAAAGCCTCCTGAAAAGCTAAAAATATGGAATCTATTTGACATCCCCTGTCAATAGCACTCATTACTTCATGAGTATGAAGAGCTTGTTGCGTTTCACAAGAGTGATATATTCTGAATCCGTGCTGGCTGTGTGTCAATAATAGTTTTCTTCGAAACACAGAATATGTTCCAAAACCGAAGTGCAAATCGACGTTAGTGATATGGGCCTGTAATTCAGCGGATTATTCCTACTTCCCTTATTGGGTGTTGGTGGAAGAGGGCTAGACGCGGATCCGGTTGTCTCACACTGGGTGGCTGCCCGAATTCCCCGACGGCGCACTGAGCATACTATTACCCCAGTCTTTGCACAGGTGGATCTAACCTAAACAATATTTCGGGATGTACCACATGCTGAATCCAGTCCGAACAATATTCCTCGATGTACCCCAATCTGGGCCCTGCCCGAACCATATTCCCAGATGCAGTGCTGGTCGATCCACCATTCGGAAGATACCTCGGAACATACCTGGATGGATTCATACTGAACATTATCGCAGTGGTGTTTTTTACACATGAACCCGCGTCAACTGCTACTCCGGTCTTCGCACAGGTAGGTCCACTTTAAGCAATATCCTGCAAGTGTCACAGCTGGCTCCATCTTTCGGATGGCACCCCGCGATGCTGCTGCCCACGGCACTGCCGCCTCCAGCATATGTGGAGGGAGGGACTGCAGACCCCTTTGGGAAGTCAACACACATAATAGTGTACCTGTGCTATGTGTGTGTTGATTGCAGAAGAACGTCAACTCTGTCTCCACGACAACAATTCATGTACAAAGGGCGTTCAAAAAGTGTTTCCTCAGTCGTCTCTAATTTTATTTTTTGTGGCTGGAGAATGAAATTTTTTTGAACATACTTGAAACATTTAGCTGTACATTGGGCCTATTCAGTGTAGCCTCCATCAGCTGTGACGCATCTGGCCCAACGTTCTTCCTATGATGTAAATGCACTTTGGTAATATTCTCGTGATGAGCCTTCAGACGACCAAAGAGGTAAAACTCAGAAAGAGCCAAGTCCGGACTGTAGGGAGGATGGGGAACAATTTTTCAACCAATTTTCCTGATTTCCTCCTGTGTCATAAGGGCTGTATGGGGTTCGGCATTGTCATGGTGTAATCTGATGAGCTGACCCTGAAGCTCTGGTCTGTGGGTCTTGATGGCACGTCGCAACTTGTCCAACGACAAACAGTAACGGTCCCGGTTAATTGTGGAGCCAGGTTCCAAAAAGTCAATGAAAATATGATCCGAGAAGAAGGAGGCCATCAACTTTCGAGCTGCTGTTCGTGAAAGTCTTGGTTTCTTCTTCCGAGGGGAACCCGGATAACGCCACTCCATGGATCGGGTTTTGCTCTCAGGTTCGGACAAAAACAACCACGTTTCATCCTGGGTAATGACGCCGTCAAAACAGTTTCCACTCTTTAGTAAAGGTCTTCACGAGACCCTCACACTCATTCGTCCTCATCGTTTTCATTTCTCTTGTCTATAATCTAGGCACCCAACGTGAACAGATTTTTCTGTACCCTAGTGATTGTACCAGTGATACCACCCTACCCAATGACAAACTAGTCATTTTAGCAAGCTGTCGTGTCGTCACACATCTGTCATTTTGGATGATTTGATCAATGGTCTTCTTATTCGCATCACTCACTGCCGTCGATGGTCTACCGCATCGTGGATTGTCCAGTAGAGAGAAATGACCTCCTTTAAATCTCTGCAACCACCCTGCTGCGATCCACTGTGTCCTCCTCAGAAACAGGGAGCAACTTCCTGTGAATCGATGTGGCAGAGTCATCGCCGGTCTTGAAGAGGAACTCCCTTACGGACCGTTCTCGCAACCTGGGATCTACTTCACGGTCCATTATGGCTCACCTCTAAATAAAAGAAAATACTTTTATATACCAACTTGTAGCTAAATGTTCCAAGTATGTTCACAAAAAATTTCATTCTCCTCCTGCTAAAAATAAAAGAAAATTAGAGACGACTGTGTAAAACCTTTGAACGCCCTTTGTATGTGTGCGAGTGTGTTTTAGCGTTCGCTTTGACACTTAGTTCTGACATTTGGACAAATACGCAAATACCCTGGCTGGGTGGGATTTTACACCAAAGTGAATGGTATAAAAAATAAGCAATAAGGCCATTTTTAAACATGTACATTTACATATGCAACACAGAAAAACTGAATAAATGTCGAAAAATGTCAAAAAATCGGAAAATACGCATACGACACTGACACACAAGATTTCGGTGTGGTATACAGTGTAATCAAATTTTTTTTGTGACATAAGCACTATATAAATTTGTTGAAGAGCTCTTTGATACTCTCCTAGAAAGCTACAAGAGAGACTATTTGAACCACAGCACGAAAATGACAGATCTGTGTTTAAGACTGGAAGAAGGACCATGATACAGATTAGCCCCTAATACTACTTCTTGTACTTTAATATTTCCTACCTTTTTCGTACATTTAACCATTTTTCAATTGTTTCCTCCGGTAGTATCACTTTTGGCAAATTTGCTGCCTTAAGGGGAGCCGGAATGATCCATCTCCTCCATGTTTATTTTAGCAAATAGAAGGAACATTTTTTTTTCTAAAACCGTTAAACATATTGCTCTGAAATTTGGACTACATGTTCAGTTAATATTTCTCTTCAAAGTTATAATGCCATGTTAAGAAATATTTCTTAGTTTTTGTTTTAAAATTTTTAAAACAGATGCTAAAATAATGCACTTTTTCTTATATAACTCTTGAATTTTACAGTATTTTTTTACAATTTGTTATAAAAATGAAGGAAAAGAAGTAAACAATATAGCGTATAAATTTTATTGATATAGTGTTCGCAGTTTTTGAGAAAATGATCCCCAAAGCTGAAAACTTTAAAGTTAAGGGGAATGGCTTCCAAAGTTCTTTAATACATTCCTGCCCCATATAATGGATTATCAGCATCCTCTTCTTTTACCAGTGTTAGTTTCCTTTTCACTAGTCATTTCTTCCCTTTTACTGCATGTTGTAGGCTTTTGTCTCTTCTTCCTGCACCTCGTAGTCTTTCTTCATCAATTAGGCGCATTGTGGAAATGGTGTTGTGTCCTGGTTGGAAACCTAAACGTTTCAGCACATCACATTTGATAATGTCTCCTTCATTGTTGCCACTGTATCATACACTCCAAAATGCGCTGTTTATATCTGTACAAACACTCTTTTGGGAATCCTAATCCAAATTAAATTATTTACACTTTCATTTGGATTTTGTGTCTTCCCACGTAAACACTTTCCCAATAAACTTGGCTGTGATAAATCTCTGAGTATGGGCTTAATTACATCGATTACAACATTTGGCAAACTGTTTTTATGGGCATATTCCTTTCCTGATTGGTACTTACACCATGACTCATCACCTGTGGGCCACAGTGCGCGTTGCGGGTGCTCATTTGTTGATGCAGTATCAAAAAAGAATGCCCTTACTACTCTCCTCATATACTCAATGCTTCTTGAATTTTGCCTAATTGCACACCCATAATACCTCTGCAATCTATCAACAGCTTCATCTGTCAATCTTCCTCTTCCTCCAAGGGTCTTACCATCACTAAGTTTCGGGGGTCGTAATGTCTGCTTTAGTTTGCGCAAGCGAGCCCCCACGCGCTTCTGCACATGTCCAATGCACTCCTGTTTTTAATGTGAATTTCATTGCCACAAGGTTTGAGTTCCTCTACAGCTTTACTTCTCTTAGAATCACCATGTCCGAGATAATTAGTGTATCGTACATTATACCACTCCTGTGATCTGGAAAAAATTGCTTTCACTCCACTTCCATCGCTCCACTCGTGCCGTGAAAATTTGTTTTACAACTTTAACTATGTTCGCCCTTAGTATTGCCCTTACATCTACAATGTTTTGAGAGAATAGCAACATCAATTACATCTCCAATGGTAGCTGTCACAACTCCATTTAGAGATTTATGACCTCTACGTTGCCATGATCCGTCCAAAGCAACAGTTAAATCTCTACAATTCCCATTATCTGTCACAGCGTCTTCAACTGCTTTCTTCATTGTGGCTTGAGCAATATCTTCAGCAGAAGATCCCACCAATTCATTGTAAAATCCAAACTTGGTTGGTGGTTTTGGCAAGTTCATAATCCCACATAACATTGTCCCTGCAGCACTGCCTTGTCAATGCAACGCAAGCCATACACTAGCCTAACATTAATGTCATACACCTTCTTTCCACTATTACCACTACGAGGAATACTGTTAGAATTAAAAACGAAACTTCTTCAGCACATTTGTTACACTTCAATAACATTTTACTTGCCAAACCCATGTGTGAAGTTATTTTCAATTCCAGTCCTCTTTCTTTGCAAACTGGGCATAATACGTTATGTTTCAAAATATTAGAGAGAAATGAAATGTTAATTATTTCATTCATATCATTACTGTCACTTCTGTAGTTTTCAAATTTTTCTTTGTGGTACAATGTTTCTTGCAGCAAGAAGTTGTATCACATTCATTTGGAGTAGTCGGTGAAGCAGTCTGAACAGCATCTCCCTTCGAAACAACGAAAGATTTCTTCTTCCACTCATTGTGCCTTTCTTAAACACTCGATTGCTGAAAGTGGGCATATTGATATCCACAAGCCAAATACGTAAAACAGGTACGAGCAAAATGCGTCAAATACGCAAAATTGAACAGCTAAACAACACAAAACAAACTTCACAAGTCAACACACACGGTATAGCGTTTATGTTTACCGATATGAACAGTCACCTGGCACAGATAAAGCCATACAACATTGGAAAACAAAACACTGTATAATTCCGCAAAGATACCCTGCTTGCAGCCAGCGAGCGGCGCCGTCAGAGGTGACACATCAAGTCGTTACAACCGTTTACGCGGCGAGTCAACTTTGCAGCGATAAAAAACAGTTAGAATTCACTTAGAAGGGTAAAACTTGATTTGTTTTATTCAGAAAACTCCAAATGATTTTATTATGAAAAATAAACAAAAAACCTTAATTTTGTCATTTTCATCGTTCCGGCTCCCCTTAATGCACGTTGGCGATGGATGATCGAATTTACGGTCAGTGCAGTTACTGCATCATATCCCCACAAGTTGAAGCAAGGCCCAGGGAGTAGACGTAGCATATCCCCGATGTTATTCAATACGTATATTGAGCAAGCAGTAAAGGAAACAAAAGAAAATTTTAGAGTAGGAATTAAAATCCATGGAGAAAAAATAAAAAACTGAGGAAATGAGACACTTAAAATAGTAAAGGAGTTTTGCTATTTGGGAAACAAAATAACTGATGATGTCGAAGTAGAGAGGATATAAAATGTAGGTTGGCTATAACAAAGAAAGCGTTTCTGAAGAAGAGAAGTTTGTTAACATCGAGTATAGATTTGAGTGTCAGGAAGTCCTTTCTGAAATTGTTTGTATGGAGTGTAGAGATGTATGGAAGTGAAACATGGGCGATAAATGGTTTTGACAAGAAGAGGTTAGAAGCTTTCGAAATGTGGTTCTACAGAAGAATGCTAAAGATTTGATGGGTGGATCACGTAACCAATGAGAAGGTACTGAACGGAATTGGGGAGAAGAGGAATGTGTGGCACAACCTGATTAGAAGAAGGGACCGTTTGGTAGGACACGGTCTGAGGCATCAACGGATCACCAATGTGATATTGGAGGGAAGTGTGGGGGGTAAAAATCGTAGAGGGAGACAAAAAGGTGAATAGAGTAAGCAGATTCCGAGGATGTAGGTTGCAGTAGTTACTCGGAGATGAAGAGGTTTGTACAGGATAGAGATGTTTGTACAGGATAGAGTAGAATGGAGAGCTGCATCAAACCGATCTCTGGAATGAAGACGACAACAACAACAACATTTCCTAACAATGGCAATGTGTGGTAGATTAATCTCATCTGAATGATCAGTGTCATGCAGATAATTATAGGTACCTGCGTGCGACCTCATGTGTCCATCCTGCTTTTAACATTTTACTGTCATCTGTTATTATAAATTAAAAATGTAAGTAATTACTCTCTTGCTATAAAGTGGTTTGGGTGTCATTTAAAGAAACTTCCTCCAGTTGTATGCCATGAACCATACAGAAAAGAAACCACGTCTTCCCTACCACCACTGGCCCTGGAGCATTCACATCACATGTTCATAAAATAGTGTAATTACAGACAAATTCAGAAGTTATAACCAGAAAGTGTTATCATCTCGCGCCTTTACCGGGACGTTTGTATGATACTACATTTGACATATGGAAGTCTAATACAAAAAGTTATATATGTGTCCACAATTATTAATTATTTACCATGGAACTTGGTTACGCAAACTTGTGATGTTGATGTGTGCTAGTATAAAGAAAAAATATGTATTTTGAGTCCTTTAGTATTATAGAAGGTGCATCTTCATTGGAAAGAGGACCTAAATCTAGGTAACGCATGTTTTTTTTTTTATAGGAATACACGTTACTTCTGCTTAAAAAGATACTAAAGTCGTCCGCAAACTATAATGACCCTAGGGCAGCATTATCACATCGTTCCACGTGGTTGTCGGGCTTGGGGGCTGCGTCTCAAATATTTTCCAGACATCTGGGCTGATGCTTTAATAAATACGCACGGGTAAGCATGCATATTTGTGTGCGGAGTAGCAATGTGCGTGTTGCTTGCCTTTGCTGGTCTCCTCGCCTCCACGCCGTGGCCCTGGGGTATCCACTTCACGGCACGTTTTAGACGGTAGTGGTAGTGTGCAATACCACACATCTACCTTTAAGAAAGAAGAGACTATCAGGATGTAAAAAAATCACCATGAAGCGTTATTCAAATTGGTCCCAAATTGATATTCATACTAGTATCAACGGAAAATGAAAAATTGTCAACTTTGGCGACCGATGGATGAATTTTTGATATTGCAGCGCAAGTCCACCGCGCAGTAGGCAAGGATAGTACGTGTCTGCGAACTTCGTTCTGTGTACTCAGTTGGGCAGCAACAGCGACTCGTAGAGAAGTGCATGAAGTACATACGCATTTACACAGGACGTGTAGGTGGGCTCGTAGAAGCCGGTTGGAGTAATCACCAAATTGTTCGACACTGAAAAGGAGCGATGCCACCGTTCGGCGATGTTGGCAGGAATGGATGAACTGTGGCCGAGCACAGCGTCAAGAGGGAAGCAGTGGACCTAGAGAGACGACAGACCTTTTCGACCGATCAATCGCCAGAGAGGCACTCAGAGTCTCGGATTCATCGTTGTCATAGATCCGATGGGCAATCTGTGCTTCAGTGACCATAAGAGCCACTAATAGGTGGCTCATTGAAAGGACGGACAGCTCACGGCGCCGACTACCCCTGACCTCTCTACGCCAACAAGCCCGCTTGCCGGTGGTGTCAGGTACATTCGGCCCTGGAATCTCATTGACTGGAGTGGATTTGTCTCCACTGATGAGTTCCGATTCGCACTGAACCCCGATCACCAGCGAAGACGTGTCTGGAGAACGTCAGGAGAGCGGTAGGATACCGCCCTGAAAGTGTCCGCCATACGGCCCGACAGCCACGAGTGATGGTCGGGGGTACTATTTCATTTCATAGTAGGCACCCTTTGGTTGTCATCTGCGGCACCTTTACAGCACAGCGGTACGTCGACGATATTCTACGCCCCGTTTGTTGCCCTCCTAACCATATTGGGCATTACAGTTGAGCACGATAATGCCCGCCAGCACAGGCCAAGAGTTTCTACGGCTTGTCTTCGTTCTTGGTAAGCCCTACCTTGGCCAGCAACGTCGCCGGGTCCCTCCCCTGTTGAGAACGTTTGGAGCTTTGTGGCAGCAGGGCTTTGCAGCCGGCTAGGGATTTTGACGATCTAACGCAGAAAGGCATCTAATAACCTATCAATCAAAGCAAAACCGAGTAACTGCTTGCATAAGGGGCAGGTATGGACAAACGCGTTGTTAACTTGCTCAATTTGTGAAGTACTTTCTCTTAAACAAAATGGCTCTAAGGACTGTGGGACTTAACATCTGAGGTCATCAGTCCCCTAGACTTAGAACTATTTAAACCTAACTAACCTAAGGACCTCACACGCATCTGTGCCCTAGGCAGGATTCGAACCTGCGACCGTAACAGCAGCACGGTTCCGGACTGAAGCGCCTAGAACCACTCGGTCACAGCGGCCGGCTTTCTCTTGAACAAATTGCCCAATTTTTCTGAAAAGTGAAATAATTTTTTGTTGGTACATGAACATCACATGTACCTATTTCGCTCCCATTTGGATAATTCCTTCGTGTTGCGTCTTTTTTTTAAAGTGTATAATGATTTGATAATGATGGAAGGATGTGTTTTTCTATTCGTCTAATCGTTTCGTCGGCCACTAGTGGTATCAGAAACACGTTCATTTCCGTGTAGTGTGTCGCTCAAACGTATAGTCCGCTCCCAGAGCTTTTTTTTAACGTGTTAAGAATATGAAAAAAATAGTGTCAATAATTCTGATAAAACAGAGGTGAGTCCTAGCTACGTTTCTGGTAATGATATAGAGCAAACTATACCTTCCTTCTACGTGCAGGTTGAATTGTTTGTCAAGCAGAGGTAGACCATTACCTGTTAACGTTCTCATATACGAGGGTAAGTCAATTATTATGCTCAATTTTATTACGCATGCTTTGTTTATTTGTTGTTATATCTTTGCAATTTTCAAGCTTCTAGGTTAGTTTCGTTATCGCTGCCGTGCTGTTAATCATGGCTGCTCCGCTGTCTATTTGTGCCAAAGAAGAGCAACGTTCAGTGATCCGTTTTTTTGTGGGCGGAAGGTGTATCAGGGGCCGAAATTCATCGAAGACTTTCGGTAAAGTACGGCAACAGTGTTCTGCCACAACGGAGTGTCTACGAATAGACTGAAAAATTCCGAAATGGTTGCAACTGTGCTACTAACGATGAAGGAGCCGGACGACCGTCTACCGCCACAAATGAAGAAACCATTGAGCGTTCACGTGAAATGATTCTCTCAGACAGACTATTAACTATTGACGAAGTGGCACATCGTCTGCAAATTAGTCACGGTTCTCCCTACGATATCATCTACAATAGACTTGGGTTTCATAAAGTTCGTTCAAGATGGGTCCCATAACAACTCACACAGTTGCATAAACAAACGCGCTTGGACATCTGCAAAAAATGTTTGGATCGCTACGGTAACGAAGAGGACAACTTCTTAGACAGGATCATTACTGGTGACGAAACGTAGATCCATCATTATGAGCCGGAGAGTAAACGGCAGAGTATGGAATGGAAACATCCAAATTCTCCGTGCAAGAAAAAGTTCAAGACCCAACCGTCCCCAGGAAAATTGATGCTTACAATTTTTAGGGACGCACAAGGTCCAGTATTGGAATATTATGGGGAAAGGGGCACAACAATAAACAGTGTACGTTACAGTGAGATGCTTACTGCCAAGGTAAAGCTTGCAATTCGAAGCAAACGCCGAGGATTGTTTCAAATGGCTCTGAGCACTATGGGACTTAACATCTGAGGTCATCAGTCCACTAGAACTTAGAACTACTTCAACCTAACCAACCTAAGGACGTCACATACATCCATGCCCGAGGCAGGATTCGAACCTGCGACCATAGCGGTCGCTCGGCTCCAGACTGTAGCGCCTAGAACCGCTCGCGCCGAGCATTGTTGTGTTATTGCACGGCAGTGCCCGTCCACGTACTGCTGCCCACACTGCTGAAACGCTCCAGAAACTCAACTTTGAGGTACTGGATCATCCTCCTGCCCCTTCTATCACTTGTTAGGTCCACTCGAACAGGCATTATGGGGCCGTCGATTTGCCTCAGACGAAACTGTGAAAAAGCGGTGCATTTCTGGCCCGCAGCTCAACCGAGAACCTTCTTTTATGAGGGCATCCGCAGGTCCAAGTGCGTTGAAACGCAATGAGACGATGTCGAAAACTGATGTTCTTGTAAGTTTCCTATTTGAGTACAATAAAATTTTATCACTACTTTGCGGATAATAATTGACTTACCCTCCTATGTAGCGCTAAGATCATTCTGTAACTTGTCCACAGTGGAAGTGATACTAGATTAGATGTTGTTGATTGTGACATTTTTTCTGGTTATGATCACCGAAATTAACCACGCGTCTAGTACTCGGATGGGTGACTGTCCGGGAATAACCGCGTGTCGGTGGTTATAAGGAAGCATAAGTAATCCAAGTTGGGTTCAGGTGAAAGACTTGCACCAGCCCTCGTGCTGGACATTTTATGACCGCTAAAGTTAGAATTCATAGGTGCTACATTTTTAGCTGTATGTGTACGTGTTGTGGAGGGCTCTACTTTTAATGGACTATTCGGCAATGGCAGGATGCAACACCAGACCCCGATACTCTAAAATACAACAAGGCCCTATAATGTTTTCTAAAACAACGTACTGTATGCCTATAGTTTTAACGTGGAAATCGATGACATAAAAAAACGACGATACCCTGGCAGCTGTTTAGTGGCTGATCTTATGGTGGAATTCGAAACTCCTCCACCGGACATCAGACTGACAGAATTAAAGTAAGTACTAGTGACTTGTGTGGCTGCATATACATCGCATATGATCAGGTCCGGTAATTGGTTAAAATGCTGTGCTTTGTATGTCTACAGTTGTTAACTATTTAACATTATTATTTAACCAACAACAAATGAAAGATCGGTCACAATTTTGTATGTGCGTATAATATGTACATTCAAAAAGGCGGACCCATCCTTCGTTCATTAGTAGTTTCTGCAAGAATGGGAACTGACCTTTCATCTCCGATGCGATGTAGTTAAGTAACACCTGCCCACGTTACTACTTACAGAAACAAGAGTGGGGGACTTGCTTTTTTATTCCCTTCCAGCTATGACTGGAAGAAAAAGTGTTTCCAGGTGTGTTGTACTGCAAACGTTTGTTTCATACTGCTAATGTAAGTATGCTGTTGTAAATAAATACCTACAGTTGGCCTCCGAATGTATAATTATTTATCACAACCACAAGGTATTTATGATTTTCAGATTTAATCAACACTCTGTGACATTTACCACGTTGGTTTATTAAATGTGGGCTATAAATGTATTTATGGTTCTCTGATTTCTTTTATCTCACGCAAAATGTGCACTGGCTATTGACGTCACTCCTCAGTAGTGTTTTCATGAAATGAGCATTCTCTGATTTGAGTTCACTAATACTAGCATGTTGATTGAATCTATTGGTACCTAGTGCAGCATTGCGTTATTGATTTCTTGAGAGATGTCTTCTACGTAGGTGTGTTTTATAAAAGATTAACTGGCACGAAATACGGCTAGCAAACTTATAAAACCACATTATGTGGTTTGCTCGTCTGTCTGAGACCCGTACCAGATTGGGTGAATAGACGTAGAATATAATCACCGAGCACCGTATCTTAAACTTGTCATCTATAAACAAATTACCCGGCACAGTGGTGTCAGAGGAAAACATCACATGTAATGTCTTTGGAATTCTGTGGATCATTTGAAATTATGTTAATAGCAGTAGCCACACTGGAATTTTGCTGTAGTTATAATGCGAGATTTATAGCAATGTTGCATATACTAATAATATTGCAGGGTTCGTTTTGTGTAGATGTCGTAATTATAAATATGTGCCTTCATTCCACATGAGAGTGCTGCCTGGCTGAAAAGGGTCACCCACACATAAGCACGAGTTTTAAAAGCGTGACGGTTAGCAGAGGAGGGGGGCGTTATTACTTACTGGCCTAGAGCAAAAGAGAAGTAGGGAGGGGAGTGCTTGGCGCTTAAACTGTTGGCAACGTTTATCTGCAAAGGCGACAACAGACTTTCTCTGGTGGGTGTGCTGGCGTCTGCGGGCTTTCGTGCCAGCCACCAGGCCAGAAACAATTACGCATACAATGTGCAAACCTCTCTATTGTTACTGAGGAGTGTTTGGCGGTATGTGGAGTTCTCTCTTTCATGGCGAGGGCTTCGGTGGCAGCCGCTGCCTCTCGAGGATTTCCGTATCTTACCAGCATCTCACTTGGATCACTCAGCTCTTCGTAATGTCTATTTGTAGCAATTTTTGGTATATCCAACGGCTAGATCTGTTTGCCATTATTACTGTGGGCGGGAGATCCCTGGACTATAACTAATATAGTACCAATATCTCTCATGTCAGCCATCAGGCCAGAGAGGATTGCATTGCTACTTTCTCACCCAATGGTGGAGTGGTTCGGAGAGAGAGAGAGAGAGAGAGGGGCGGGGGGGGGGGGGGGGGGCGGCGGCTCTGTTTGTGTCTACAACCTACACGTCGGAGTCCGAGGGGTGGCCTGTCCTACAGGCGGCAAGCTTCTGGCTCGGATTGTTACAGAATGCTTCCCTCTGTAGAAGTGCTGTACTAAACATACAATGTATTTGGCTGAAGGCATCAGACGTCACATAATCTGGTAATGCATTGAGGCTTTATGTGTCTATTGTACTATGGTATTTCTGATATGTACACTATCTTTAGTTAGAAACTGCTAGTGCTTGTATAACTTGCTATTACATAATTAATATGACGTCAAAGACACTAGTAATGTAGTGGTGGCTTAACAGCAGTCGGGACCATGATGCGTTGCGCCTACCTGAGAGCATCATTGACTCCGACGCGACGTGATTCTGCGAGACGACGTGATGCGATGCAATGCGATGTTCACGTGATGTACAGAGCATTGGGTTGGAACTCGCACAATTTGGTAATACGAAAACGAGTGCAAAATAAGTAAAGACGGGGGAAACACGAAAATATGTGGAAGACAAGAAAAAATACGTAAAATAGCCATAGCTATACAACTCAAGCGACGAGACTCTGTGATTTCTTACTAACAAAAATAGGCAGATCCTGATTCTCTCCCTATGCTGCCCAGCTCGTGAGTGAACTCCACCTACCCACGTATGCCCCCCAATTAGAATAGATGAAGACGGGGAGATGGAGAGGAGAGGGTGCTTTATCCTCAATTATCCAGGGGGAGGGGAGGGGTTTCCCACGACTTAATTCTCTCAAAGTGGCTGTCACGGATTCCTGCCAATTTCATGTCTCACTACTTCTATAAAGTTATATAATTACGTCTAATATAACTCGCACGAATGCGTGAGATATGCGTGCGGGGAGGGCCCCCTTGTGTGACCTTGATCAATCTGTGACAGTTCGCCGGAGGGTAGGTGAGCCCAGGTGTGCAACGTCACACTGGATGTGCTGGAACTAGCACTGCTATGCTACTTACGCTATTTCAGTGTAAGCGGTATAGATTTATTTAAGTCTTGTTTTGTCAAGTATTGCATTTTTAAGTCGTGTATCTTTTCATACTGGGGTGCGATATTATGGTCTTCGTGAATTGTTTGCACTTGACCATCGTACAGTGTTCATTGACCTACAAACATCTCATTAAATTCCATGTCCTGAAGGTCAACTCCATCCTATATTCTGTCATTTGTGCCTAAATCGAACACAGTAAATCTATCGTTTAATATCGTATTGGGGTTTTGTGCTCAGTTCCCGTGCCTGCAGAAAAATAACAATGAATTAAGGATGGTTCGCTTTTTTTTTTTTTTTTGGAAGCGTACGAATTATTGTTTTGTTTTATTACCCAAAAATGTTTCACCACACTTGTGACATCCTCAGTGGTTTTTTTATATTCTCCTAAAATACATACATAGGTGCTATTTTTAGGTTAATCATTTGAAGTGTTATCATTTAAATTATTTGTACATTTTATCTTTTATTTTACATTGTGTGTGTCTTGTGCCTGCCAAACAAAATCTGCCACAACTCCAAGTACACCATGTCATCTACAAACATGAGGGATGTTAGAAAATCGTGTCTATTGATTTTTTTGTTTATTATCCAATATTTAAAATGTATACTCTGATAAAATGCCAGAATTTTTTTCTGATGAAATAAATTGTTTCATATACCCGTTTTTGGTCTTAGCATTGTAGTATTTTGGTAGTCCTTTGGCATATGCCACAAATTTTACCAGAACACACATTTTAAAGATTGGATAACAAACAACAAAATCAGTAGAGGCGATTTTCTAACATCCCACATGTTTACGGATGTCATGGTCTACTTAGAGATGTGTCCGATTTTTTTTGGCAGCCACAGGACACACAAAATAAAAATAAAAGGTAAAGTGCACATACAGTTTAGTTGGTAACAAAATCTGATGTATCATATTCGTTAACCTAAATATCAGCTGTATGTGTGTATTTCAGTAAAATAATTCAAAAAACCTTTTGGATATCACCACTGTGGTGAAACGAGTTTGGGTGATAAAACAAAACAATAATTTGTGCGCTTGCAGAAAGGGGAACTCATCCTTAAATCATTATTAGTCTGCAATTTACATTTGCTTTGGCATGTAGAACAACAATATATGTTCGTAATTGAAGTATAGTGTGCAACATGCAGCTGAAGAAATATCTGCATGTTTTCCACCAATGGAGCCAGGACAGTGCGGAAAATTCTAGCTCTTTCCTAAATGATTTGCTATCCTGGACCAGTCATCCAAGCGGTGCATCGAATGAGTTTGACATAGACTCTAGGGGAAAGAAACAAAACGACGCACTATGAAGGAAATATACGAAGGGACGGAAATCGGTAAATGTAATGTGCATGAACAGGCAAACTAGGTATTATAATTTCAGACAAATTAGATGGTTATTTCAAGAGACAAAGCTTACAAATTTAGCAAGTCAGTCCACCTCTGGCCCTTATGCCAACAGTTGTTCTGCTTGACACTGATTGATAGAATCGTTTGATGTCCTCCTGACGCACGTTAGATCGTCAAAACTCCGAGTTGCGTGGAGGGCCCTGACCATAAAGCTCAAACCAGTTGAGGAGAAATCCGGTGACGCTGTTGACCAGTGTGCGGTTTGGGATGCGGTCGGGCACTATCTGGCTGAAACGTGAACCAAACTGGCTTTCCAGGAAGGTCAGCAAATGAGGTGCAGAATATCGTCAACGTGCCGCTGTGCTGTAAGGGTGCCGCGGATGACAACCGGAGGGGTCCTGCTATGAAAAGAAATGGCATCCCAGTTCCATCACCCAGGCTGTCGGGCCACATGGCGGGCGACAGTCGGGTTGGTATCCCACTACTGTTCGTGGCGTCTCGAGTCACGTCTTCGCTGACCATCGGGGCTCAGCTCGAAGTGGGACCCACCACTGAAGACAATTTTGCGCCCCCTCTCTGCCTGACGGGCCCACTGTGAGCAGTCCGTCCTGTGACGCGGTGTGATGAGCGCCTGTTACTCGGCCGTGCCAGTGCGCGAGCAGTCTGCACCACTGCTGCTCTCAGCGTGGCGAGAGTGAATTCCGCGATCGCGGGTTCTCCTCTGCTCTGTCATCTTGCGTGTCAACAGCTCGACGTTTTTACAACGTAGTACCGTTTTTGCCGCGTTCCACGATGGAAGGTAGTCAGCGTAGCACATTGGTAAAGCGCCTGGGACTGGCAGGTGATTGGACACGAGAACTGTGGGCAAGCGGGTGTCCAGCTGAGTCGCGTGGTCAGTCGCGGCGGCCTTACATAACGTGTTGACTGTTGGCCCGCGCGTCGGCGGTAACAGCCGTGAAATGGGAAGCCGCCTCTCTCGTCTCCGCTCTTCCTGACTCACCTGCTAAAAGCGGACCCGCACACCTCGCCGGTCACACTCCACGTAATGTCGTTTGCGAATACGCTATATACCTTTTTAATAAAAGCCATCATTCTTTCGGCTGCTTTGTAGTTGGGCACCGCTATTCCCCGAGTTGTGACATCTTTTCAGCCCTGCGTAATTACGGTACCCTCTATAATTGGCTCTACTAATTTTCTTCTGTACTGCTCCTTACGACGCCAGCTTAACCGAGTGCCGTAGCAGGTGTCCCGTTAACGTCGTTATCAGGAGGAGGAAAACTGGCGTTCTACGGATCGGAGCGTGGAATGTCAGATCCCTTAATCGGGCAGGTAGGTTAGAAAATTTAAAAAGGGAAATGGATAGGTTAAAGTTAGATATAGTGGGAATTAGTGAAGTTCGGTGGCAGGAGGAACAAGACTTCTGGTCAGGTGACTACAGGTTTATAAACTCAAAATCAAATAGGGGTAATGTAGGAGTAGGTTTAATAATGAATAGGAAAATAGGAATGCGGGTAAGCTACTACAAACAGCATAGTGAACGCATTATTGTGGCCAAGATGCACACAAAGCCCACGCCTACTACAGTAGTACAAGTTTATATGCCAACTAGCTCTGCAGATGACGAAGAAATTGAAGAAATGTACGATGAAATAAAAGAAATTATTCAGATAGTTAAGGGAGACGAAAATTTAATAGTAATGCGTGACTGGAATTCGAGTGTAGGAAAAAAGAGAGAAGGAAACATACACTCCTGGAAATTGAAATAAGAACACCGTGAATTCATTGTCCCAGGAAGGGGAAACTTTATTGACACATTCCTGGGGTCAGATACATCACATGATCACACTGACAGAACCACAGGCACATAGACACAGGCAACATAGCATGCACAATGTCGGCACTAGTACAGTGTATATCCACCTTTCGCAGCAATACAGGCTGCTATTCTCCCATGGAGACGATCGTAGATATGCTGGATGTAGTCCTGTGGAACGGCTTGCCATGCCATTTCCACCTGGCGCCTCAGTTGGACCAGCGTTCGTGCTGGACGTGCAGACCGCGTGAGATGACGCTTCATCCAGTCCCAAACATGCTCGATGGGGGACAGATCCGGAGATCTTGCTGGCCAGGGTAGTTGACTTACACCTTCTAGAGCACGTTGGGTGGCACGGGATACATGCGGACGTGCATTGTCCTGTTGGAACAGCAAGTTCCCTTGCCGGTTTAGGAATGGTAGAACGATGGGTTCGATGACGGTTTGGATGTACCGTGCACTATTCAGTGTCCCCTCGACGATCACCAGAGGTGTACGGCCAGTGTAGGAGATCGCTCCCCACACCATGATGCCGGGTGTTGGCCCTGTGTGCCTCGGTCGTATGCAGTCCTGATTGTGACGCTCACGTGCACGGCGCCAAACACGCATACGACCATCATTGGCACCAAGGCAGAAGCGACTCTCATCGCTGAAGACGACACGTCTCCCTTGGTCCCTCCATTCACGCCTGTCGCGACACCACTGGAGGCGGGCTGCACGATGTTGGGGCGTGAGCGGAAGACGGCCTAACGGTGTGCGGGACCGTAGCCCAGCTTCATGGAGACGGTTGCGAATGGTCCTCGCCGATACCCCAGGAGCAACAGTATCCCTAATTTGCTGGGAAGTGGCGGTGCGGTCCCCTACGGCACTGCGTAGGATCCTACGGTCTTGGCATGCATCCGTGCGTCGCTGCGGTCTAGTCCCAGGTCGACGGACACGTGCACCTTCCGCCGACCACTGGCGACAACATCGATGTACTGTGGAGACCTCACGCCCCACGTGTTGAGCAATTCGGCAGTACGTCCACCCGGCCTCCCGCATGCCCACTATACGCCCTCGCTCAAAGTCCGTCAACTGCACATAAGGTTCACGTTCACGCTGTCGCGGCATGCTACCAGTGTTAAAGACTGCGATGGAGCTCCGTATGCCACGGCAAACTGGCTGACACTGACGGCGGCGGTGCACAAATGCTGCGCAGCTAGCGCCATTCGACGGGCAACACCGCGGTTCCTGGTGTGTCCGCTGTGCCGTGCGTGTGATAATTGCTTGTACAGCCCTCTCGCAGTGTCCGGAGCAAGTATGGTAGATCTGACACACCGGTGTCAATGTGTTCTTTTTTCCATTTCCAGGAGTGTAGTAGGTGAATATGGATTGGGGCTAAGAAATGAAAGAGGAAGCCGCCTAGTAGAATTTTGTACAGAGCACAACTTAATCATAGCTAACACTTGGTTTAAGAATCATGAAAGAAGGTTGTATACATGGAAGAACCCTGGAGACACTAAAAGGTATCAGATAGATTAAATAATGGTAAGACAGAGATTTAGGAACCAGGTTTTAAATTGTAAGACATTTCCAGGGGCAGATGTGGACTCTGACCATAATCTATTGGTTATGAGCTGTAGATTAAAACTGAAGAAACTACAAAAAGGTGGGAATTTAAGGAGATGGGACCTGAATAAACTGACTAAACCAGAGGTTGTACATAGTTTCAGGGAGAACATAAGGGAACAATTGACAGGAATAGGGGAAAGAAATACAGTAGAAGAAGAATGGGTAGCTCTGAGGGATGAGGTAGTGAAGGCAGCAGAGGATCAAGTAGGTAAAAAGACGAGGGCTACTAGAAATCCTTGGGTAACAGAAGAAATATTGAATTTAATTGATGAAAGGAGAAAATATAAAAATGCAGTAAATGAAGCAGGCAAAAAGGAATACAAACGTCTCAAAAATGAGATAGACAGAAAGTGCAAAATGGCTAAGCAGGGATGGCTAGAGGACAAATGTAACGATGTAGAAGCTTATCTCACTAGGGGTAAGATAGATACTGCCTACAGGAAAATTAAAGAGACCTTTGGAGAGAAGAGAACCACGTGTATGAATATCAAGAGCTCAGATGGCATCCCAGTTCTAAGCAAAGAAGGGAAGGCAGAAAGGTGGAAGGAGTATATAGAAGGTTTATACAAGAGCGATGTACTTGAGGACAATATTATGGAAATGGAAGAGGATGTAGATGAAGACGAAATGGGAGATTCGATACTGCGTGAAGAGTTTGACAGAGCACTGAAAGACCTGAGTCGAAACAAGGCCCCCGGAGTAGACAACATTCCATTAGAACTACTGACGGCCTTGGGAGAGCCAGTCATGACAAAACTCTACCAACTGGTGAGCAAGATGTATGAGACAGGCGAAATACCCTCAGACTTAGAGAAGACTATAATAATTCCAATCCCAAAGAAAGCAGGTGTTGACAGATGTGAAAATTACCGAACTATCAGTGTAATAAGTCACAGCTGCAAAATACTAACGCGAATTCTTTACAGACGAATGGAAAAACTGGTAGATGCGGACCTCGGGAAGGATCAGTTTGGATTCCGTAGAAATGTTGAAACACGTGAGGCAATACTGACCTTACGACTTATCTTGGAAGAAAGATTAAGAAAAGGCAAACCTACTTTTCTAGCATTTGTAGACTTAGAGAAAGCTTTTGACAATGTTGACTGGAATACTCTTTTTCAAATTCTAAAGGTGGCAGGGGTAAAATACAGGGAGCGAACGGCTATTTACAATTTGTACAGAAAACAGATGGCAGTCATAAGAGTCGAGGGGCATGAAAGGGAAGTAGTGGTTGGGAAAGGAGTGAGACAGGGTTGTAGCCTCTCCCCGATGTTATTCAATCTGTATATTGAGCAAGCAGTAAAGGAAACAAAAGAAAAATTTGGAGTAGGTATTAAAATTCATGGAGAAGAAGTAAAAACTTTGAGGTTCGCCGATGACATTGTAATTCTGTCAGAGACGGCAAAGGACTTGGAAGAGCAGTTGAACGGAATGGACAGTGTCTTGAAAGGAGGATATAAGATGAACATCAACAAAAGCAAAACGAGGATAATGGAATGTAGTCAAATTAAATCGGGTGATGCTGAGGGGAATTAGATTAGGAAATGAGACACTTAAAGTAGTAAAGGAGTTTTGCTATTTAGGAAGTAAAATAACTGATGATGGTCGAAGTAGAGAGGATATAAAATGTAGACTGGCAATGGCCAGGAAAGCGTTTTTGAAGAAGAGAGATTTGTTAACATCGAATATAGATTTATGCATCAGGAAGTTGTTTCTGAAAGTATTTGTTTGGAGTGTAGCCATGTATGGAAGTGAAACATGGACGATAAATAGTTTGGACAAGAAGAGAATGGAAGCTTTCGAAATGTGGTGCTACAGAAGAATGCTGAAGATAAGGTGGATAGATCACGTAACTAATGAGGAGGTATTGAATAGGATTGGGGAGAAGAGAAGTTTGTGGCACAACTTGACTAGAAGAAGGGATCGGTTAGTAGGACATGTTCTGAGGCATCAAGGGATCACAAATTTAGCATTGGAGGGCAGCGTGGAGGGTAAAAATCGTAGAGGGAGACCGAGAGATGAGTACACTAAGTAGATTCAGAAGGATGTAGGTTGCAGTAGGTACTGGGAGATGAAGAAGCTTGCAAAGGATAGAGTAGCATGGAGAGCTGCATCAAACCAGTCTCAGGACTGAGGACAACAACAACAACAGTGTGTTAGCTTAGGGATTGATGACTGTATCAGTTAATTCCCATAAGATTTCACACTCTTTTTTTCAATTGTGCTAGTCTGTTTCGGATAGCTTCCTTGCTTCGACCACCGTTCGTAATCTTGCTTCGTAGACGGCAGAAGAATACTTTGATTGGTGTTTTGTCCGCACGTGTTATGTTCTCCTCCTGTTGCTCATCGTCACTGTTTTCTTCCTGCCAGCGCCTCTCACCACGTCTCCTAAGTCTATTTTACGTCCCGAGAAAAGAGCCAAGTTGCCTATGAATCGCAGCATTGCCTTCTCTTATTCCTCTTCCGAAATATCCTTTCCCATACTTCATTGCTTGTTTGATTTACAAATTGAACAACAGTGGTGGTACCAATCTTTTAAGTGGGGTTAGGGCATCAAATGGGCAGTCCTGGAGTAGGAGAGGCACCACAGGACTTTTTTTTTAATTTCCACTGTATACTTTTACTAGTAAATTCATAAAACTTTGTCAGCATGACCAGGAAGGACTCAGGATTCACGCTATAGCAGTGGAAGTTCAAAAACATATCAAAATAAATTTTCTTTACATGTGAAATTTCGTTTTTTTTCACTTATTTGTTGCATTTGTTGTCACAGGTACACTTCTCTTCATAAGTAAGAGAGGTTCTTCGATGAATTTTGCACGCCATATAAACCATACTTACAGGTGTATGAAACACCAAATCTATCAAAAATAGTGGAAAAAATTGAGGTAGTTAACTATAAAATTTGAGTTTTTTCTAAACTTCAAGTTTAAAAAGTAACAGCTCATTCATTGTTTCATAAATTAAATAAACTGACTTACGTACACCTGTAACCATGGTTTGTATGCTGTGCAAAATTCATCGAAGAATCTCACTTACTTATGAAGAAAATTGTACCTACAGCAACAAATAGAGCCAAGTGAAAAAAATGATGGAATTTGACATGTAAAAAAAAATGTTTTGCTATATTTTTGAACTTCCTCTGCTATGAGTGTGAATCCTGAATCCTTCCTGGTCATGCTGACAAAATCTTATGAATTTATTTGTAAAAGTAAGACAGTAAAATTAAAATGTCCTGTGGTGCTTCTTCTGCTCCAAGTCGGCCCGTTTGACGTCCTATGCCCCTTAAGGACAGTGAACACCTTGTTTCACATTGCACTGTCGAAGGATGTGTGGAGGAAGGATGTGTGGAGGTCAATAAATGCTAGGAAGCTATTCTGATTTTTCTTTGATTTACTTTCAGTTTCTAAGCGCAACGTCAGAGTTACTGATCTGGTAGCATTTCCCTTTCGTTCACCTCGATACCGGAATGGTGAGCGCGACGGAATGCCATGCAAAGGGGCCAGGGCTCGATTCCCGGCTGGGTCGGAGATTTTCTCCGCTCAGGGACTGGTTGTCGTGTTGTCTTCATCATCATGATATCATCCCCATCGACACGCAAGTTGCCGAAGTGGCGTCAACTAAAAAGACTTGCACCAGGCCACTTTTCTACCCAACGGGAGGCCCTAGCCACACGCCATTTCATTTCCCTTTCCAAATGAAACTGATCTTTAATAACCACACGCCCGCAATTCTGGGCTGTTGTGATTATATTGACAAATATATATTTCGATGAGTCATATGTGAACTCAGTGTCCCAATATTCTGCTCTCGTAGTTACAAAAACTATTCCTGATTGCCTTTGCTAGGTCTAAGTTTTTTCTTAAAGAACATATTCCATACAGCGTTGGGTTAGCCGTACTCATTCATATAATACTCGCTGTATTAGTGGACTGTTTAATGAACATTTACGTTCAAATTCATTTAGACGATGAGGGCATAGACGAGAAAAGGCTGCAACTCCGGAGAAGGAAGACCATCCCGGCATTTGCATTGAGTCTTTTAGGGAACTGTGGTAAAGCGTAATCATGATGACAGGACGGAAATTTGACATCGTGGACAAGCGAAAGATTAAGAGCTTCAGAAAACTAGATGAAAATATGCCGTGTTAGGCGTCCGACTTAGAAGTAGCTGTAAAGTCGACAAAAAAAGAGTGCTTTGAACGGAAATGCAAGGAGGCCCAGGAGCCTACATATCATACCTTGTCGTATGAGAAATAACTTGAACCAAAGATTCTGAAACGGCTCCACGAAGGATAAACACAGGAAACTTCTGATCACAAAAGATGAACACGTTGCCCGACGGGTTGAACACTTCAAGGAAACCTTATATCTGTCCAAGCTACTTAAAGCTCACAACTTCGAAAATGATCCACAAATGCGAGACCTAATTGTAAAAACGCGTCATACCGTAGGAGGAGAGATTGGCGTGCAATCACAACATCGTATCAGTCTTTCAAATAGTTGTGGAGAGTGTTTGTCAAATTAATACACTGCAAGCGATTTTTTTTATTACGTTGTTTTACCTTAGCTAATATCTAAATATAGTTCGT
Source organism: Schistocerca gregaria (assembly GCF_023897955.1). NCBI lineage: Eukaryota > Metazoa > Arthropoda > Insecta > Orthoptera > Acrididae > Schistocerca > Schistocerca gregaria. The sequence goes on from NC_064922.1 coordinate 861,006,160, forward strand.
CCGGAATAAGAATTTATTTGCACTTATGCTGCCGGTAGTGGAGCGAAGCGCTACCAGTTAGGCAGTGTTCACTTGTTTCTGGTTTCTGACAACTTCAAATAGCAAACATTGTATGCAGTAGTTTTGCTATAGCCGGTTTTTTTGCATCATGCCATGATTTCGTGGCTTTCTGTATTGCATACATCAGTATCAGTCAATTGCGATGTTCCGAAAGCTTGCAGACTTCCATGCTTCAGTGAAGATGTGCCCTATTTCAGAGTTGAAAACGTGCACAACTAAGGCAGTGTTTTGTAAGTACTTGATTATGACATTTCTGTTGTATTTACTGGCGAAGAAAATGTATTACTACTACTCACAAAATGGGTTAAATTTTACTTACGGCAGCGGTGGCGTAGTGAGCTGATATCGGCAATGGTCGTTCAATGCTGGGAGTTAGGTGACATTTATATTAACACAAATGTTTTGTTATGAAATATTCGCTTTACGATGATAATTAATTTATTGAGCGGAGAGCAAGAACAGCGTTAATTATTTACTTCATGGCCGGTCGTTGCCAACATCACCACACTATGCTGTCGCTGCCGTAAGCAAAATTTTATCGAAAGGATACCTCTGTTCATTTTGAAATGCGTACTAGGAATTGCATCTTGAAATCAAGCTATCGTTTTAGGTCAGCAGCTTTGAAAACTTAAAACCACTGGTAAAGCAAATTAGAATGTTTATTAGTAATTTGATACAAGAAAAAACAGTTATCTGTTAACGGGATAAATTTTTTGAAGTCAACTATGCCTTTGAATCGTTGTGGTTTCCTGTGTGCTGTATTCCCAGGTAGTCTCGGTGTCAGACATAGATGTGGCAGCAAGAGCCGCCCGCGCCCCACCGGAAGTGGTTGCTGTTGTTGAGATGGCTTTCTTGCACGCAGCAGTTATGCAGCCTCTTCACAGGACCAAATAGTTTCAGTCAAACTATGGCACACATGACGGCAACACTTATCAGGAAATTTTAAAAATAATTTTTCGATAGAAAGTAGTCACCATGTAACTTGAGTGTGAAGATGACGCGTGGCAGTTTTGTTAAAGTAATGTTCACTTACACTGAACAGTCTTTGATCACTGTTCTATGCCTGAATCCAGTGAACGAAGACTAAAATAGCTCGTAGAACGCCCAGTTGGGCTCTTCTTAGCGACTGCTGCAGGCAAGTCCTATACTGTCTTGAGGCACGGCGTTGACACTATCCAAGCAACTATACATTATCCAAGCAACTATTAATACAATCTGTCGGGAGGGAGACGTGCGTCTGCTTATATCCGGGTTTGGCTAATGGATGTTCACATGAGAACGATATGTGTGACGTTAGGTGGAACAAAACAAAATCCGTATTGTGTGCGGCCTTTGTGGTGACTGGAAGTTGGCTTTGCCGTGCTGCGCCCTCTCTGTTACTAGCAGACACAGTAAAGTGTTTCCAGCAAACCGTGGAAAACCACGCTATTTGCTAACACTGATGGCGCAATTGTTGGAGTGTTGTGTAGGAACGTAATGATTTAAAATCTTTCCGTCTGTGCGTTTGAATGGGCTACAGAGTCTGTGGACGAAGCTATCATTTACGTTTTAGCTGTCCAAATCGCTGTCGGCTAGGTACGGGTCTTCTGATATTACTTGTTCAACATTTTGAAATTATCAAACAACGCTGTTGAGTTGTTTGCGTAGATTTCTCGTTTCTTGAGTGTCGCTTAACAATGACAAGTTCGTACAGTGATAAGTACCCTGTGCCAAGCACTTCACAGTAGCTTACAGAATTTGTATGTAGATTAGCAATACAGCTAGGGTGCCCTTGCAGCAGCCAATCATGGCTCACTTCAGGACTGCCGACGATGGACGCGACTCCAAAACCGAAGTAGCGACAGCGCTAATACAGATTCCATAGCGCTCACAGTGTTCTGAAAATCTATACGACGTTACAAACTTCGTTTTGTGTGCCCAGTGCTCTTACCTACACCGAGAATGTTCTTGAAATGTGCAGGTGTGCTTTATATATATAAAAATCCGTACCTTTTATCTAACTTAATAAGAGACAACTAATACCTTAACTGCGCGGCTCTTGCTATAGTTTACAGCACTTCCAATCCGGAAGAATCACTACTTTACGTCTATACCCATTTTCATTACAATTAATTCCCGTATTCCTAACTCCCTCCATCGCGCATGCATCCGTCCCCTTTGAACGATTCTTTTATCCAAATAATGTGGAACGAGTTTTTAAAGTAGAAAGTCGTCACTGCAGTAGTTGTCCAGCAGAAGTGATTTTAAATTAGAGTTAAAAACTCGTTTCTCTACCTGCCAGACAATTTAGATAATTGATCAAATGATCAAAAATGGTTTGAGAAGCTCCGTAATATTCTTCTTCCAGTTCAACTTTCAACAGTATGTACACACAAAAATTTGGGGCATTCTATTCTACATATTGACTCCTACTCACGTGCTACGTCAATTGTCGGTATGATTCAGTTTGTTGTACAGAACTGAATGTAGTTTCTTTAATTTAGGGAAAGTCCATTTTCAGAGAACCACTACATAATTCTTTGTACATTATCATTTACTAACTCTTCTGTTGCTTCCTCTCAAATAGGGTTGATTACAACACTAGTACCATCTGCACAAAGTGCCAAATTTGCTTGTTGAATGTTAAGTGGAAAGTCATCCACATATATAAGGAATAGGGGTGGACCCAAAATTGAACCCCGTGTGCTCTTTTTTTTTTTTTTTTACCCCAGTCAATAAAATTTTCTACCCTTCCGACATTGTCAGCACAACCTTTGCATTCTGTTTGTCATGTATGATTTAAACTATCTGTGGGTAAAGCCATCAGTTCTATAGGACTTACGTTTAATTAATTTTATACATATTTTGCAGCTTAAAACGTGACTCTATTCAGAACATTGGAGGTATGAATTAAACAACGCCTTCTGCCACAACTTTTTCGTGTTTTGTTAACTACATGATGCATTTCGGATTTAGGTTTTTCATGTACACAATCGAAGGCTTGGGATAGACCACAGAAAATACCAGCTGTCGATATATTATATATCATCATTGAAGACTTGTGCTAATCACCGTATGTATAAATGACATTCTCAGTCGAGCAACCTTCCTGGAATACAAACTACGACGTGATAAGTAAATTGTTTCCATATAAGTGTGTGGGGCAACTCTTGAATACAGTATTTTTTCGATTATTTTGGAAAAAGATGTCAGTAAGGAAATTGGGGACGATAATTGTTTAAATCTGTGTTGTAACCTTCCTGATGAAGAGGTTTAAAAATTGCATATTTTAAGCTGCTTGGAAAATGCCTTGTGCCAATGATGTAATCCATATACCACTATGGACATTACTTATTAAGTTGGAACAGTTTTTCAAAATTATGTTTGAAATTTTATCAACACCACACGAGCGTGTTTTTTTTTTTTTTTTTTTTTTTTTTTTTTTTTTTTTTTTTTTTTTTTTTTTTTTTTTTTTTTTTGAATTGTATTACTTTCAGTGAAGCATATGGTACTTCCGGTTGCTTAAAGTTTTGTGGAACGACATTTTTAAAATATTCTCTTGCTTTTTCAACCGTAATGTTTAATACTGTACTTGCTGCTACGTTTAGAAAGTGATTGTTAAAAGTACTTCCAACTTGAGAATTATCTGTCACAATGTTGTTATTTAGTTCAATAGTTACGGAATCTTGTGTACTGACTGGCTAGCCTGTCGTCCGTTTGATAATATCCCATTAGTTTTAATCTTATTATTTGCGTTATTGACATCCATACTTCTGGACATTCTGATCACTTCCCATAAAATATTATGGTACTTTTTGTAGTATGCAAGTAAATCGAGTATGGATTTACTGTGGCCTTTACATAAATTTCCCTCTTTCTCTTATAATTCCCTTAGTTATCCACAGATTACTTTATTTTTTAATAGTTCTTTTGGGTAATTTTTTAGGAAATAAATTTTCAAATATAGATACAAATACACTATGGAATAAAGTGAATTTGACATTAGCATCTCTTTCTGCATGTACCTCAGCGTTCACCACCCCTTTTAGCTTACTCTTAAAACATTGTATCCTGTTCTCATTAACAAGCCTCGCTTCGTATGAACCTGCTTCCGGGTTTTAAGGTATATCCTTTTTATTTCCATTAATTGTTCAGCAGTGTCCATCAGCAATTCGGTACACTTTAATTACTTTAGTTCAAGCACTGTTTATAAAAATGTTATGAATCAGTGTCCTATTTTGCTGCACATGTGTTGAAAAATTGTCTACTGAAATTGGACGGAGGCACCCCAATAATAATTCTCGTTCATTTGACCTGTCCGTATCTTTTCAGAAATCTACAATGAAATCTCCACAAACTACTAATTATTTCTTCTTGTCTGAAAGGTAGCTCAATAACGCGACTAGATTTCTCATAGGTAGCTGATAGCTTCCTAGAGGGGATCTGTAAACTGTAAACGATTACACACATCAAAAAAAGTTTTGCATCACCCCAGTTCCCAGAACTCCTGAAGATAGACGTTGGCTGTGGATATTGTTTCACAGACACAGTTCCTTTGACTGTTCAGAGATGTCACTAAACCCGCCCAAAGATGTAAACAACCATGCTTGAGCTGCGCTATTAGACGGAGGGGGTCCGACAGCCGATCAGTTCCACTCATTCCACCAGGAAGGAGGTACACGGCTCGTGTTGTCTGCAGTTCAACCATGCCTAGACGGTCAATACCGTGGTTCGATCGCGTCGCATTGTTATTTTGTGCCAGGAAGGGCTCTCAACAAGGGAAGTGTCCAGGCGTCTCGGAGTGAACCAAAACGATGTTGTTCAGACATGGAGGAGATACAGAGAGACAGGAACTGTCGAGGACATGCCTCGCTCAGGCTGCCCAAGGGCAACTACTGCAGTGGATGACCGCTACCTGCAGATTATGACTCGGAGGAACCCTGACAGCAACGCCATCATGTTGAATAATGCTTTTCTTGCAGCCACAGGACGTCGTGTTACGACTCATACTGTGTGAAGTAGGCTGCTTGATGCGCAACTCCACTCCCAACGTCCATGGCGAGATCCATCTTTGCAACCACGACACCATGCAGCGCGGTACAGATGGCCCAACAGCATGCCGAATGGACCGCGCAGGACTTGCATCTCACCAATGAGTGTCGCGTATGCTCTCAACAAGACAATGGTCAGGGACGTGTCTGGAGGCAACCCAGTCAGTCTGAACGCCTTAGACACACTGTCCAGCGAGTGCAGCAAGGTGGAGGCTCCCTGCTCTTTTGGGATGGCGTTATGTGGAGCCGACGTACGCCGCTGGTGGTCATGGAAGGCGCCGGACGACAATTCGCGCCCCCATTGTCCACATCTTGTGAATAACTTCCTTCGGGATAACGACATCGCTCGACTAAGAGTGGCCAACATGTTCTCCAGACATAAACTCTATCGAACATGCCTGGGATATAATGAAATGGGATTTTAATGGACGTCGTGACCCACCATCCACTCTGAGGGATCTACGCCGAATCGCCGTTGAGGAGTGGGACAATACGGTACTTGTGGATAGTATGCCGCGATGGATACGGGCACGCACCAATGCAAAGAGGACGCGCTACTGTGTATTAGAGGTACCGGTGTGTAGAGCTATCTGGACCACCACTGAAAGTCTTCGTTGTATGGTGGTACAACGTGCAATGTGTGGTTTTCATGAGCAGTAAAAAGGGCGGAAATGATTATCTCTATTCCAGTTTTCTGTACAGGTACCGGAACTCCCGGAATCGAGTTGATGCAAAACTTTTTTTGATGTGTGTACTATGAGAGACATATCCTAACAACTCACAAGCGCATTCTTCTAGGTTCTGATCAAACGAAAAAACTATTTGTTTCATTATTTTTTACTTTGTGTCCAACTTTTACATATGTTACAATTCCACCTTTTTTCGTGTTAACTCTAGACGAAAATGATGCAAATCTGTAATTCCTGGTATTTAACTTCTCCACCCCTGTGATTACACGGTGTACAGAGAGAAACTGAGCAGCTGTCCCTTCATAATTTTCCACGTCTTAGCATACAATAAGCTCATGTATATTGTTTTTCAACCCTCTGATGTTCCGATGAAACAGATTAATTTTATTTTTCCTGAAATTGTTGCCCCTATTATGGTCTTGTACTTCTCTAATTTGTTTCAGTACCCTCTGTCTGTAACGTGACTATACTAAAACATGTGCCCCTTCGATTTCAGTAAGCACAGGGATTTTGTCTTGTGTGCTTTTCGCTCCCCTTACACTTTGTGCAAGGTGCTCACCTTTAGGTACAGGCCATGATTAGTCTATTTCCTTCGCCCTGTCGTATCAAACGGTACGGCGTAGATACGAGACTTTGTTTCCGTCAAAAGCAACTCGCTTAGCTCTTTGTTCACACAGCTAACAGCCGTGTTAACACAGGGCTGGGGCTAGTCATGTCGCAATAAAACTTCGAGAAACCCCACACGGTTGTGTGTTGTTGCTGTTGGAATGTACTCCAGCTCACTTTTATATTCCAAGATGTCAGCCAGACTGTTTCCTACTCCTCTTACAATAAGTACCTCATCCTCGCTATCAAATCTCTACACTAGGCCCGTATATTCTCTCTCACTGGCTAAGCTCAACGCTAGGTTCTGCGCCTAGCTTTTCGTGTAGCAGTTGGCCTACACCTCTCCCGTGATTGCATTCAAGTAACTAGACTCTTTTCTCATAACATGACGTTTCCTTAAAGTCTTACCGACGAGTGTGCTGCACCGTGTTAAACGCAAGACCTGATTGAGGCTCTTCCCCTGTATCAAGTAAAAAGTCAGGCTGACCTCTAACCGGAATTTGAAATGTTAACTGAGGTTTTCCCCTTTTGCCTATTATTTGTCACCTTCGTCCGAGCTCCCAGTGTCTCTTTCCCTCTTTGTCCTATCTAATTCAAGATATGTCATTTCTAGTTCTACCTGGAGGACACAAATCTTTTTTCCCTCCTCCACTATTTTCTTCTATCTACCACATTACCTACAACTTCGTGGAAGAGCCTCACGGTCGCAGGTTCGAATCTCGCCTCGGGCATGGATGTGTGTGATGTCGTTCGCTTAGTTAGGTTTAAGTAGTTCTAAGTTCTAGGCGACTGATGACCTCAGAAGTTAAGTCGCCTAGTGCTCAGCCATTTGAACCATTTTGAAGAGCCTCATCTGACATTTTTTTAGCTTCTCCGCTGCATTCTTCCAATGAAACACCATCCCACAGTTCTGACATGTTTTTCCCATATCATTTAACTTATGGCAACATTCACAAGAACACACGAGACTCTACTCTTACAAAAAATTAAAAAGCACTACTACACGGTAAAACTTATCTTTCGGTGAATTGCGCATTTAACCTCCAGGCCTCAGGCTAACAGAGAATAGCACGATCTAAGTGCGTTGATCATAGGTAGTACGAGAAGTGAAGCTAATGAAAACTTTGAATGCACGATATTTTCTAACAACATTCTAAAACCGACGCTGTCAGGAAATTATTTAAAACACTGTAATTTATCCGAGACAACAGTTAACGATTATACGGCGGACAAAAGTTAACAGTAGCTTATGAGAACACCACTGATTTTTACTTAACGCAGGTTTTAAATCATGGAATAAACGAAACGAATGAAAGCTCTACAATTTACCTCCGAGCGCTTCAGTGTGTCTGCCTGCAACGGCTGCCAACTGCCAATGTGGGTATCCTCCGGACAGTAATTAACTCAAATACAAAAACAAATGTTCAAAGCGATTGCAAGCAGTCAAGGTTCAATGACTTTCAGATCTCCTGAGGAATGGTGTTGTTTTGAAACGATGTGCTTATTTGATTTACCATTCAAGGAGTATGGCTCAGTTGTAATCTGAAATTGAAACACTCGAATGAAAGAGTGTAGTATGAGTTACTTGTATGATTTTTGAATTGCTGAATTATTACAATAACCTTGTTTCATTTTGCTAGTATTCCTCCGTTGTACATAATTCAAAATGATGCCAGAAATGGTTTGCGTGAAATCATACAGTTACTTGGCTACCATGTTTTCATTTTCACATGGACTTTGTAAACTTGCTTTCGCAGCATTTCCGAATTTTCTACTGGATTGTGGCCCAACAGAAGAATTAATATAGAACAAGGTGTAGCCCTCTTCCAGCCAAGGATGTAATGCTCGTAATTAATACTGAGTTGCTTAGAACAGTTTCGCGTTACATGCCGTTACGGTAACGAAACACAGACTTAGAATGATGTTTTACGTAACCTTATAAACTATTCGTTTCAGGGCAGATAAGTGAGCGACTCTCTGACCGATGTAGAAAGCGATAGAGTTCCCACAGCCCCGTTCAGTGTGTCGAGGCAAATCAACGATGGCCTGGGAAGCCTATCTCGTTATATTGACGTCAGTCATAATCTTGATAACATGCACAGGTACTTGAGGGAGTGGGTATGCATGCGTATGGGGATACGGCTCTGTAAGAATGCCATTGTGAGTGAAATTTATGAAAGCTTATATTTTAACAGAGGATGCAAGCAACGAACAATGCTTATCATATATTTTAGTATTGGGGAATCTGTTTTTCGTAACTGTTTAGACTGACTCACACGGAAGATGATGATCGTATCTGGGAGAACTGAGAAAAATTACGAACGTTGAATCAGCAGGTCTGAAATTAACGTGATAAATATGGAAGAGAGTAACACACGCCATTATAAAAACTCCGCATTTATGAAAAAGACATCAAACTAGAATCACGCCTTCTATATTCTTTAGGTCCACAACTACTGTGTAAGAAGTTGCCTAAATATCCCTGAAGCGATATTATAGTTTCCCTCGTTGATTAGTATGCAAGTAATTTTAAAGCTGAAATGAAATGAATAAAATGAATAGGGATGAACAATTTGAAAAATATTTCTCAACATCGCACTTTTTTTTACTTTCAGTACCGTTTTCGTTCTCGTGTAAACTTAAGTGTAAGTGTAAGTGTAAGTGTAACACCTACCTGAGTGATCAACTACATATCTACGGATTGCGGTTAGAAACATATGAAATTTGAACAGTAATGTGGAATATTTTGTAACGAAGGCAGTTGAAGACTTTTTTTTGCTGGCAGAATGTTTTCAGTTTACGATAGATGCACTAAAGAAACTCCTTACACTGTAATTTGTTCCTCATCTTGTAGAGTATTGTATGGCGGTGTTGGTGCCTTGGCAAGACTGACAGCACGTAGCAAGAGGCTAAAGAAGTGCTGTTTGTTTTGCCCTGTCAAGAAACACGGATATGATTGCGTGTTAGAATGACACTATAGAAGAAAGGCGTTTTCCGTTGTGGCGAATTTTTTTTACAAAATCAGTCAACACGTTTCTCCTCCGTTTGACAAAATATTGTGCCCCCCCCCCCCCCCCACCACCACCACCACCACCACCACCACCACCGCCGCCACCACCACCACCACTTACATAAGGAGGGATTTATTATTAGTTGTAGGTAATTTTTTCCATGCCCTCTTAAAGAGTGGAACGATATAGTTTGAAATTCGTACCTTGCACCCTCTGCCAAGAACTTTAACTGTGAAATTCAGCCATGTATATGGAAATGTATATTAGAATTGCAGATGCATAATACAAAATCAGTGTAGACTAATGTTTGTAACATCCGTAGCAGCTTGTTCTTATGGAAGATATGGTGGAGGTGCCTGCCTGCAAAATTCAGAAGTCCCGGTTCGACTCCCGGTGTGGCACAAATGTTGATTAGTTAAAGCGTATTCATTTAGTGCCAGGTTCAGCATCTCTGAAAGGTTTTGATTTATTTCATCTTATTACGTCTTCATTGATTCCATTCATATTATATCAGTGAACTTAATTGAGTTGATGCACTGAACAACTAAGTTCCGTAAATAATGAATTAGGTTTAGAAGAAC